>NW_026578020.1:5000-377500 GCF_029603195.1 Condylostylus longicornis | reverse complement strand
TTAACCATAAAACTGATTGATGCAAAAAAAAAGGTAAATGAATTCGACTCCACGCGAATACGAACTAAAGGAGAACTCAAAGGATTTGACTTAATTTCAACACGATCAAATCGGAAGCCTGAAAATCGCGATGTTAGTTCTGCTGTTAAATTCAATATAGATGAAAATCAAACAATGTCAAATTCTTGTAATGAATTAAATGCCGAATTTGATTTTAAAGATTGGAGCTTTAAGTGCAACAACTTCCTAACACAACTTGTTTATGACACAAAAAATATCTTAAGTACATCAGCAAATGTAAAAACAAAAGATAAATATGTAAGGAAAATAGCTAATGACCATGATAAGAATATATATAAGCATAAATCAGAATGCGAAAACAGGGCAAACTCAAAAAGCTCAACTGAAGAAGATAAACCATTAAATGAATTATGTCAAAAAAAAACCGAAAACCCAACTACTTCTTCAACCAAAAATGAAAAGAATGCACGGAAAAGGTTTTTGAACATTAAAAACTATGAGGAAGAAAAAAAACTAAAATCTAGAAATGTTACTGACAAAAATAAACAAGATAACCTAAATGCGTTAAACAAAATAAAAGGTTGTCAGATAAAGGAAAAACTAGAAAAAATAGACTATTTTATTAAAGATTTTTCTAGAGAAGAAGACAATTTTAGCAAAGTGCACCGCAAAAGAAATGATATAAGAAAATCAGGAAAAAACGAAACTAAAAAGGAAATTTCAAATCAAAGTATCGATAAAAATTCCAAAATAAAGGAGAATCTTATCAATTTTTTAGAAAAACACGAAAAAACATCAAAAGAAAAAAATTTTATTAATAGTCACTGCAACAGGAAAAGTTTAAGATTTAACCCTGCGGGAAACATAGTTGGGCAAAAGCTACTAGCAAATCATAATGAAAAACAATGTCCAAGAAATCTTTCTAAAAATAAAATCAATAAGAAGGATATCAGTAAAGATGCAATGAACAAATCGGAATATAGTAGAATTTTAAGAAACAAGAAAGTTATTATGACCAAAACGTCAAATGCTAATTTGAAAAATGGGGAAAAATCTTTAAGAAGACACATTAATAATAAAATCAACGTTAGTTTAAAAAAAAGTTCTAATATCAAATTAAAAAACGTTCAGCAAAAGATTACTCGAGCTTCATACAAAAACTCTATTACCTCCATTAAAAAAAGCGAAGCACAGCAAATAAAATGTAAAAAAAAACGAAATAACAATATTTCCATATCTTCTAAAGAAAAGTCATTAAGTCATAACGATACTTCGAAGTTTCCTCCTGGTTGGCAGCGCGAAGTTTTTGAATATAAAAAATCCTTAAAAATACCTTTGAGATTAATTACTATACAAGGCGGTAAGGAGTACAACTCATCTTTTGCAACAGCAGAAAACAGAAGTATTCTTACCAAAACGAGTACAAACGAACCAGACGTTCCACACAACGACACAACTTTGCGTGCTTCGTCAAATTCAATAATCGATATTCTTCACTCCAGAGCAATTAGTTTTACAAATGGGCCTAAACGAATATTTAGAAATGCATCCTACAGAAAAACAAAATCGGAAAAATATTATTATGCTAATGCGACTGGCGCCCAGGAGAAGACGAATTCAAATCATTTTAGTGTCTTCGATACTGAAGTATTGAAAGCTCGTACAAGAACCGAATCCCGTATTTTAAAGAATAAGGAACACATTAGAGAAATTTTTGTTGGAGAGGATCGACCAGCTTCCGCACCTCCAGGAATAGCACTATTTCAAGTTAAAAACGAAGGGAATGAAATGAGTTTTGAAGAAAAATTCAAACAATATTTGGAGGAAATTAACGCCGATTTTGGGTTTAAAATAAGAAAACTACGAAATGTTGGTGTTGAGAATAGTACACATGAAACTTGTTTAACAGTTGAAAATTGCAGCGTTAGTTCAAAAAATGAAGAAAATATAAAAGAACCGATTAATGAAATTTCAACAAAAAACAATGAAGTACGAAATAATTCTGTACCTGATAATTTAGAATGTGATCAAACTTGTTCAATGAAATCTAAAGTGTGCAAACAAAAAAGAACCAATAAATATCGCAAAAAAGGAAGTTCTGGATTCGATTATATTAAAAAAAAAAAAAAAATAACGGCATCTAAAACTGCAAATTTTCTTACAAGGAAGAAAAATTTTCCAAAAGTTTTTGGTACAAAAGTTGAAGGTGACGTTTGCAAGGAAATTAAAAATTGGGTGATCAACAAAAGCTTAGGACAAAGTTATTTGCATAAAGCTGCACGTTTGGGGTATTTAGATGTGATAGCTTATTGCTTAGAGAGATTGAATATGGACCCAAATCCCAAAGACAATGCGGGATACACGCCATTGCATGAAGCATGCCAACAAAATCGCATTGATATAGTGCGATTACTTTTACAATATGGTGCAGATCATAGTCAAGCAGCTCATTCCGGTATAAGACCATTGCACGAGGCTAGTGAAGCTGGTTCTGTTGAAATTATAAGACTATTATTGTCGTATGGAGCAGATCCTTTATTAACGACCTATACTGGTAATTTTGCAACATTTTCTAAAATTTATATGTAAATTGCTGTTATATCATTTATTATAAATTTAGGGCAAACGCCTTTGATGCTGGCCAATACTGAAGAAGTTGAAAGCTTTATTTTAAGTCATATTGAAGATGTTCAAAATAATGTAACTTTAAAAACCCCATGGATGTTGCCAGGCCCGTGGAAAAAATATGGTACGTTTTTTTTAGAATACTTGTATTAATTATAAATAATTCAGAATACTTCTGTTAATATTTACATTTCGAAATTTTCGATGAATGGCACAAAGTTAATTTAATATTAGTCTGACTCAGACATCCTACATCTTGCCATTTAACAAACCTGGGATAAATAACGACACCCCCACAAGTTCGCGCGAAGTTCTCGAAGAGTATTTCCGCTGAGTAAGGTGCCCGAATTTTTTCAGAAGTAGATGTAATAATTGACTGCAAATTTTGTCGAGTGATAAAGAATAAAGAAAGCTGCTAATACATTGCTTCTTTTAACGGGGTTTCTACTTAAAGGGCTGAATTAGTTCTCTATTGATTCATTATCGCGATCAAGTCTTCCTTAATAGTTATTATAAAGCTATCTCACTGTTTCCATGTGTTTTTTTTTTTAGATTTTCAAAAAAAAATCCTAAATTCTCCCTTTGGGTAACCTTTTCACGAATATTAATGGTCATATAAAACAAGTTCTTTTATTAGCTCAAAAAGTGGGTATATGTGCATTAATACTATTTGTCATTAAGTTTGAATCTTTATTTTCTCAACATTTGATAACAGAAATCATAACTCAATAACAGAAAATACAAGCAAAAAAAGTAGTGGAAGCCTTAAAACAGTTGAACTTTAAGTTGGTTAATTATAAGAAAAGACGATCATATCAATCAGGTCAACCACTTTCATTTGTAACTAAAACTCACATATAATGAAATTGCACACAAAAGAATCCAAAATAAATCAAAAGATTATATCTACTTTCTATTTTGAAGTGGGTCATGACGCCAGGGTCAAACGGAGTTGGGATTCATTGTAAATTATTAGAAAATGACGTTCTAGGAAAGAATGTATTTAATTAAAGGAAAATTAAAAAACCATCTAAAAGCTTCAAAATAAAGTATTGTTACAATGGATTTCGTTTTGAAGTTTAAGATTTAAAAATAAAAAACGATTTGAATTATTGAAATGATATTTAAAAGGTATTATGAGAACGTTTTAGTTTTATTTTAAATAATTTGACATAAATAAATAAATAAACTATTACCGTTGTAATGACTGCTATGTTATTACTTATAAGTTTTGAATTGCATCTAGTCTGGGATAAAGTATCGATAAACCCTTCCTAGTTTTCTGCACAATAGTAACGAGTTTCATTTGTAAAAATTAGAGGATAAAAGATAATTAATTGAACCAGAGAATTCACTATATAAATAACTTTGAGTCTTGAGATTCAAAAATTTAATTTTTTTTGAAAAGCTATATAATTTCCTAGAAATGTACATGATTCAAGCATCAAAATTCGTAGAGAAACCTTAGAATTCAAATTTTCTAATAAATTGGCTTAGAAAAATAATTAAATCAATGAATGAATCAACCGTTGATACGCAAAATATAAAATTCCCATAACCAGCCAGTATGTATTTTAGTCCGTAAATGAGTAATGATTTGAAATAAACTAGAATTTAAAAAACGATTGTAATTTGAAAATAGAGCCTTGTAATTTTTTTCTTGGACCGGCATGGTGTTCATGGATGTACTAACGTCATAGAATCGGATTGAGTGGCACGCGTGCCAAGATTGACACATTTCAAATTTTCAATGGCACGTGGGATGTTGTTAACTATTTATATATTTTGTCACTTCATTTTTTGGTGCACTGGGATGTCGAAAGAAATAAATTAGTACTGATATTTTTTCCAAAATTATTTAAATAACGTCGAACTTTCAACTCGATTTTATTTTTAAAAGTGATTAGAAACCAAATCAAAGAGAAAATAATGAAATAACTTTATTCTAATACATTATTTCCAAGAAAACAATTGGTAACTTTTAAAAAATTGAAATATTACAGAAGGGGAAGGAGATTTTTTTGGAAATATTGTCAAAATGGAAATTCATTTTTATTTCCGAATTTCGGAAAAGCTGAATTTAAATTCTATTTCAGTTAGAGACAGTTCAGTCTTTTTTGTATCAACTTAATTTTTAGTTATTTTTTTTAAATGGAGCCGATGTAAATTTGTTTCAGTTCAAGACATAAAGAGCTAGTTAGAGTTATTAATAAATTTAATTTTTTCGTTACTCAAAAATTTGATACTTACTGAATTTTTTTTTCTGAAACACTTGGCACTTTTGAAAGCCAATTTTATTTTTTTTAAATTGGCACGAACGTTCACAATGTCTGTCATCTAGGTTGTAGAACAACGTCATTCATATCAAAAAAAATACGCATGCCATAATACAAATTTTATTCTATATTAAATTTACTAACATGATTGTTATAACAACATAATGTATTTTGCATACGTCAAAAAAGAAAAGTAAAACAGCGCACGATATGAATAAACAAGCTGTTGCCTAAGAATGTAGGTACCACACACTTTCTGGAATACGCAAAGTTTATGTTCATGTAAAAATTTTAAATTTGCATTCACTTCATCTGCGAGCAAAATTAATGTATTAAACTTAAATAACACAACGTATTGAAAATTTGCTTATGTTTTGTATCATTTTGTTGTATTTATTATTTACACAACTTGTGTTAACATGTTTGAAAGGTTAAAAAATTGTACAAAACGATTATTGAATGTTAATAATTTTAATATATTACTCGATAAAGCACTCGTATTTCTTTACCGATTTTATTTGGTTTGCAGAATGTGTAACAGCATTATAACAATGTTGTATTTATCGTAAAAATCTTTTATAATTTATGTATTCCATATACATACATATGTACGACTTCTAAATTGTGTGAATTATGAATTTTTTGTGAATGATTGCGTGTTTATTAGTTAAAATCGAAAGCACAGATGATCTCTTGCCAGTTAACGAAAAAACCGTTATTCCGCAAAATTATGATTCAATCCTTTTTTCCTATCCTTTTTTTATAAATTTTTTTTAAAGGGTTAGCCGAGGAAAGTTTTTTGGATTGAAGGTTCATGATCTAATAAATTATAAATTTGGGTCTGATAATTTCTAATCTTTTTGTTGTTATTTTTGTCTTCTCAGCTGGTAAACAGTTTCTTTTTGATAAAATTTGTTCTAGCATTGTGAATGACCTCGGTTACTTTGGTTTAAGTGATTTGAGTTTGTGAATCCATGAAGTTCTTCGACATCTGTTCTTGTGTGTCGATTATTCGTCGGATTATGACTGGCGGCCGCATGTGGTGTTACATAAGTTAGCTTCTAACTTAATCTTCAACGAATAATTTTATCTAAATTGAAGGAAAGTATATGTATTTATGTTATTTTGGTATTATACTTAAAAGTTTGATCTTACTAATTTCTTTGGTCGAATTTATTTGGGTCAAATTGTTTTCCTTACATCCACAGATGTACAATATTTGTAATGTAGATATTTTTATTTATTTGTAATGTAGGTATTTGAGAAGACAAATGGGAAATTGAATTGCGTGGTGTAGATTTGTCTCATATTCTTTGATTGTCACCATGTAAAGGTAGGTCTTTTTTGGTAGGTTTAGAGACTTTTACTTTTCGTAGGGTACTAAATTCTGTTTTGGGAAATGTTGTTGATTGTATTCCCTATTTTATTGCTTTATTATCGTCTACAAAAACTTCTAAATATCTCAAGCATTCTACCTTCCTTATGTCTTCACCGCCAATATTTATATCGCCTACAAAAATCTATTTTTATTCAGTTCCATAAATTTAGTTTTATCTGTATTTTGCTTTAGCTTATTTTTATGTAACCATATATTTAACGAGTTCAAATCTTGTTCTAATTTTCTTTGCAACGTTTTTCATCGCTATCGGTCACATAAATAAATGCATCATCACCAAGTAATTTAATTTCCGAAAAATTTAGGATGCTTTTTACATTATTAATGTAAATTAAGATTAGCAATGTCCTTAAAATTGATCATCGAGCTACTACAATATCAATTTCACGATGTGAAGAATAAATACTATTGAATTTAGTTTTTGGAGAACGGTTTCCTAAATAAAATTGAAAAATCTCAGCTCATTGTCCTTAAAATAATTTTTCTCCAATTTTTTTCAATAGTATGTCTCAAAAGCTTTCTGAAAATCTAAAATACAACTATAATAATTTTTTCGTCTCCGTTATTTCCTTCAGTTTCACTATGGTCCAATTCAACACCGACTTGTAATAATGGTTTTTAGGAAAGCCAGATTGTACTTTGAAATTTTTTTTTTTAAATTTTTTTCAAGTGGAATTTGCTCAAATTTTTTAACAATTTGTTTAAAAGTAGGTAACATATTTATTTTACGCATGCCATCACATTTAATTGGATTTTTGACTTCCTAACAGGTACTATAACTGACTCTTTCTAGCAACTTGGAAAAAAGTCATAATCAATTATACTTTTTTAAATTTCCGCTAACGTTTTTCCTAGTATGTTCCAATAATTTTCATGTCAATACCCTTTTCACCCTTTTTTCATTCACATTTCCCCAAATATTTTTAAGTTCTTCCATACTGATATTTCTGAATTTGAATTTCCGTTGTTTGCGGAATCTCTGCATAAGATTCTTTCGGATTAACCATACATATTTTTTCAAGTTGTCTAAAAAACATTCTAAAAAACCTTATTTATTTTTTTCGCAATTACATTATAACTTGTTACACAACATCTTCAAATTTAATTTTGTTTTTCCATCATTACTACAATATCTGATCTGGGGATGTTGCTGAATTTTGCCGTTAGCTGTGCGTGAAGTTCATCTTTTATCTCATCACTTGCTAACTCTGTAGGTGCGTAAAATTGTATTAGCGTAATTTTTCTCATTCTCGTGTGTATTCTTGCGATTATTATTCTATCAGATATTGTGCGCCAACTTATTAGACTTTTCTTGAGTCTCCTAAAAATTAGTATTCCAACTCCGGGTTCGCTGTCTATATTACCACTATATACTATGATATTGCCGTTTGATGTCGCAAGTTCACCTATTCCGGGCCATCTCATTTAACTTATACCAAGGATATCTCCCCGTATTTTAGAAGTTCCTTTTTCACTTGTGCCAGTCTTTTTTTAGCGTTCTAACATTCCAGTTTCCAGTTCTGGACCTTAATGGTCGTTACCGTGTTTCGATATCCGAGGCTCTGTTTCTGTTTCGTTAATTCGTTGAAATTCAGTAGGCAAGGTGATTAGCATACCGTAGCTATCTGCATTGTAAATTCCATTTACTTTCCATCTTTGCAGTATGACGCCGTCACTGTCTTCGCTCATGGTTTATTAGATCACGTTTTTCGTGTCAGTCGTCATATTATGTTATATGCTATATTATATATTTGATGAAGTTATATTTTTATTATTATTTATTTTTTATGTGGGGTTATGTACTAATTATTTTTGGATATATGAAGGTAATTTTTTTGTATTTACGTTATACTAATGTTCAATTATTTTTAGCTATATCACCGCTGTGGAAGCTAAAGGTTTTGCTTATTCAGCCAAATCTTCCCTTATTATAATTTGCGGCGTGTATGGGACTTGAACCCACACCCCTCGTAATTTATTTCAGTTTACAAGCGAGTGTCTGACCACTTGGCCACCGGGGCCATTTTTGGAATGGGATATACTTTGTAAAATTTTCGTCGTAAGCGCATTATGCTTCCAAATAAATAAATAAAATTACAATTTATCCTAAATCTAAATTTTGCAATCTGTTAATTTTCTAATCACTTGAAAGCTTTTTTTTTTCTCTTTTTTATTATTTGATAATTATTTATATTTTTTATTTATACTTACACTAGAAACCCCTAGTGCGAATCGCACTTATTTCAAATATTTTTGAAAACATTAAAACAAAATTAACATGTTGGACTTCAAAACTATAAAAAATAAGAAAAATACTTACGTTGGTTTTAGCAAATTTAAAGGGATCGTAGAGTCTGAGCTCACCTGTGAGCGACTCACTTTATGTTCCTATATCATAGATCCTACAATTTAGAAAAACTGAGTATATGTATAAATAAAAGAGCTACATACGTTATTTCAAATTTTAAGATTTTTTCCTCCGTAGAAATAAAATTTATAGGACTTTTCATAAACATCTCTGCGTAACTTAGTTATTAGAATATTCAGCACAGATTCAACATATGTAGGTTTTCTTATGTTCACCATTTTTGACATTTTAGATTTGGTCACCGGCAATGTATTGAGACCCAACTTGCTGAAATATGCAGGTATATACACATTAGTAATTCATTTAATGAAGAAAAGAAAATTAAAACTTAGATAAGGTAAGCCGTTGATTCGCAAAATATAAAAGATTACGTCCATATACCCTCAGTGCTCATTATTCAGATTCAGATTTAGTCAGTCAGTGAGAAATAATTTAAATGAACATGAGCAAAGTTCACCTCTCTTTACATTGTTGGTTTGCTCTAGCACCTGTACAATGTGCTTTAATCACATAATATAAAAATGCTCTACAAGAATAAATTCATATTGACATGAAGCTAAACATACAGATGTCATATAAATATTAAGTTCTACATAAACATAACATATTAACTAATATAATATGTTATATTATCCTTTGCAAGTATTATGTTGATTTACATCAAAACTAAGTCTTATATGGACAACACATAATCGACTGCAAGACATTGTCTAGTTCAGTTAAAATGTTGCATAAGACAATGAAAATGACTTTTCTCACAAATTATAGGAAGGCTTGTACACTTTTAGTTAACATACCTAGGAAAAATACAAACAGAATTCAAAATTTTAATTTCAAGAAATTCCATTAATTAATTCCATAGCTGTGATAACAAATCTAATTTCGGCCCATGTTTGGGTTTCTGAGCCCTGCCATTCCCAAAAATAATTATAAGTTCATGGTGTTTACATCCTGAATGTAAACATTAATTTTCATACAAATTGGCTGGTTATTTCTCTTCATACGCGCAAAAATGGCCCGCAAACTTGGCCCGTATTTTTTGTTTCATTTACTTTATATTTGCATAATGTTGGATGTGTCGATTACTTTAACTATAAACCAATTGAACCTTAATTATTATATACATATTTACACATTTTCATATACATAATTATTATTTTTTGTATTATAACATAAATTAAATGCATGTAATTAACGCTAAACTTTTTATTGTTTGCGTTATTATGGTTCATGCACGACTTTACGTTATTATGATTCATGCACGAACTCTATTTCTTTGCTGATTTTATTCATTTTGCAGAAAATGTGCAAGGAAACAATAATATTAAAAATAAATTATACATATATGTACTTATGTTATTACTTTTGCTGCGTAACACGCTTATTATACTTATCAGAAAATAACACGAAAAATGTAAAAGTTCTGCAACAAATCTGTTTACAATTTATAATATAATATACATACTTAAAATGTTAGAAGAATTCAGAATAATTTTATTTTATCATTTTCTTTTTCTATGTTACTCTTCCGAAGATGAAGAATATAAGCAAAAATACACGATGGTTGTGCCATCGGATTTGGCTTGTATAATATAATATAGATTTATAAATTCTTTTTAATAACACTTTTAAACATCTTGTACTATTGTAATTTTTTTTTCTCTATTTAATTTTTACTATTTTTTCTTAACTTAGAAATTTAATTTAGCTATATATGTAATTTTATACAAAAATAATTACATGTTATGTAATTAACATTGCAAACTCCATACGAGAAGGCGTTTGCTCTTCAGAGAAATAAATAAATAAACAAAAACATACATATGTTACATCATACACTCTACAAAAATGTCAACCAATTATAATTTGTTCTTTTTCTAAAGCTTTGCGAAAACAATCATTATCATTTTCCACAATCGCATGTTATTTTTCTTATATTCAAATATTCTTAAGCATTTTGTATTGAACTCTCTTAAATCTAAATTCCGTTTTTTTATTTCTTCAACAATTTCTTCTGCACTTCTTACTATCATATTACTTACAAACAATCTTGTCGGTCTCATTAGAAATATTAACATTATAATTATCACCTAACTTCTCTTCAATCAATTCTTTTATTTTTTCTCTCATCATCATTCTCACTTTCAATTGCAACTATACCAGTTTTTATTTAATTAAAATTTATGATATTAGGTTCACTATTTTCAAAGTTTTTTTTCGTTTGAGACACACTTTGCCTTTTTTTTCGGTTTGATGATTATAGGTGGTATATTTTTAAAAATTGTAGCAAAAGTTTTAACTGTATTTTTCTTCTCTGACACCACCATACTACCTTATTACAATTCTTAGTAACAATTCTTACATTAGTACACATCTGCCATTTACAATACACTAGATATCATACACATTAGATATCAATAATAATTCACATAAGATTTTTAATCAGCTTTTTGATTTCTTGTTCTCCTATCTCTATCTTATTTTTTAATCCTGCTAGTTTCTTAATTTAATACATATTCATCGCATAGTTTTTGCATCCTGCTAATTTTTTCAATCCATAATTCATTCTTCATTTTCCATCAAACTTGTTAGTTGTTATGAATAAATTTAATATCAAACATCATAATATAAAGCAGAGAATAGAGAAAAACAGGGCAAAAAATACTCCCGTTAGAAAACAATCATGTATTTTTGTTTACAAATAATTATTTAGCCTCATGTTTCATATATGTATAAGAATTTGAAATATCAATGATTAATCAATGAAGACATTATTTTGTCTATATATAACACCTTCATTTTAACGCATTTTTAGTGTTTAAACTATATGTTTTTCAAAAAGAAAAATATGTACTCGTATGCTCTACATAATATGTACTTTCATAAATAACAGAAAGTTTCCGATTTAAGTTTTAAATAGATTCTTTTCCATTGTATGTATTATTTATTTAATTTTCCATATACATATATAATGAAGTTATAAATATTGATTGGTGTGCAGCTGAACGAATAATTTTTTTTGAAGAAAATATCACAACATCTACTTGGTATTATAATTTGTGTAATTATTTTTAAAACTATGTATTAAAATTTCTTCCCGTCTGTTTCCTTGCAAATAAAATTGTCTGGATTTTTTTTGAACCAGAACACAAAGCGAAGGTATACTAGTTTTTGGAGTGGTCATGATAAGAAAGTTATCGCAATTATGCGGGCCTTATAAAATTTTTTCATGTTAAAATTGGCAATACTCGAACTGAACAAAATAATGTTTAACTCATTCTTTGAAAACTAAAATTGATTGTAAAATTAACGTAAATGATTTTCTTATACTCATATCGTTTAACCGGAATCATTTTTACAATCAAAATAAACTGTAGTTTTCAGATTGATTTTTTGTTGTAGTTGTATTAATTAAAAAGGCGTGACATTTAATAGGGAATTTTCGAGAATTTAGATACATATGTACTTAAAGTTCTAACTTAAATCTTAAAAATCTTTTTTTGTTACAGATCTTCAGAAACTGACTACTTAATTTTTCTGATTATTAATATCTTACATATAAATACGTACATACATATTATACGTAAATTTAAAATATTTTTGCAGTATTTAAGCTGCATATTGGCACGTCAGCTTCTGATGATTTTATATGGAATTCTCACAAAAGTTAGAACATTTAGGGACTCTACAAAATTTATATGTGACATGCGGTTTAAAAAAAAATCGTTCCATGTATTTAAATGAACACCATCAAAATTGCCACTTAGTAACCGCACCGGAATCGAATTTTCAATTCCAAGCGTGTGTTTTTATTATTGTTTTTATTATTTATGTGAAATATTATTTTCATTTGGTTTAAATTTATGTTTATAATAATAAATGTATATTAAACGTCGGTGCAATTTCAGTTTGCCGCACCAATTATGGTGTGATTTTGATATCGCACTCCGGATGATTGACCATTAAAGAATCTTTAATAAAAAAGTATATCAGTCAAATATGTGAAAAATTGAAAGTACTGCAATTAAGGTGAATTCACTAGTTCATCTCACTTCCTGAAAATAGCACACATATATTTTCAACGAAAATTTTGAAAATGTCATTTTGTATTTAAAAATTGACGTAAAATTACATTTAAAACTTTCAAATGAAGTGAAATAATATCAAAAAAAAAACAAGTAAGTTCTTTCAGACGAGGCTCTTAAAGAGTTCATGAGGGAATTAGGAGCGTTTTTAAAGCAGATCGTCTTATTGTGACGTACCAATGAATTCACCTTCAAATGAAATACTTCATTTTAACGACAATTACACTCTTTCATCAAAGACGCTGTTATTGTAAGGTCTATACTTAAATTTGTGTCCTTTGGTTCTATCTTTTAGTAACGATTTTTCAAAAATAGTGAGATATGCGAATCATCGCAATTTTTTTAATATAATATATAATTAAATAGTATTAAATCAAAATAGTATTTTGTAATACCTACCTTCACTATCACTTTGTTTATAAAATAAATATTATTAAGCTGGAAAAGTTTTTAATTTAAAATGTATAGTTTTTTTAAAAAAAGAACAAATGAATTATGTAATTTAAATACTTTTTTATTTATAGATATAAATGAAATTGGTTTTCATGAATTAAATGATGTGCCGGTATATAAATTCGATAACTTGAATAAAAGTAAAAATTTCAATTCAGGAAGCAATTTTGGACGAAATTTAAGAAATGGGAAAGGTTCAGATTCAGAAAATATAATTTATAAAGAGGAACCTCTTAACGACTTAATAATCGAAAAACTGGTTCATGGTGACAGTGAAGATCAATTCGAATGTGAAGAGTCAGACATGCCTCTACCTCCTACATATATGTTAAAGAATGAAGGATCTGAAAAATGGTTGCTTCTGAGTGACTTATGTCATATTCTTAAAATTAAATCAAAAGAGACACTTTTGAAACAAGTATTTTCAAAAAATTGTTACGCTAATAAAATTATCTTACAAATATCTAATATATTTTAGATTGTATCTACAGCCTCATCAGCAATTGGTACCAAGGAATTGTTACGAGAATTAAAAATTACTGACTTTATAGACAAAGCTGTTTGTTTACAGCTTCTTAATGCAGGTGAAAAACTTAATATTCAAGCATCAAAAGTAGTATTGATTAAATATAATGAACAAGTCAAAAGTTTACTCGGAGTTGAAAGGGGTACTTTAAATTCTTAAAAAACTATCGTGATATTAAGGGTGCTTTTACAGTTAAATGTCTCTGTAATAAAAAGGAAATTTTAGAAATATAAAGTCACTACTGTGATATGAGAACGATTTTTTATGTTATGAATAATTTAATATTTTTATGGAAACATCAGGAACATATTTTTTTAATGTGAAAAGTTTAACTTTAATTTTTCCTGCAATTTGTAATAATAAAACACTTATGTAATGTATTAAATAGTTAAGCTTATTTGGACAATTAATATTACTAATATGAACAATCTTGTAAACAACAAATAAAATCGTAAGAAGGATTTTAAATAAAAAAAAGTGAAAAATCGCAAAATCTTTTTTTTCTATAACAGTTAATTCTAAGTATGTTAGTTTAAAAAAAGTTGAACTCTAACTCTACACTTTTTTTGAACACAAATTAATTTGATTAAAAATACTTCATTTGGTCAAATTACTCGAAAATACTTATAAAACAAAATTTCAACTCGTAATTATTATGAGTTAGTCTAGCAACCCCAAAACACTTAAGCCTAATTTGATTGCAATATATTTATCCTGTGATCTATCCTTAAGCTTTCACTTATCTTTTTGGAGATGTTTGATCTTGTATTAAATTTTATATCAGACATCTATTGCTTAGATCAAGCATTAAGCATAACGCCAACAGGCGCAAACAAAAACATCATTTAGTTACAATTAAGCAAATATCAGTTATCAACCAACAGCGTCATCATTTACAGGAAAGGGAGAAAGGGGAATATGTAGGGAAAAAAAGAGAGAAGAGCAAAAGGCCAAGTAAAATAAATGACGAGCACAACTTAAAAATAGTAATAACAACAAAAAACCATAACGATTAACAAAAAAAAGAAAAAAAAACAACCACCATGCAATAAATAGATAATATAGATAATATAGAAAAGCAAAGACGAGAGAGAAAGACAAGAACAAGAAGAAACGAAAAAAATACTACAAAACTAAATTAGACCAAATTTTAGATTTAAGAGTACCCTTACTAATAGCAGGATTAAATACCAAAGAATTAGAATTAACAGATGGCAACATTCTAGTAACCGGCTTATTCCTACCATAATCAGTAAAGTGATAGCGAACATTGTACAACTCCACAGACCTAAGATTCCCTACGTTATCCCTAATAGAAACCTGCCTCAACAAAGAAGGAGCCACAATGGCCCCCTGACGAGCTGATGGATGGATGTCAGCAACAACCCTACGGGCAAATCAATCAACGTTAACCTAGTCTCATACGACGGAAGCCTAAAAGGATCAGACCAGCCCAAACCCCTCAAAGCACAACGCAAAAATTTCCTCTGAATTGATTCAATACGAGAAATATCCACAACACGAAAAGGCGCCCAAACCTGACAAGCATACTCGAGAATTGGCCTAACAAGGGACACATACAAATGCTTCGCAACATATGGATCCATAAACTCTCTAGCCCACCTCATTACGAAACCCAGTTTCGAGTTAGCTCTACCAAGGATCATATTCAAATGAGCACCAAAATCCAACCTTCGATTAAGTATAACCCCAAGATCACAAAAAGTGCTCACCCTCCCCAATACCACCCCACCATGACAATAGTCATGGCGGCCAATAGAAGACTCCCTTCTACGCGAGAAGCTCATGACCCGACACTTACCAATGTTAAGTTCCAAGCCGTTGACCCCACACCGGTCTCAAAAACTATCCAAATCGCTTTGTAACTCTAGACAAATAACCTCTGACCGAACCGTCGTCACAATCTTTAAGCCATCCGCAAAACTATAAAGCGTAGAACAAGCAACAGAACCAAAAGCATCGTTAGTCGCAACTAAAAAAAGTATGGGACCCAAATAGCACCCGACCCGGCACAGTAAACATCAGACAGAGCAGAACGGAAAGAAACCCGATAAAACCTGCAAGACAAATAGGAGTAGACCCACGTCAAGCTACAAAGAGAAAAACCTACGCCAGCCAACTTTCTCGATATAACCTGATGCGGAATAGTACTAGGTCCGTAAAAATAACATCGACTTGACCACCCCCCTCCATAACATTAATAGTATCCGAGACAAACTCAACCAAATTAGTAACAACAGACCTGCCCCTCTGAAAACTATGCTGGCCGGAGTGAATAAAAGGACTACAAAAAGAGTAGAAGTAATCAACCAAAATACTCTCAAAAAGCTTCGGAATAGCCGACATTTTAACAATAGGCCTATAATTACTAACGGAAGAACGTAAACCTTTCCTATGAACCGGAACCACGTACGACTCCTTCCAAGCCGAAGGAAAAACAGAAGACACCAACGATAGGTTAAATAAAGAAGTAAGACGACCAACAAGGTTATCAGCGCATCTATACAACACCACATCCGGAATCCCATCAGCACGAGGAGACCAGTCACCACCCAACCTCTCCATGGCCCGCAGAACAATAACATGAAGAACAAAATTATCAACAGACACACCGACAAAATTCACAAAAGTGCAAAATCCGAAGATAGTCCAGCCACAACCTCTACTGGGACAAAAACATTAGAAAAATCACAGGCAAACAAATTTTAAATGGCAAGAGAATCAACAGAAGATCTACTAGAAAATTCGAACTAGGATGGATAACAATCAGACCTATTCTTAGAATTAATAAAACCAAAAAACTTTTGCGGATCGCCTAACATGCTACGCCGAACGTCATTAAGATATGCACGATACAAATCACCACAAAGAGACCTAAAGTAATTATAGGCCTAGCAAAATCTGGGATAATCGGTCGATCTCGAAACCACAAAAGTCCGCCAAGCAGAATTCCTAACATTCCTAAGACGCCGCAACTCAGGGGTATACCAAGGAGGAGAAGACCCACGTAACCTATCCCTAACCACTTGTACAAAGGCACACAAACAGTTGGAGACGCACAAATAAAACTTACACAGACAATCGTCAACACTCGCACCAGCCAAGAAAATAGATTCAAGCTTATCCGAGCGCAACAAATCATTCAATAGCTCGAAATCAGCCCTGAGAAAATTAAAGCTAAGGCCCTGCCCCTCCTCGGACGCAACAGCAGAGCCAAACATCCCGACAGAAAACAAAATAGAGACAGGCAGATCGTAGTCATCTGGACGACAAATAAACTGGTCACAAGAGGATACAGCCAAACTACCAGGATCAGAACAAAATACAAGATCCAACTGCCTACCAAACTTATTACGAACACCACTAATCTGCCACAAGCTACACGAACCAATATCATCGAGAAATTCCGACTCAAAGTTCAACGAGACATCAGAAGCTACCTAAGATTCATCATCATTAAAGGAGACCCACTCAAGACCAGGCAAATTAAAATCACAAACCAACACGAAGCTATCCAAAGAATACATACCATCAAAAACAGACGCAACCTGAGCAGACAACTCCCTGTAAGTCACAGCCTTACGACCAGCACTCAAACTAGACGTACAATTACAAACAAGAATATACAAAAACGAGCGACCCACACCAATCTTCACACACACAGATTCAAACACATCACAAGATGGGGGAGACACAAGCCCAGACAAAAACGTCTACCTTACGGGCAAAAACGTCTATCTTACGGGCAAAAACGTCTACCTTACGGGCTTACTTTCCAGCCTATCTCTCTGAAACACCTGAAAATCAGACGTAAAAAGCTCGCTAAAAAACCCACAATTAACCCACGCCTCCGTAAAGGCCACGATATCATGTCGAACAGACTGCGAACGTAAAAACGCATCCCCGGTTTTAGTACGAAGGCTCCTCACATTCTGATAAAAAATAAACACTACATTCCTTCCACCCGGCAGCGAACTCCCAACTAGTTTTTCGAGTCAGCTCCCACCGCCGACCTCTGCCCACGAAAACCCGCTATTCTATGATCCGAGCGCCTGTACTCAAATTCCCTGACAAGACAACCCTCTGGCCGATTCCGCGGCGATAACACCCGATCAAAGTATTCCTCAGGGGTAGCAAATCTAAGCGACGTATAATGACCAGCCGCCATCTGAGTAACAGCGACCCCAGACGACCCCGATCCCAGAACACTAACAACATGATAGAACACATCGCCCGGCTCAGTGTCCGGGGCCAACCGAGACACAAAGAAAATTCTACTTTTAGGCACAGATATCAATGGACGATGCAACCTCGCCGCAGTAACTGAGCCCGAAACGCCCGAAGTGACACCAGCAGACGTAACGCCAACCCAAACCGACTCCGAATTGGAAACCGAGGACGGACAACCCCCCACAGCACCACCAGACGGAATGGAAGGAGGAGACGCCACAGAAGCCGAGGCTGCCAAAGAAGACTCTACGGTCGAGCCAACCAGCACAAGCCCACCCGAATCATGACCAAGAGAAGCCGGCGAATACAAGGACATCATCTCATTCCCAGGCGAAAGCGAAGAAGCACCAGTCCCAAGCGCCCCGGACACCGGGAGAGGCATAACAGCTCAACCCATCGCCCAGTGAAGTGAAACCAGCCAAACCGCAATCCCCATCAAGCACCGGAGAGCTCGTCGAATCAGCAACCGGAGAAAACATTCTAATCCCATCAAATTCCGCCGAAAGCGCCGAAAAGGCCCCACACAAACTATCCAAATCCCTAGAAACCTTATTTTTTTTTTTTTTTTTTTTTTTTACCGAGCGGAAGTGAGAAAAATCTCGAAAGACACTGCCAGACGAAAAGCAGTAGTGTGGAACTTTAATCCACTAAAAAACACCCTCCTCAAAATAAACTGTAAAACTAGTCGAAAACGACTAACCATTAATTTTGCTCTAACCTTTTTGATTATTTACAAGCTTTTGATCTGGCACAATAGCGTACTAAGTACTCATTGTTCCAGATAAAAAACTCTAAACTAACTCGAGAGGTCTCGTACGTTTAAGTCTCCTAACAAAGTTTGGTTTGTCAACCAATCGAGCCGCCTCGATATTGACATGATTGGATAAACGCATTTTATGATTGGTTGCTTGCTTTTTAATTTCGTCTGTGACACTTGGGATCGTGAGATCCCTGTGTATATCGGCATTACGGACATACCAAGGGGCGTTTACAATGTCCCGTGATACTCTATTTTGAAATCTTTGTATAGATTGGATATGAGTCTGCTCAGCGCAGCCCCATAACTGAATACCGTAAGCCCAGACAGGCTTAAATATTTGATTATATATCAAAACTTTGTTGTATATTGTCAATTTGGAACGCCTCCCCAAAAGCCATTCAAACTTTCTGTATTCCTACTATAGTTGAGATCTCTTTTTCTTTATGTGCTCCTTCCATCTGAGCTTCGCGTCCAACGTCATTCCCAAATACTTCGCTGTGTTTGCGGACGGAATCAAGACGCCATTTATTCGAACCGAAAATGAATTGTCAATTTTCATATTAGTGAAATTTACGTGTACTGATTTCACCTAGTTAAGTTTCATATTCCACATTCTAGTCCATTTTGAGATCTCATCACTGGCCCTTTGCAATTTTTGTGTAGATTCATTTTCATTTCGTCCTATTGCGATAACTGCTGTATTATCAGCAAATGTAGCTGTTGTCACTCCTTTCGATTCAGGAATATCACACGTGTATAGCAAGTATAATATCGGGCCCAATATAAAAAACAAAAAACTTTTTTGTTTATGAATTTGAAATATGACAAATGACACTAAATTTTGTATAACTAATAAACGTTACCACACCACTGGAAAAATAGCATTCTTATGCTTTATTTTGGAAAAAACTTGATAGCTAGCACTTTATTGCTGAAAATATATGCTAGTTTATTTTATCGGTTATTTCTGGCAATATTTATATGACAAGGTATAAGAAAAGCGTGCTCGATTTTTTCGATACCCGATTTACTTTTATTTTACGTTTCCATTACGTATAAAACGCATTTTGGAAAAGTGTACAATGTCAAGAGCTTTTAGTAAACTTTTTGGAATTTGATACTTTGTACAATTTTACGTCTTAAGCGCATTATTGAAGTCACGGCCTGGTTAAAGAATTGCTGCTGTCGTCGAGTTACTGGAATCAGCTTATGTAATTAAATTCAAAATTATAACTTAAATTGTAAATGAATATACATATATGTATAAATAATATTAATATATAAATAATAGAAATTTATAAATGCAAGTGTTAATTGAATATTTTATGAAAAATTATTTTAAGTTTAACTTTATTAATGCCAGAAGTGTAAGTTATAATTTATAATAAATTAAATTTAAAAAAAATGTTTCATTATTTGTAATTATTATCAGTAGAAGTATAAGCGGCATAATCGGGCGTTTAATTTCTCCGTTTTTTGTCTTAAGTGTAACTACTCTTACAAGATCATTTTGATTTTTACGCTTTTCAAAAAGGAGGTGGATAAAAGGTTCACGAATTAGAACTAATGGGCCCCTTGTTAAATTATATTTTGGTTGCTGCCACTTCTTACGTGCTTGGAGTATAAGTAGGTATTTATTTGACCATTTTTTCCAGAATTACTGATTCATGTGTTCTACAAGTTCCCATCGCCGAAGACGATTTTCTTGCATATTCATTATGTTTTTGGTAGGTACATTGAATAATTTTGAGCCTACCAAAAAGTGCCCTGGTGTTAAAAATTCTATACCATTTATGTCTCCTCTAAATGGTGTAAGTAGACGGGAATTTAAATTAATTTCGACTTTTGCTAGAAAGATTTCGAATTTTCAATTGTGAGTTTAGTATCGCCAATAGTTTTCGAGAGATGACGTTTTACCGATTTTACTCCAGCTCCCTATATTCCACCAAAATGGGTAGTGCGTGGAGGAATAAAATGCCATTGAATTGACTGTTCTGGTATAAAATGGCCTAATTTCTCGTTGGTTTTTAATTGGTTGTATGCTCCTACAAAGTTGGTTCCATTGAACCTGTAAATATGCGCTGCATTTCTTCGTCCTGCAATAAATCGGTCAAAATGCGGCAATATAGGCCCCGCTGGATAGGGCTGATACGGCTTCAAGATGAAACGTTTTACTTACGAATCAAACAAACATAAAGATGTAGCCTTTTATTATTTTGGCGTAACGTGCTTAATTTTAGTTGTATTTTACCAGCAAAGCCTAAACTCGTGTGAGAAAACGATGGGGAATTGATTGACTGCGGATAGGTGACCCATTAGTTGTGAGTATGGGCCTGTGTTATATCTGCGACAAACAACACACTCCGCTATTCGTTTTTCAACTTTGCGGAGTCCGTTGGTAATCCAAAATTTTCCCAGGATCCATGATATGGTTAAATCCTTCCCCCCATGAATTTTTTTTTGGTGTGCGTGGTCTATTATTAATGGCGCCAAATGACTATAATCTGGTATTATAATAGGATGTTTGAAATTGTCGTTGATATTTGCTCTTCGTAGTCTACCTCCCACTCTTAAGATAACATCTTTCGAAAATGGGCGAGGCTCTAGTATCTTGCTGTTACCAAGCAGTAACTTGTTTTTTATTAGAAAGCTAATTTCTGTGTTATAAACAGTTTGTTCTAGTCTGATTATGGAATACAGTGAAATTTCCAATTCAGTTGTTGTTAGTTGTCCGGTATTCATCCCTTTTGGATTTTTTATTGCAAAATCTTTGACAGAAGGCGAAGGTTCTTTGTAGCCTTGGTAATGTTGGAAGTCTGCGAATTGAAAGAGTTTTGATTGGTGTTCTTGTTGACGTAAGGGAACTAATTTTTGACTCAAACTGTGTTGGTTAAAGTACCTCACATTAAAAGTCTGTCACATTAATTGTATTATTATGTAGCCATTTTGGTTCTGACCACCAGAATTTGTTTTCAATAATTTGTTTCGGGCAGATTCAATAATTGAATTAATTATTAATTCCAAACTATTAATTATTAACATAATTTCAAATAATGGTCCTTGTGGTTGCTGAGTAATTTTAACACGATTAGCAGCGAAGGTTTTCCTGGAGCCAGGAAAGTGCTATTTGGGAATCGGTCCATGCATACATTACTATATCTGATATTTCTAAATCATCTTCAACCTTTTTAAGCAGTTTCATTAGTTATTCTACTACTTTTAGTTCTAGTCGCGAAATTGAAAGTTTTTGTAAAAACGATGCTAATTTTGTTTTGGCGGTGCTTAATAGTGATTTATAACCGTCTTAGTGCAGTCGTGAGTATACTACTCCGGCATATGCTCTACGCGAAGCTTTCACAGAACCCATAAAGTTCAATTGGTTTGGTTGAAGTGTTGAAGCCACCTTTGAACTTTTACATGATCCATAAATTGCAATTGGTTTCGAAAATTGATATATTTGTCATGTAGACGTGACGGTAGTAGCACATCACAGTCAACATTTTTTATCCAATTGGCTACTTGAATGTATAAGCGAATCTGGTCCATGAGTCATTGGTATGTTAATTTGCAGTAGTTTTACCTGGTTTTCATGTGCTCTTGCAGACTTACCAAATTGAATTCGTTTCTGCGTATGCTCCTTTATTCTTGTAACGATTTCCTGATATTTCACTTCTACTTTTTCGAAAAGCTTTTCTTTTAGGTATAATGATTCTACAAAACTCTTTTATTATTAAGTCGTTGATATAAAACTGTTTCCATAGTTTGTGGAGTTTATCTACCCTAGCGGCTATATATTCTACTATCTTCTTGAAGCTGGATCTTTCTTAAAGTTAATCAGTAACTTCTCCATGTCCTCTCCTTACTCCTTCTGCTTTCAACAGTTATCGGCTATATATTCTACTGTCTTCTTGAAGCTGGATCTTTCTTAAAGTTAATTAGTAATTTCTCCATGGCTTCTCCTAACTCCTTCTGCTTGGCAGCAGTTTCGTCCAGATTTAAATTTTGTGACATTTTTTTGATTTTTTTTGTTGAGCCCCCAAAATGTTAGATAGTTTAATTGAAAAACTTCCGGTTGCTTGGTTTAAAAGATAATTAATTTGTTTTTTAAAAATCTGACCTATTTACATGAAAATTATACTGCTTAAAATTAATTATTTCCCACAGACTGGTAAGCAATTTTATACATTTATGAAATTCATAATTTTCCGTTGTTAACTTACGTATCATATAAATCTCAAATTTACTTAAAGTAAAATTAACAAACAAAATACATGTAATTTGACTCCTACTAAAATATTGTGAGAAAGTTATGTATGGGAAAATATTTCAATTAACTAACTATAATGTTTGCAAATACATGTGCTTTAATATTAAGTTTTAATAAATTAGAATTTTAGCAATTTTATAATAATAGCGAAAATAATAAAAAAAAATATAGAATTCAGAATAATTGTTGTTACACAACACCTTTTAAAAAAATCTGGATAAAAAATTAAAAGCTTTTGCTTTCAGCAGCTGTTTTTCTTCTTTTAGTGATTTGAATAATTCTTTAACCCTGTTGAAGAGTTTGTGCGTCTATTTAGTGTGACAAATTTTTTGTCAACAGTACGTGATAATGCCATATATATAATTTTATGTTTTATTGTTTTGATACGAAATTAAAAGACGTTTTTTTTTATTTTTATTTATTCAAAATTTTATTTTGATTTATTAAAACAGTTTTCTTATAAAATAAAAATTTTTGGTTCTTAAAAAATATATTCTTAATTAATTATTTTTTTAACATAAAAAGGATTGTTAAGCCGAGACAATAATATTAGTATTTAAGATATGTTATAATGCAAATTAAATAACAATTAAAAATAGTTTTGAAATGTAAACAAAAAACATTAGATTAGTATTAAGAAAGAATTTATAAATACAATTAAAAATCAAGTTATAGAGCTGTTCAAAAATTATAATTCATAGTTTCAGTTCTTATAATTAAGATTTTGCAAAAGCAGAAAAATAGTAGCTGGCTTTCGCACTTTAAAAAAACAAAAAGGCCGTTCAAATTTACCGTTATCTAAAGTCCTTTTTTTCCAAATTTTTGATGTCGTTTTTCTTCTGGAACCCAGCCTGTAGAAGCTTTTGAAATCTATCGCCTTTTGAAATTTGTAAAATTTTAATTTTTGACACCTTATATTTCCGAAACCGCAAGCTTTTTCAAATTTCTATAAACGCAAAAAGCTGGCGGAAAATTCCATGACATTAAAAAATATAATTATTTTTCTTTTTTCACACAATTAACCCTTAAAATCGAGCATTGTGTTAATCCCACTTTATATTATTTTTGCTTTATTTCAAAGACTACAGAAATCATTCATCCTAAATATATGCAATTCTAGAAATAGTTTCGCTTATGAATGAAAATAGTTTTAATACGTATAGTGTGGTAAAAGTAGCAAAAGCTAGGTAAAAAACCAATTGGTCACTTGATGCTTTTATAAAAGAATGTTTTAATCAAATTTTAGCAAAATATTCAGATTTTAAAAAACATAAAGACAGGATTGTGGAATTATACAACTCTTACTTAGAAACACTATACTTTATATCTATAAATAAATCAGATGTTATGTTTGCATATACTGACATTATTGAACCATAAATTGTTGGTGATAATACCATAAGATGCTTAAGAACAATGATAATAAAAAATACATACAAAAATAATCATGTTGAATTTAAAAATGTTCAGTATTTTCCGGTTGAAAAAAATTTTTTGACAATATTGCAGTTTTGCTTTACGATAAATATGGTAATCAAATAAATTTTTGTAATAGTAATATTCTAGCAAAAATTGTATTACATTTCAAAAAGGTATAAATAAAAGCTATTTAACAACATTGTGTATTGTTTCATTTCAGTTATGGAACGAATATATAATAAATAATATTTGCTTCAATCTGGTAAAGGTCTAGACGATATTGGCCCCCTATTATATTCCCATTTATCACATCAACGAGGTCGAGGGTTAGGAAGCTTGGGGGACTTGTTAGATATTTAAAACTAATATTTGCATCACGAGTTAATATATTAAAAAGGGAAGCTTTAATTCTAGTCTTAATGCTTTATCTGATATCGCATCTGGTGCAAATGTAAAATAAGTTGTGCAAGATCGAAGTAAAGAGATTTCTAAAAATGTAAGACGTAAACTAAAAAATAAAATTATAAAAAGGCCCCATGGTAAAAAAATAATGTATTTTCCGCCAAAACGATGAAAAGTTAACACAAAGAAACAAAAAGATATTTTTGATTAATTATAATTGAATATATGAAATCTGAGTTGGACATTTTTAAAACACAACCAAATCAATCTGGTATTTTAAGATCAAACGAAATCTCATACAATCCTATTGCGTCTTTAGATAACCCATCGACTATTGAATTTCTTTCATTGGGACACGGAGACACATTCAGAAATTTATCTTCAACATATCTCAGACTAAAAGTACAAATTGTAAAAAAAGATGGAAGTCATTGGAGTAATAATGATAAGGGTATTGATGCAAAACCGTTAACAAAGCCGAGTGTAGTGAATAATTTATTACATTCCCTAACAGTGTAACGTTCAATTTAATGGAAAAAGTATTACACCATCAGATGGAAGTTACCATATATTGAATCGTAGCTAAATTATAGAACAGACGCTACAACAACACATTTAGAATGCTCTGGGTACGTTCAGAAATGCGTTTCTAAAATAATGTTATATAATAGATGCAAACTTTTCATTTCAAATACACGTAGAACACCTACCTAAAACAACATTGCTTAATTATGCTATTGGGATATACTTACTTCTTATATTTACAATAGATGATCCTTACTGATTGGGCCCGTCGCTGTTGATGTGTTGACCGCGTAGCTGATCATAGACTCCAACGGCACTGTAGCCATTTGCACCGATGTCATTTGCTCGCTAGAGTCCACAGGTGTAGCTGTCGGCACCATAACCACGTTCGCTACACTGCAGGCAAATTCCACTTTTGGACCCTCGGCAGCCGAGGATGGCACGGTATCCATCGCTGGGGGCCCTGTGTCCTGCAGTGCTTGCCTTTGTTGTTGTTGTTTTTGTTTTTTTTTTGTTTTGGTGGTTTTCATTTTGAAACCCACGAGTTGGGGAGAAAAGACGGTCACCCGTGGCAGAGATCCCCAGTACCACAGGAAAGCTAATTAAAACCGGAAGGCGCCTGGTATCCGGAGTCCGCATACTAACGACGAAGCTCCCCCTTGGCCACGCAGTCTTCGACGTATGCTGTTCACACTTGACTTGGGACGAATACTTTCCTAACTACATTGGTCAACCCCTTCCAAAAAGAGATCATTCGTCAGATAAACTTTGCCTTTATTTGGAAGTCTCAAACAGTGATTGCTTTCCGGGCTCTGATAATATCCCCGAAATTGTTTTAAAGCAATGTTCTTCTGTTCTATCAAAACCAATTTCAACCTTATTTACGCGGTCTATATCTGAAGGTACTTTTCCTAGTTGCTGGAAAACCTCTTTCATACGACCGGTGCACAAAACAGAAGAAGAAAAGAACATTGAAGATTACCGTCCGATAGAAAAGCTCGCTAACATTGCAAAAGTATTTGAGTTAATATTTTTAACAACTAGGTTGTTAAAAATGAAATCCACGGTGACCAGTATAGTCGAATGTAGTTCTAAATTTTTAAATACGATGGAATCCGGTTCCCAAACGGATGTTATATACACTGATCTGAGTAAAGCTTTAGATTTGCTACCACATAACGTATTTCTTTTTAAGCTAACGAAGTGTGGTTTTTCTCCCCTTTTTAGTAAACGTATTATTTCGTCTTTGTGTAGTAGAAAATATGGAGTTATTTTTCGTTCTTGCACCCCCAATTATTTTGTTGCAAATTCGTGTTTACCTCAAGGTAGTCATTTGGGGTCTCTTCTGTTTTTTATCAGTATTAATGATGTTACTCGTATGATAAAAAACCGTGATATAAATATTTATGCTGACGACATGAAAATTTATAGAAAAATTGATTCCGTTGCCGACGCCCGGCTTGTGTGACCTAAATTCATTTGCAAATTGGTGCGACTTCAACAATCCCTTCCTTAATGTCTCGAAATAGTCCGTCGTTAGTTATACTCGTCGATCCTTATCTATTATTTTTGACTATTTCTTAAATAAAGGTAAACTTAACTGAGTTAGTTCCATTAAAAATCTAGGGGTTTTGTTTGATGATAAACTGACTTTTAGGCAACACTATAACGCCATGAATAATAAAGCTAATACAGTTTTAGGCTGCGTTAAGCGTTTCTCAAAGGAGTTTAATGATCCCCACCTTATAAAATGCTTGTTGGTTTCGTTGGTTCGGCCACACATCTTGCATATGCAAGTCAGGTTTGGTCTCCATCTTATCATGACTGTATTAATAGATTGGAGGCAGTTCAAAAAATTTTTTTAAGGTGTGCTCTTCGGAACTTAAAGTGGGAAAACCCTCACATTCTCCCACCATACCGAAACAGATTATTATTACTTCAAATGAAAACGCTAGAAAGTCGAAGAATGGTTGCAGATATTTTATTTATTTTACAGGTGTTTATGAGTCGCATAAAGCTTGAGTATGTCTAAGATTCTCACTTAAACAGTGTACGGCGTTGTTAATTATGGGAAGAATGAACCTATTTCTCAAATGTTAGCTGTTGTAAACGAATACATTTCGCGTGAAGAGTTAGCGTTAACAGGCGCGGTCCTGATGTATTCGTCGCCCTAAGCGGTTCCTAAAAAGTGCGCCCCCCCTTCAACCGTTTCACCTATTTTACTACTGTGAACAAAATTTAATAGGCATTGCACATTGTGCATCATAAAGCACTTTCTTGTAACCTTATTATGCTGAATTATAGAATTAAAGTCTGGAACTAAACTTTCAATTTTTTGTTTTATAAATTCAAAAACAAGGTAATTTATTTAACTGTATGTTTTTTTATGAAGTTATAATCAGATTTATATCAAATCAAGCTTAAATGATTTTTTGATTTTAACAACCAAAAAATTTATTTTTTGACGTAAGTGAAACTTATTGTAAAAGGTTTTATGAAAATTATATCAAATAAACTTTTTTTGAAAAATTTATTTACTTATATACTTAAATGATTGTACATAACGAAATTTTATTCATAATTTTAAATTTACGAATAAAATTCGGCTTTTTATTTCACAAAACGCGTAAGAAATGAAGCAGCGTATAAAAAAAGTTTCGACTTCCTTTCAAAAATTTAAAGAAAATCAAAGTTTCGTTCTAAAATTTATGACTTGAAAACTAAGCTTTTTATGTACATTGGTACAAGCTTTTATACTGTTCATTAAATTTTTTAAATTTTATTAAAATAAATGCATTTTTAATTGGAGTTAAATGTGTGAAACAAATTACTGCGCCATTTTATTTTACTTTTATTATTTGGATGATTTACACAAGATCAATTCAACATAAAATTCTTAACATTCGCTTGATTATTAAACAACATTTTTCCAATTCAATATAAGTAGTAGATATTAGCAATCAATATTTAATTCTGTAATTGATAACAGTTTTTCAAAAACGAAAGCAAAACATAGTGGTAGAAATTCATAACGATCATGTAATTTTGAAATTCATTCAAAACTTTTGTTGTTAAACAAAAACAAAATATTGGTATACACAATCTCAATAGCAAGCTACGCATTCCATTATTTAAGAATATTGCTCTCATTCTCTTTTTCTAATTTCTCTCTATTCTCATTCTTAATTTTTGTTTTTTTTTCTTTTTTGTTCTTGTTGTTTACTAATGCAATAGTATACAGAAAAAGTAATACATTATAATAATGTGTTTGCTTGTTTGGTGAGTGAGCGACAACTAAGCATAAATAAAATTTTTCATATATGAAACAATTTAAATATAATGTGTACGAACGAGTGTAGCCAGGCCGATCACTAAGCATAATAAAAATTTTGCTTTGTGATATAATTACATGTGTACGAGCGAGTGTTGATAGGGAGCAATCTCAGCAAAATAAAAATCTTGCTTTATGAGATAATTATATGTGTACGCATGAGCGTTGATCTTATTCATATTAAACAATATAAATTATGTGTGCATGTATATTTTTGAATATTTTTATTTTTTGCGTATCTTGCTTCTATGTATATTATATGAGACGATTTCACTTATGTATATGTAGGATTGAATGTGTACAGCTGTATGAAATAATATTTTCTGTTTATAGGCATAATATACGAATTTATTCTAGTATGTATGTAAAAGGAAAAATTAATAATTGCAATTCTGATGATTCATGTCATTGAAAAAAATATTTTGTGTATTCGTACAATAAATAAAAAAAATCTGATGTGATCAGCACATAACCGACCGCATTGTGTATTGTCTAGTTAAATGAAAGTGTTACAGAATATTATAAAAATGTCTGTTAAATACTTGTTTCCAATTTTTAGGACATTAGTAAGCTTATAGTTAACATACCTAGAAAAATGTAAATTTGGCTCTTAGTAGAGTTTCGGTTTGTGCTACCCGAATTCCCTGAAATGCTCGCCAGTTAGTTTCGGTAACAACCAGAACTCAAATATCAAATTTCAAGAAATTCCATCAATTCGTTCCGTAGATATGGTGAAAAATGTAAAATCGGCCCGCAGATCAGTTTTCGAGCCCTGATCTTTCCAAAAAATTTACATGTTCCTTGTTTTAATATGAGGAATTCATATATTAAATTTCAATGAAATCGGTTGATTATTTCTCTTTATATACACAAAAGTGTATGTTTGGCCCGTAGTAAACATCTAGTTGCCGACGCCTGATCTTTCCAAAAAATTTACATGTTCATTGTTTTAATACGAGGAATTCAAATATTAAATTTCAATGAAATCGGTTATTTATTTCTCTTTATATACACAAAAATGTATATTCGGCCCGTAGTAAACGTCTAGTTGCTGATGCCTGATTTGTTCCAAAAGTTAGGAATTTTTGCGGACGGTCGAACAAAGCTCATATATGAAATTTCAAGTAAATCGGTTGAATATTTTCTACAAAATAGTGAAAAATGTAAAATCGGCCCGCAAATCAGTTTTCGAGCCCTGATCTTTCCAAAAAATTTATATGTTCATTGTTTTAATACGAGGAATTCATATATCAAATTTCAATGAAATTGGTTGATTATTTCTCTTTATATACACAAAATGTATATTTGGCCCGTAGTAAACGTCTAGTTGCCGATGCCTGATTTCTTTCAAAACATAGGAATTTTCGAGGACGGTCGAGCTGAGCTTATATATGAAATTTAAAGTAAATCGGTTGAATATTTTCTTCAAAATGTTTTAAAATGTAAAACAGCCCCGCTAAAAAGTACAGTTCCCGAGGCCTGATATGTACCAAAAGTTGATCGATCCGTGCCATGGTGGAAATAAACTTACATATAAAATTTCATCAAAATCGGTTCAGGCGAACTTGAGATACACGCGTGCACACACAAGCCGACACACCTACAGACCGACAGGTTGCTAAAAATAGTTTATTTACACTTCCCTACTATGGAGAAGTACGTTCCCATCACATAACCTACCTATTGTTTACACAATACGGTCGGTAATAAAGGAGCAGTGTAGAGTAAGAAAATGTATCATTCTACGAACATTTCATTGTATGGTTCAAAAGAAAAATATATGTAGATCGATAATTAGTGTTTTGCGTAACTGACATGCACATTTTTTATATTATTAGGAATAAAATATTATGTAAGTACATTTTATCAAGTTAATTTCGCTGTAAATTGAATTAAATTTGTATCAAATTTTTTTTTTTTTAAATTTATGGTTTTTTAAAGTTTTTAATGGCGCCCCTGCTTTTCTGTCGCCCACTGCAAATGCATGCTTTGCATATATGAAAAATCCGTCCCTGAGCGTTAACGAAAGTCCAAATTAAGAACACCCTTTTCACAAAATTGCATTAGCTGTACAGTTCCTAAGGTCATTAATTTTAAATATAATATTAATTATAGGTATAAACATCACATATAATATTTTATATATTTGAATAATTTACTGACCTACATTAACTATTACCTAATGACCTAATTTACTGACATTGCAATGTTTTTTTTGTTTTTCTTAAGTATTTTTGAGTTAAACTTTTTGCCAACTAATCATCTTTTTATTTGATAATTTTTAAGTAAATATAAAATGTATTACATTTCTATCTAAGTTCTAAATTAAGTTAAGTAATTCTACGTACATTAGTAAGTTAAGTAATTGTAAATGTTTAAACTAAGCATGAAATAAAATCAAATAAAATAAAATATAAGATAGTCCGGAATACACGACTGAAAATAAGGTTAATAAAAATTTTTTTAGAATTTAACTATGTAATTATTTGATTTTAAGTTTTATAATTATTAAAAACAAAGATGGAACGTAAGCAAAAACTGACAAAGACCGATATATTCTGTCCGCATGACAGTCAGGCCGCGCATGAAAATAAGGAATCTGGTTTTGTTGACGATAGCGTGACTATTTCAACTGTCAAGAAAAGAGATGTTATAGAGGAAATCAGGACTCTTAAATCTAAAAAAGTTCCGGGCTTTGACCTAATAACAACCGATATTTTGAAAAAATTACCCAAAAGGGGTATAACGATGCTTACACGCCTAAAAATGCGTGTATAAGGTTTAATTACGTGTCTGACATTTGGAAAGTTGCAGAGATAAATATGCAGCACAAACCTGGCAAAGCGACTTCTTATAGACCAATTTCGCTGTTGCCGATGGTTTCAAAACTGCTAGAGAAACTTTTATTGAGAAGTCTTCTGCCAATAATTAAAAGTAAAAAGTTAATCCCGAATCATGAATTTCGTTTTCGCCGGAGCCACTCAACCATAAATCAGATTCATCATATAACTGACCTAATAGAAAATTAACTGGAAGGAAAATCGATTAGTTCTATTATATTTTTGGACGTAACCCAGGCCTTTGATAAGGTTTGGCATTGTGGAATAATTAAAAAAGTCAGGCAAATAGTCAGAATCGGAAGGAGTGACAACAGCTACATTTGCTGATGATGCAGCAGTTATCGCAATAGGACGAAATGAAAATGAATCTACACAAAAATTACAAAAGGCCAGTGATGAGATCTTAGAATGGACTAGAAAGTAGAATATAAAACTTAAAGAGATGAAATCAGTACATGTGAATTTCTCTAATAGGAAAATTGACAATTCATTTTCGGTTCGGATGAAAGGCGTCTTAATTCCACTCGCAAACATGGCGAAGTATTTGGGAATAACGTTAGACGCAAAGCTTAGATGAAAGGAGCACATAAAAAAAAAGAGATCTCAACTCGAGGAGGAATACAGGAAGTTAAAATGGGTATTGGGAAGGCGTTCTTCGTTATCAATATACAACAAAGTTTTGATATATAATCAAAATATATTTTAATCCTGAATGGGCTTACGGTATTCAATTATGGGGCTGCGCTGCGCAGACTCATATTTAATCTATTCAAAGATTTCAAAATAAGGTATTACGAGACATTGTAAACTCCCCTTGGTATGTCCGTAACGCTGATATACACAGGGATCTCACGATCCTAAGTGTCACAAACGAAATTAAAAAGCAAGCAGCCAACCATAAAATGTGTTTATGCAATCATGTCAACATCGAGGCGGCTCGATTGGTTGACTGTCAAAACTTTGTTAGGAGACTTAAACGTACGAGATCTCTCGAGCTAATTTAATGTTTTTTATCTGGAACAATGAGTACTTAGTAATGGTTATTCGTTTTCGACAAGTTTTATAATTTATTTTGAGGAGGGCGTTTTTTAGTAGATTAAAATTCCACACTACTGCTTTTCGTCTGGCAGTGTCTTTTGAAATTTTTCACCCTTCCACCCGGTAAAAAAAAAAAGTTTTATAATTCCGATTTATAAAAGAACTATCATTAAAAATACTGTAGAGAAACTTCTATAAGTTTTAGAGTTTCTGATTAGTTGTTTAGGTAAATTAGAGAATTGGCCTTACAAACAATGTGAAAATATTTCGTAATATAACTTTGTATATTTATTTGTATTATTGTTATTATTGCTATATGCCATAACCACTGCACCTGACCATTGGTCCTTCAATCGAAGGGTCTCGGGTTCAAATCCCGGTCAGATCACTATAAAATTATATTTAATATTATATAACTTAATATAAAATACTAATAAATATTATACAAGTAATTTTCAAATATTCATAATATACGATTTTAAAAACTAAGAAAAATAAACAGTAAATATTAATAAACCTGAATACTCGTACTTTACATAAATAAAATACTACGGCAGTGAAGAAGAAAAAAAAAAAATAGCATTTGTTGAAATCTTAAAAAAATGTGCTGTATTTGGATTTTTTTTTTAAATCAATTTTTTATTGTTTTAATAACGCAGAACTTTGAGAATGTAAGTACAGGTAAAGTAGGAAAAAATTGAATTTAACTTTTTCTAATTGAAAATTTGAAAAAAGTTGATCTTGTGGAAGATTTATGATGTTGGAAAGCGCCCTCTATATATCCCATAGGAATAGGTGTAAATTTGTAAGTTGTAAACTGTCACTCCCTCTTCTGTCACTAAAGAAATGTTATACGAGTAGTATTTTTATTTGTAAAAACTTATCCTATATACACAAATAGAAAAATATTAAGATGTCTTGTACATTAAGTACAAGGCATTTACTGGTACTTGCTAAAATACTTTTTTTATGATTTTTTTTTCAAAACATATTATTTTAATAATTAAATATATTTTTTACTTAGGTAATTGACATAACGTATTAAGTTCTTAAAATTTTTCTCAAATAAAAATAGAGGTAAAATTTTGAAGTGTATATAAAATGTATTCTTAGTAGTTACACTGACACTGCGTAGGAAAAAATTAAGTAAGTTAATAGGTTTATTGCCAGGTCATTAATTAAATTAATGCTTATGTTATTTCTGGGATGACTTACCTCAAAGAAAAACAGGTCATTTGTATGTTTTAAGGAAGGAAAATGTGAGAGGTATTCGACCTGCTGAGGAGTTGTGCTAAGTAATTGAGGAAGGTTGGGTTTGTTTACCTGCGGAGGTCATGTATTGGTCACCGAGTTTATTGTATTGTTAGACTTTTACATGATGAAAATAAATTTAATATAATGGAATATCAGCAAAGAGTAGAAAGCGAATTTTTTTGCAGGAAATAAAATGCAGTTATAAATGTGAATAACTCTCAGAGTAAAAGAAAACAAATAGAAAAAACAACAAAAAATAGCGTGTATGTAAGAATCGCGCATAAGGAATACAGCTGCGCATAAGGAAATAAAAAGATTCTAAATGTACATAATATAGCGTGTAGAATTCCTTTTATAATAATACAAAGTACATTTGTATATATATACCATACTTACTTTTCTTTCTAAAATCTGAAGAGATGAAAATTAAAATAATGTGACCGGTTTTTTATACCCTGCAAATCATGAAGGGTATATTCACTTTGGTATGGAGTTTGTAACCACTTGAAGGAGTCGTCTCCGGTATGGACATAAATATATATTCTTGCTCAACGTAAAACTCTGCGTTGATTTAGAAATGTCCGTCCGTCCGTCTGTCTGTCCGTCCGTCCGTCTGTCCGTCAGTCAGTCTGTCGAACGCACGATAACTCAAAAACGAACAAAGCAATCGACACCAAACTTTCACAAGTTGCTTTTTTCCGCAAACGACAGGTTCGGGTAGCTGCCATATAACTCCAAAAGATAATTTTATATGTTTAGAAAAATAATAAAGCCACATTCACTAAATTTGGTAGTCCTGTTTTCAATTATAGGTCACGTATATCCCTGAAGTTTTGGTGGAATGGCCTAACAGGTTGGAGTTTGAGTAAATAATGCATGGAATTCCAAAAGCTAATTTAAAATATTAAAAAAATAATAGAGTTAGATTTATGAAACTTGGCAGTTGTGTGTCCAATTATAGGTCAGATATATCCATGCAGTTTCTATAGAGTGGTTTGTAAGGTTCGAATACTTGGTATATAACAATGAGAGCCTAATTCTAGATATTTCAAAAACAAATTTTAAACTCAGATTGCTAACGTGCAGGGTATAATTCGGTCGGTTTATACCGTTTTTAACTTGTTCTTAATTATGTTTAATGAAACGTTTTTACTCGTTTTTAATTATGTTATATTTTACATTTTTTTTTTTTTTGTATAATCAACAATTTATTTGTTGACTATATTTGCATGTAAGTTAAACATGTAAGTACACCTAATTCCCTTTTTACACGATAGAATTCCCGAGAAATTCGTGTAAAAAAAGATACTGGCTAAGTAGAAAAATAACAGATTGCTTCTACACCTGAAAAAACAAATTAAAAACACACTAAATTATATAAAAAAATTATTGTTGTAGTTATTTTGGGAATTCATTTTCGTTTTAATTCATTAAATAAAGTAAACTATAATAAAATAAATTAAAATTTAGATTTAAGAAAAAAATATGTCCATATTATATCAGAAATTCATTGATAAAACTTAAATAACAAAAGTGCAAGCATAAGAAAAATTTAAACATTAAACAATTTTACTTATTGCAACTGTCTGGTAATAAGCGCATACGTTTACAAAAGACTACAAAATCACTCCAACAGTTGCTATTACTTCTGGATCAATCAGAATACCAAACCTATTTTAAGTAGAAAAAAAATTTTTTTTGTATCATGTTATTTCATTTATGTCGTATAAAAATAGAAATATTTTTTGGTGTTTACTCGTGTTATTTTAAATTCGTGTAAAAACAGAATTGGGTGTACTTGCAAAACTCTATACATATAATTTTATTTTAATTTTTTTTTTATTTAAAGTTTTCTTGTTTAAAATAAATGCACAAAGAGTTCAATTTACAATTTTATTTTATTTTATTTTATTTATTAATCAAAGTTTTTATTTAAAACAAATACACAAGAGTTCAATTTACAATTTTATTTGAATTTTATTTTATTTTATAAATTCAACAAGTTAACTTTCTTAAGTTTTAACACGAACTGACTTCTTATCATTACTTTTACTTTTTAATTTTTTTATTATTTTATAAAAGAACAAACGCTTTACAACAACAATTATTACGTTTGCCATTGACCTACTTATTATTACGAAATCTAAAAATTAAAACTTAATTCATAATTTTTTATTGGTGTTTCAAATTCATTAACCTTTGTGCATACGTTCTAATGTTTCAAGCAAAAAATAAGTTCATTTGGCTTTTCGCTTGAAACATGAAACTTTTATATAAAAAAACAAAAGGAAATAATGAATGCAAATTTTGATTTTAATAAAAAGAATAACGTTAAATTAAAAGGTAATGAAATTTAATTAAAAATGAAATTACGAAATTATTGAAAGGGTGAAATATGTAAGTTTCCATTAGATTGATACGCGTGTTGTGTTGCTAACATAACACCTCCGCCATTAAGATTCGACTCCTGGCGAATCTCGCCCGGTTGTATTACGATTTTTGGTAAAATTAATTTAAACTTTACAAAAACGAAAAGGCAAATAATGAATAACACTGTAATTATGATTAAATCTAATATTAAATTCGTATACCAGCTTTTGTGATGATTGAATTTCAATTCCTCGATGTGCTTTGTATTATTTATTTGTGTGTAATACAAATCATCTACATGAAACTGATTTGAAATTTTTGCTACAGTTATATTGCGATTTACGTATAATGAAAATCTATGATGATATTCTTCTTCGGAATTTTCTAGTTGGAAAGTTCCAAGAGAAATTTTGCAATTGGTAAATTTTATTAAGTTATTTGCTCGTATTACGAGTATTATATCACTTTGCTGGCCACAATTATTATAAAGAGTAGTTTCTTTTAGATTTTTTGTTATAATAATACTTCTGGATATTGGTTTTATCTCTACTGCTAAATTTTGTTTATAATGGCAAGTCATTAGATTTGTGATTAATAAATTTGAAACACGTTCATCCTCAATTGGGATGAGATTTTTTTCCTGAATATTATTATTTTCTACATTTTTAAAAATTTTTGTGTTACAACTTATTACTTTATTAAAATTAGTATCTAGTTCTAAATTAGTATCTTTATTTGGTACCTTAACAATTATATTCCTAAAGCAATTTTCTTTGAGAAAGTTAGGTATTGAAATTACAAAAACAATTATTGTATCATTGAAAAATACAGAATTTCTTATGTATGGTAAAGTTTCTACACTTACATTATGGTTATTGATTTCTTTGTTTGTAAGAACATCTTTTGGTAAAATTTCTAACCTACTTAACAATATGATTTCTTTAATGTTTTCAATTTGTTCCAATAAAATATTTATATTTTCACTAATTTCATTTTTTATTATAAAAAGTTCAAATTTTGTTTCAATTTCTGCTATGCGATTACTAAAATTATTGATGGTTTCACTAATGTTTTTTTGTACCGCTTGTTTTTTTGTATTAACATGTTTAGTTATTGTTTCGACTTGATCTGAAATTTCTTTGTTGATTGATATTTGAGCGTTTAAGTTTTCTATAGCATTTTTATTGTTACTGTCTATGACTCTAAAATGTTCTTCTATTTCTTCACGTTCATCATTATCCATGACTCCAGTAAGAAATCGAAGACCACTTCCAACCAAATTTACCAAACCTCGTTTCGTAACGTGGTGGGGAATAATACTATTAAATGCATCTTTTAGACGGTTGAAATTGTGTAAAAGCGTAGTTGGGATATTAGTTTTACTATGTAATTCGTTTATGTTCAGTTCTATTTTAGTTATACTTTCTTCATACTTTGATAAATTTATTATATGCAAAATTTTGCTGTAGTTGTAGATAATTTTTAGTTCTTGTTCTTGAAACAAGATGTATCCATTACCGGATACCAATTCCGTAATTTCAATAGATGACTTTAATAAAACTGGAGTTGGGCATAACAATAGTAATAAAAGAATGATTGATGAAAAAAGAAAGAAAGGAAATCTTAATAACTTTGGAATTTATACTTCTTTTTAAATTGGTTGTTGTAACGAGGAAGGGTTTCCCTATTGATTTTATAGTGATCTTCACCAGAAGGTACCGGTTCGACTTTCTTATAATAGGGCTGCATTTTAGTTACCCTATTCAATTTTAGGTACCCAGATGGCCTTCCGAGGTTTCTCCCTTTGTTTAAGTAATTTATGTTTTTTTCTTTAGATCTCTTGAGACAATCGTGAATAGCCGGGTATTCCTCTGGGGGAATTTTTCCGTTAAGGAATTCAATTGGTCTTCTACCGGTCGAACTATGAATCGTATCATTGTACAGACGCATACTTTTTACTAATGGGTCCTCACCTGAGGGTAATCCCTGTTCTTTTTCGATAACTCCTAAAATTCTAAGCTGTTCGTTTAACGTGTTGTGAAATCTCTCGATGTCAGCGTTACTACTGTGATTGTTGGGTGTAGTAAAATGAACATCGATTCCCTCGTTCTCTAAATAATTTTTAAAATTTAAGCTGTTAAATCCTTTTTCTCTATCCGTAACAATTTTTTCGGGTTTTCCGAATGAAGCGATATATTGCATTAAACCGTTTTTCAAGTCGTTCCAGTTCCTTGACTTGAGTGAGATAACGTTTGCATGTTTCGTGAATTTATCTATAAAGGTTAGATAATGCTTCCCTTTGCTTTGAAACCATATGTCCATATGAACTATTTGTAAGGGCCTACAGGGTGTTTCAGTTATTTTAAATGGTAGTTTGAGGGGCTTCCTTTCGTATTTTGCACTATTACATATGTGGCAATCATTAATTATTCTTTGTATTTCCTCTCTCATTTTAGGGAAATAATACCTTTGCTTTAAGTTTAAATAGACATCGTTAATGCCACGGTGGTTAGTTTTTTGGTGTTGATCTAAAATAAATTCTTGAATCTCTGTGCGATATACAATGTCCTCCAACAAGAGAGAACATTTTTTTATTTTTGAAAGTTTATTTCTAGAGAAATGTTTTAAGTATGTGTTTTGAAATATGGTGTAAATGTTTATATCATCAAACATAACACCCACAGTTCCCTTGGATGGAATATGTTCCTTGAAAATGTTAATAAAGTATTCTTCGTTAGGGTTTGAATAAAAAATTGTTTTTCTTGTTCTTCCGTAAAATTTTTCTGTTTTAATTTTAGGAGTTGGCCCTATTTTAAAAATTAATTGAGTCTTATAAAGGTTAATTGGAGCTTCAGGTATTTATAATGTATTCACTATTGTCTTCGTTAGCAGAGTGAATTGTTGCATTATTTGACCATGTATCGTCATTTTCTATATCATTTGTGTTGATATGAATTCGTGATAGGGCATCTGCAACCTTGTTCTCTTTTCTCGAAAGATACTCTATGTCAAAATTGAATTCCTCCAATTTAATTTTCCACCTTTGCAGTTTCGAGTTTGGCTCCTTTAAATTATGAAGCCACTGTAAAGGTTTATGATCAGTTCTAATTGTGAATTTTCGACCGAACAGATAAGGGCGAAAATACTTTGTTGCCCACACTATAGCAAGCAGTTCTTTTTCTATAGTGGAATATTTGCACTCATGTTCTTTGAGCGTTCTTGAGGCGTAACAAAGCGATTCTTTGTCCTGAGAAAGCACAGCCCCAAGTGCAAAATTACTAGCATTGGTGGTCAAAATCAACTTCTTTGTATAATCAGGATATGCTAATATAGGATCAGTAGAAATTAATAGTTTCAGATTATTAAAAACATTTTTGTATTTTGTATTAGTAATGTCAACTTGTTTTCCTTTCTTTAAACAACTAGTTATTGGTTTCGCAATTTTCGCGAAATCCTTAATAAATTTACGATAGTATCCTACAAGACTTAAAAATGATTTTATTTCCTTTTGTGTTCTTGGGATCGGGAATTTATTGATGGCATCTAATTTGTTAGGGTTAGGCTTAATACCGTTAGTCGTTACAATATGGCCCAAAAACTCGGTTTCCTGTTTCATAAATTCGCTTTTGTCTAATTGAATCTTCAGATTAGCACTATTTGGTCTTTGCAATATCTTATATAAAGTATCAAAGTGTTCCTCTTTACTAGTACTAAACACAATAATGTCATCCAAATAAACATAACAGCTTTTTCCAATGAAATCTTTTAAAACAGAATTCATCAGTCTTTGGAAAGTGGCAGGAGCGTTTTTGAGACCAAACGGCATCCTGACAAATTCGAAATGGCCATTATTCGTGCTAAAAGCGGTTTTTTTGATATCCTCTTCAGCTACTTCTATTTGGTGGAAACGTTTCGCCAAATCTAGAATAGTGAAGTACATTGACCTACCCAATTTGTCCAAAATATCTTCAATGTTTGGAATGGGATATTTATCGTCAATTGTAATATTGTTTAATTTTCGATAATCAATCACAACCCTCCATTTTTGTTTGCCCGATGCGTCTTGTTTCTTTGGAACGACCCATAATGGCGCGGAATAAGGGGAGTCACTTTGCCTGATAATACCTTGTTTTAACATGTCTTGAATTTGATCATTAACCTCCTGACGATGTACCTCAGGATACCGATAAGATTTTGTGTAAATGGGCAATTCGTTTAAAGTGTTTATTCTATGTTTAATAGCATGAGTGAATGTAAGATCGTCACCCTCGTGATAGAAGGTACTATTAAATTTTTTTATCAGATTCAAAAGCTCTCTTTTTGTACATGCGTCCAACTGTCCGCATCTGATTTGGTTTTCTGCTAGGAATATTTCTTGGTGAAACAATTTTAATTCTTCAGCTGGGAATGGAATGTAATAGTCTTTTTCTTCATTTTCATTGAAGAAAAGTGGGATAACATTACCAGTGTTTAATTTTAAGGTGTTACTCTGGTAACTAACCTCAGCTCCCAAAACGCATAAAATATTATTACCTATGATTCCATCGAACTTATCATGGAAGTTTAATTCGAGAAAACACATTTTATGATTGGAATCGAACTCAACAAAAGAATCAATATTTACTATTGTATCACAAATTGTTGAATTAGTTAAGGTTGTAATAGTTGTGGGTTTGATTTTACTTGCGTATATTGGGTTGCATATTCCTTTATTTATAATACTCATTGACGCACCCGTATCAATAATGAATCGTAAAGGCCTGGTTTTAGATTGCACTTTTATATAGGGTAAAGATTGTTGTCCGAAGCTTGCACATGAAAATTTTAAATACGATTTCTATCAGTTGCAGGGTTAATTCTAGAATTGATTGAAGGATCTACATCCATAGGTTCTACATTCGAAATTTGGTTTCTTGAATTTGGTCTTGAGTTGTGATTATTGGAAAATGGACTCCTGCTATAGTTATTATTATTAAAACTATTACTAAATTCATTATTATGGTTAAAATTATTGTTCCTATTGTATCCATAAAAATTGGAGCTTTGATTTCGATTATTTGGATTATTAAAGTTTCTGTTAGTATTATAATTATTCCTATTAAAATTGTTACCGTTACTATTGGATTGTGAATGGTTTGAATAATGACTATAATTATTTCTGTTAGTACTAGGATTTTTTTGGTGATTTCTATTATTGTTATTTCTAATTTTAGTTTCCAAAGGATTATAATACGCGTAATTTCCTTCGTGTAAAATATCTATTGCCTCTTCGAGAGTTGAAGGGTTTCTACTAAAAATTATCGAACGCATGGGTTCGGGTAGTTTGTCTTTAAAAATTTCTAACGCGGTCTTAATATTTGTATCGGTATTAAAGTTTGAGTTAGGTTCTTCCTTTACTTTATTATTTAATCTTCTTAAAATACTTTTTAGCACTTTTCCAAAAAATTTTTTGAAAAAAGTGCTTATTAGTTTCACTCTGTCCGTCCGTCCGTCCGTCCGTCCGTCTGTGCGTGTGTCTGTTTACAAAACTTCTACACCTTTGAAGATAGAAAGCTGAAATTTAATACGTGCATAGATCTTCACTAGAAACTTATTTCCGTAGAACAAAATTTTTACCTATTTCCTCCCCTCTAGAAGTTATACCCCTCCAAAACCCTAAAAATGGCCTTTTTTAAATATTTGTTCCAATGAAACCATAAGCATTTTTGAAATTTTGCAAACGCAGAAAGGCAGTGGCTTGCTTCCCCTACCGCGGTATACTATAGTTCAACTTAAGAAAAACAAAATGGCCGTTCAAATTTACCGTTATTTAAAGTCCTTTTTTTCCAAATTTTTGATGTCGTTTTTCTTCTAGACCCCAGACTGTAGAAGCTTGAAATTTTAGGAGCTTTTAGATATTAATAAATAGTTCATTTTGTTAGAAGAAAATTTTTTTCCATCTCCACCCCCTCTCAAGTTATCACCTCTTGAAATTCGTAAAATTTGAATTTTTGGCACCTTATATTTCCGAAACCGCAAGCTTTTCCAAATTTTTATAAACGCGAAAAGCTAACGGTAAATTCCATGAAATTAAAAAATATAATTATTTTTCTTAACTCACACAATTAACCCTTAAAATCGAGCATTATATTAACCCCTTTTTATATTAATTTTTGCTTTATTTCAAAGACTGCATATATGCGTCATCCTTAATATAAGCAATCCTAGAAATAGTTTTGTATATGAATGAAAATAATTTTAATAGTGTGATAGCTATACATAGACTGTATTTAAAAGCAGAATTTTAACTTGTTGAAGGGAAAAGTGCTACAATACAAACCATTGGTTTGACCCAACTTTATTATGTTATTATATAACTCTACACTATTAGAAGTAAACGTTACGTCCCTTAGTTCATTATAAATTTGGAGTGAATTTTTCTTTTCTCCAAAATTTTTTATTAAAACTTCGCGTATTTCAGGCCAAGTCTTTGCATTATTGTTTATTTCTATTATCGTTCTAGCTTTACTAATTAATTTACTTTTAATTCTACTAAAAAGTAAATTCTGACTACTTATATCATATTTAATTATAGATGGAATTATTAATTCAACTAATTCTAAGAAATTATTTAAGTCGTTACCTTTCCCATCAAATTCTGGCAGACGTTCGATGTATTTTAGTGGATCTATCTGTAACGTAAGTTGTTGATCTTGATTTGCTTGAGATGTCCCGGCTGATGCTTCCATGTTTGAATCCTCTTCACTCTTCTGGTAAAATTTCTTTGCTGTTGTTCTAGCTCTTCTGATAGCACTTTCGCGTTTGAACATTTAAATTTAATTTTTTTTATTTGTTGATTGTTTTATTTTTTTACTTTGTTTTTTTTTTTTTTTTGTTTCTCTACAGGTTTTTGTTAAAATTGGTTTTTATCATAAAATTTTTTATTGTAATTTTTGTTTTTGTTAAATTTTGCTCATTAGAGTATTAGGTTAATCAAATTTTAATTTCTTATAATTTTTATTAGTTTTATTTCTTGATGTATAATTATTAAATTTAATTGTTGTTTTGTGAGTTCGTTTTTAACAGTTAACTTTGAATTTTTTCTGATTTTAATGCGTCACAAAAAATTTGAAAATTTAAGTGTAACGTTTTTAGACAATTTTAATTAAATTAATTTTTTAATTTTTACACTTTTAGAGTTTTTTTTTTTTTTTTTTTTTTTTTTTTGACAAATTTATTTAACATAAATTTTTTTATTATACTTGTGTAGTTTTACAATTATTTAATTAAAATTTTATTATTACACTTGACGCATCCTACCGACTGCGCCAATTTTATTTTAATTTTTTTTTTTATTTAAAGTTTTCTTGTTTAAAATAAATGCACAAAGAGTTCAATTTACAATTTTATTTTATTTTATTTATTAATCAAAGTTTTTATTTAAAACAAATACACAAGAGTTCAATTTACAATTTTATTTGAATTTTATTTTATTTTATAAATTCAACAAGTTAACTTTCTTAAGTTTTAACACGAACTGACTTCTTATCATTACTTTTACTTTTTAATTTTTTTATTATTTTATAAAAGAACAAACGCTTTACAACAACAATTATTACGTTTGCAATTGACCTACTTATTATTACGAAATCTAAAAATTAAAACTTAATTCATAATTTTTTATTGGTGTTTCAAATTCATTAACCTTTGTGCATACGTTCTAATGTTTCAAGCAAAAAATAAGTTCATTTGGCTTTTCGCTTGAAACATGAAACTTTTATAAAAAAAATCAAAAGGAAATAATGAATGCAAATTTTGATTTTAATAAAAAGAATAACGTTAAATTAAAAGGTAATGAAATTTAATTAAAAATGAAATTACGAAATTATTGATTTCTTGGATTAAAGACGGTTAAACGTATAACGTATTAACGTATTATTAACGTATAAATACGAGCATTAGTGGAATTTCAAACACTAATGCAAAAATTAAATTTTCGATACACTCCAGTATAAAATCTGGAATAAATGATTTCGCTGCCTCTTTAAACATGTTTGTCTTATCATGAATAGCTGAAATTACGCCTGATTTTCCTATAGTCGTCAAGGATTGGAATATTCCTAGAAATATTGAATTGGCTGATCCACTATTTTTATTTAACAAAATGTTGATATTTCGATCGGCGCTCAAGTATTTTTTGGTATTATATCCGTCGGACAAATTAAATTGGGCGCTGATATGCGTTTATTGCAAAAAACACTCTTTCATTGGATAGTTTTGGGTAAAAATGCCTGCAATTCCGGGCTAATCAACTGTAATTCACTGGTCGCTTCCTTGGAAAATAGTGAGATTAATACAGATGCTAACATAGTAAAAAATTTTTATTAATTGAGAATTTTAATTTGAATGTGTTTTCTAATCTACTGTCTAAAGGTCATCCTCTGGTAAAATAATAGTTAAATTACCATTCAAACTTCATTTCTCTAAGCTTAGTCCATCTAGATTCTAGACAAATCGCCGAAAAGCATTCTCTGTCATTGGAAAAGCGATTAAACTTAAATTCCAATCTTAAGGTAGAATATTTGAAATTTTAAGAAGAGTTTTTAACGTTAGATAACATGGAAGTTGTTCCCGAAAATGATGAAAGGCTTGTTAAATACTATCTTCCTCTTTATTGTGTATTAAAACCAGATTCATCTACAACTAAACTTCGTGTCGTATGTGATGGCAGTTGTGCTACAACATCTGGGCTTTCATTAAATGATCGTTATGATTGGTCCTCCTGTTCAAGAAGACTGGTATTCAATTCTACTCAGATTTCGATTTTACAAGAATGCAAGATGTATAGGCAGTTTTTACTGGATTAAAATGATGCATATTACCAATGTATACTGTGGCGGAATAATTCTTCAAAAAAATTCAAACCATCAAGCTTAAAACTGTTACTTATGGTACTTCTGCACCTTCTTATTTAGCTGATAAATTTTTGGTTCATTTGGCAATTCTTAATATAGAGATGTATCCAAAAGGAGAACAGAAAATACTGAAAGAATGTACGTAGATGACTTGATAAGTGCAGATTCTTTTGAAGAAATATATAACATAAAAAGTGAAGTTGAAACTATATTAGCCTATGCAGATATACAACTATAAAAATGGTTTCAGAGTTTGCAAAAGTACAAGAAAACATTTTTAGATTTTCGAAAAATTGCAAAAGTACAAAAACTTCTCGTAATATTGGTCTACTATATCGGAATGAGCGAAATTATGTTCTCTTAAAAATAATCGAAATTATTCAAAATATTAATTTTTCTTCTGAAATAAATAATTTACAAAATAATAAAGAAATTCCTCCCAAAAACATATTAAAAAACTTTAATCCATTTTTAGAAAAAGAAGATTCTGCAACGCTTTTAAAAGTAGGAGGACGACTTAGCAATGCAAATATCACACACTCAGCCGAACATGCTAAATGAAGAACACTTTGTGAAACTTTTAATATCGCACTTTCATGTTCAAGATCTGCATGCTGGACCTCATGTCCTTTTAGCAACTCCGCGTCAGAGATTTTGGATTACGAATTGTCGAGCAATTGTGTCAAAAATCATTTTATTTATATTTTCGTTTCTATTTCTACTCGAAAGTTTGCCCATTCCGTTGATTTATTTGGCAATATAGGTTTTGGTTCTTTCTGTACAACACTGCAAAATAATCGGAATTGAGAATGTATTTGTCATTGACGTCAATAAAGTTTTCTGCAAATTTCTTGGTAATGAAGAGGACTTTTAGATCTGGACATTTCTTTGGATCGGTGGCCCAATATGTAAGCCTGGATATGGAGGGAAAAATGTACTCCATTTGTCTAAACTCACCCCTAAGCTCTCTACCTTGGATTGAAGTTTGTCGGGAACCCAAGTAAGTGTGCTTGGCGTTATAGTCGCCTCATTACACAAATCTGTCACCAAGTCGGCTTAGTATATTCTTAAAAGATTTTTTGGTTATTTTGAATTTTTGGTGACACTATAGTGCTGTCACTTTGAACTTTTTTTTAGTTGTTAAATACTATCTTCCTCTTTTCAACTGCAGTTATTTGCATCTCTTCTGACTGCATCTGGTGTAGATAACAATATGTAACACTTACCTTGATGATCGCAGCCCCTGTTTTCCAAAGTTGCTAGTGTGGGGTGCACTATAAATTTTATACCCACGAATCTGTAGATTAGTTCTTGATGTCATATGCGTTTCAGAAACGAGGCATACATCAATTGTTTGAGTACGCAGAAAGACTTCAAATATTTCCTTTTTATTTGCGATTCCGTTGCAATTCCAAGTCGCTACCTTAAAATCCCTTTGCGGCATCATCTTTCCATTTTAGTTGTTTTTGTATTTTTATCAGAAGAAGAGTTATTGTTGTACAATTATCACAACCATGTTCTGTATCAGTACTCGCAAGGCCGCTAAAAAATTCTCATTGCCTCGCGTTGGTAATTTTTAGCACTAACTGGTTAGATATCGCTTTTCTTTTACTGAGTATCCTTATATGATACACCTTTGGACACAGTACTTCTAAGCGAAGGGCTTCGGGATTTGGCTAGAACGTCTCCTGAGCCACAAGACGTCTCTCATAGTTTGCTGGGAGGTACAGGCAATTTAAACATTTTGCAGCAGTACTTTTTGGTTTGGTGCACTACGCAGTAGGGTGTTTGCCTGCATACTTCACACATTTCGGTTCTTTTTGGTAAAATTTTTATGTATGTCAATCATAATCTTAACTTCATAGGATTGCTTATTTCATAGATTCTCTTTATGTTCTCCCCATCAGAGAAGGTCAGCATAAACAATGGTAAAGGAACCATGACATTTTTGCCGTTTTCCTTTACCTCTTTAACTTTATTTACTACGTCTAGAATTTTATAATTCCCAGATCGTAAGTCATCTTTTATATCTTCCGACTTGCATGTAGGATGAAGATTCCTTCAAATAATTTTGATTGGTCTGGTTTGCTTATTTTCATATGCATGCCATTTCAACCGTGATTCAGCCAGTATCACCTTGTAATATTCCTGTAATTCATCTAAGTATCTACAATAAGCTTTAATTGCTTATTGTTCATCATCCTGACTTTGTAGTTCATATTTTTATTTTTTAATACATTATTTCTATTTGATTGTAATCAACAACATTACTTATGATTACACGGGGTGGCTTGACATTCCTGGCAGTATCATTACCACCATTCGGATCAGAAACACGCGAACCTTCCATACTTTTCGTAGGTTGAACTGGTTGACCTTCATTGTTTTTGATGTGTAACTTCACTTTTTAAGGCCAAGTAAAGAGACTCTAATTCTGATATTCTTTTATGTATATCAGCCCCTTGATCAACATTTTCTTTGGCTAGAGCTTTAGTTATACTCGATCTTTGGTGTTTAGTGGACTCGGTATGTTCGATAGTGTACCTTTCACAGTTGAATTTTCCTACTTTTCGTTATACTGTTGAAGGATGAGAACGTCGAATCTTTGCGTTCCTCCTGGCCGTCCCCATAATCCATAGAGTCCACCTCCTAAAATGGTGAATTGTCTAATGTAATTGGATTGCACGTTTCCTTACCAACAGATACCTGCTCTCGTCAGTGTGTTATCAGGATACACCTGGCTGATAACTATTTTATCTACCTTCTGGAAAGTGAGAGCCGCGTTTGCTGTCACAGCTTATGATTAACTCAGAGGACATTTTCCAGCTTTTCCAGTATCACACGTTAGGAAAGTGAACTCACTGAGACCCATACAAACCTTTGTCTTCCTCAAAAGAAAAATAAAAATTGATACTAACTCAAATAAAATTAAAAGTAATAAAAACACTAACTTGATAGACCAAGTAATATTAACTTGATAGACCAATAATATTAACATCTTCATTTTCTTCTTTTTCAAAACGGCAGGTTCAAGTTCTTACTGATGGTAATTTTATTTTTGGGCATTCGAAAAGTGACTCTGTTACACTTCACAAAACACTGCATGATTTTAACAGTGAGATAAACTAATTTTTTTCCTAATCAAAGAAATACTTTCTTTCCGAAATTCGTGGCGTTGCCCACGTCTTCACTGCCATTGAAAGGTTTCTCTCACTTTTTGTCGCCTAATAAAATTTCTGCCGGTTATTGTAACCCATTATTTCCGCAGTTCCCTTTTCCCTTCCCATTGTTGTCAAACTCCATCTAGTTTATTTCTTTCCCGTATTACGGTACTGCTAACGGAACCACAAATGGATGTTATTATATTACTTATGACAATATTTGTGATAGTAATACGGGCATTAATAATAACAATAGTAATAATAGTAATAGTAATAATAACAATAATAATTTAAATAGTAATAATAACATAATAGAAATAAAAATAATAATAATAACAATAATAATAATAATAATATAATAATAAAAAAATAACAATAATAATAATAATGACAACAATAATAAAAATAATGAAAATGATAATATTAATGAGAATGCTAGTAATGCTAACAAAAATAATTACATTAATAATAAGAATAATAATAAAGGCCGGTCGAGCTGGCAACAGTATCAAAAATGGCCAATACCCAACTTTGTTCGGGGCGGTACTGTTAAGCCACAATTCCTGTTAACTCATTTGGTGAACCCTTTTCTCAAAAGCATTTCAACCCGGTCTTACCACCTATAGTCCGTATGACAAAAAAAGTCGTGTGAAACCGGCGATAATGTTTTACGTGCTATCACGCTTTAAGGATCGCCTCGTTTATGATAATATAAAACTTTTCCTTGCCTATTTGCACAATGCGGTTGACCATGTAAGTCATACATCCAACTAATCACGTTCTTGAAGAAATAATTGAATCTACTTCTAAGAATTTTAACGCATAAAAATAAACACAAATAAATTTCAATTAAACTGTAGTAGTTTTTTCTAATTATAATATTTCCACAATCTTACATTTTATTTTTTTTCCCAAATAACTAATGTGAAACCCAAAATTCATATTTCATAATATTTTCTTCTTTTTATTAATATTTAAAATAAAAATTTTTCACATAATATATTCAGTACTACGTGATATTTTTTAGTAGTACGAGAAGTACCGTATTGTAAACTATTAGAATTAAAGTCTTCTCATAAAAATTTCAAGTGCAACTAAAATTAGCTTTTCTTGTTATTATTATTATAAGTATTTTTTTTATTATCAAGTATAAGATTTGATTATTAGAATAGAGTTTTATAAAATTGTAAAATTTAGTTTAAGTTAATTTTTTGAAGAATTCGATTCGGAAAATAAATTTTATACAAATAAAATTTTGTGTTTCATTTTTGATATTTACAATTATTATATAATTGTAAAATAGCCTAAATGTTCTTATAGAGAGTCATGATCTTCCTGCGGATTACTCACAGTTGATGGACATTTGTAAAAGATATCATGAGAAGTTGTAGTCGTCCTAGGAGGTTGATAGGGATCTTGAATCTTTTCGTAACTACATGAAGAGTAAGTGGGTCGACCACCTGCAGCGGATGAGGGAATCCAACTACAGGTTTTTTCGTCCCTCAACTCACTTCAAATCTTGTTCAAAATGTTCATAATCCTGTAAAATCGTTTCGAAATAATCTGATTTCAGTTCACCCACCGGATGTTGGAAACATTCCAATAACTTTGGATAACATTTTAACGTATATTTTAAATTTTGTTCAATGGTTGAAAACATTTACAATTCTATTTGTTCGCAAGACGAGGTTTTCTTTTTTCGAGACTTTATCCATCCCAAAATAATGTGAACGGCACATAACGAGGCACCAATTTTGGTTCCAAAAAATTGTGGTGGTGAACTGGAGTTATGTTTTGTAGACTTTTGTTATGTTTTTACTTGAATAATTGACGGTATATCGTCAATTTTGAATTAGCATTCGAAGCAATTGGATTTGGTTTTTACTTCTGTATGATATAATTGCGTACTCATCATTCTGCCAAATCCATTGGTTAAAGTTGACACCTTGCATCCTTCGATTCCTTTTTCACATTATATCAACGATCAACCACGTACAAACGAGGCCCCTAATTACTGGTTTGATTTTAAAAGAACTAATTTTACAATGTTAAATGATTTCTTTTTTGCTTACTGATATTTAATATTACTGATATCGAACCAATGACCAAGTTTTATGAAATCAAATATTCTGCATTTGAATTGTTTATTCGAACTATAAGGGATAAGGATTAGGATTCTGATCCTCCATGGTTTTCTTAAGAACTGAGAAGATTAAGTAAAACTAATTTTGGAGCAAATATCTTTCTGCTAGAAGTGCTTCTGATTATGGCCTCTTTTAGGTTGCTTATGATAATTTCAAGTTAGTAGCTTAATATTTTAAGAATTTCTGACGAAATTATACATAATATTATAAATGTTTGAAAATTTATTAATCATAAGTGTAAATGTGATAGGTATCCGACATTTTTGAAATTTAAGGGATCTTCAAGTAATAAAAAAAATTGGAAAAAGTTGTTTTTGGAAAGTTATCGATGTGTAGAAAGTCATCCAAAATCACTGCAAAAGGGAGTAGAAGAGTACAATTCGGCGTCACATTGTATGCAACTTCCGGCAATAAAATTTCTTGACGTTAAAGGATAGGCAGCTCTTAAACTCAGTTTCCTTAATTGGGTAACATGAGTCACGAGCTAAATCAACTATTTTGTATTCCGATGATGTGTTGATAACCACAAAATCATTTTCATGAAGTGTTGGTATCGGAAAATTTGATATAATTCTGCTTGTAGCAACATAATTTTACATTCAAATATGAAGAGAAATTATGTTATTCGCCCTTGATTTGTCATTAATTGTATAGTTGCACAAGCTACAGTGTATTTTTAATTTCGGGAATGTAGTTACCTGGCCGAATATGACCTCTTATGATAGACAATTCTTAAAACTTTTCGAGAAATTGTTAGGCGGCGATTTGCGCTAACATTTATACAGAAGAACCACCAATACAGAGGCAATAATAAAAATTTTATTAAATGCCTCTTTCCAACCGCAATTATTATTTTCCCTTTTTTTTATATAGAATAATTATAAAAAAAAAAACAATTTCACTTTTTTCTTTCTTTGCAATTCATGTATTAACAATTTATTGAATTCATTAACAAGATTTACTTTTCTTTGACTATGACTTTATATAAACTAAGTATATATTTTCAATATAAAATTTAAATGTATAAGCTCGATGCGACGGTTTTTCTAACACTGCGTTTTTGATCTGGAATTTTCCATCCATTTATTATAGATATATTTATAGATCCAGAAAAGATTTATCCAAACGATTGTGCAATGGTGATACCATTCCAGTCCCACTTTTTTGGTTGATAACGTTTTCTTGTATATAAAACAGATAACGCAGTTCACTGAATTTAAAAATATAATGTAATTTTCTATACACTGGGCCGTGATTTGTTGTTGTAACCATTTTATATTATCATATACAATATTTCCCCTTTTCATATATTTTTCATTTCATTCGCCCGTTCTTTATACCCTGCACTTCGTGAAGGGTATATTAACTTTGATATGGAGTTTGTAACTACTTGAAAGAGTCGTCTCCGGTATGGACATATATATATATATTCTTGCTCAGCGTCAAATTCTGCGTTGATTTAGATATGTCCGTCCGTCCGTTCGTCCGTCCGTTCGATCGCACGATAACTCAAAACTTTCACAAGTTTTTTCTTTTGTGCCAAGGACGAACCCTATTGTAATTGGACTAATTCGGACAACGGGTTCGGGTAGCTGCCATACAACTCACAGAGTTTATTTTAAATATTTCAAAAAAATAATAAGAGATATCAATATAAAATTTTGTATACATGTGTCCAATTGGGGGACAAAAGTTGGCATGGGCCCTAGTCAGTCTCACATTTTCCTAACATGTGAGGCTGAAAATGCTAGGAAATGACCTCTGAAAACATCAGCTCTGCCAACAAATCCGACTCTCACCTCCTAGAAGGTAGGTAACATAGTTATCTGCCGGGTGTCTCCTGGGCAACTTACTTAGTAAGGCTGACGAGAGCGGGTGAAAGCGAGTACTCGGCGCTTAATCCGGGTTTCGTTGGTTAGGAAGCGCGCGGGCGGTAAATCCAGAAGCGTCTGACCTAGAATAGGCGGCTACCTGGTCTGCGTCTGATCCCTGAGGGTCGGCAGTTTTTGAATTCTGGCAGTAGGTATAAAATGCAGAATTTAATCATTTGTGCAATGGACAAAACAAAAGGTTTTAGTACCCCAGGTGGTAATTCAACTACGTTGGAGAATCCACCCTCTTCGGTTTCTGGGGAGAGCATTTGATTGATCCGTTCAGGAGGAACGCGAAAACCCGGCATTCACCACCTACATCTGATGTGCGGATTTTAGAAAAGAATAAAAATATAGAAGGTGGACTACCGAACATTCAAGCTCCACAAACCAATAAAGATATAAACATGAGTAAAGCGCAAGCCAAAAAAAGTGATGATCAGAATGCTGACATACATTAAAGGATTAGCCAACTAGAACAGCTCTGTGTGGCTTTGAAAAACAAGGAATCATCCCCGGAAATGGTTCAGGTGACGATCAACGCTGAGAAAGCTAAAAGTCGAGACAATGTCACGAAAAACTCTAGACCGCCTCCAGTAGTCATAAGTAATATGGTTGACTATAATCAAATAGAGTCAACATTGAAAAAAAGTCTGATGTGGTCAGCACATAACCGACCGCATTGTGTATTGTCTAGTTAAATGAAAGTGTTACAGAATATTATAAAAATATCTGTTAAATACTTCTTTCCAATTTTTAGGACTTTAGTAAGCTTATAGTTAAAATACCTAGAAAAATGTAAATTTGGCTCTTAGTAAAGTTTCGCTTTGTGCTACCCAAATTCCCTGAAATGCTCGCCAGTAAGTTTCGGTAACAACCAGAAATCAAATATCAAATTTCAAGAAATTCCATCAATTCGTTCCGTAGATATGGTGAAAAATGTAAAATCGGCCCGCAAATCAGTTTGCGGGCCCTGATCTTTCCAAAAAATTTATATGTTCATTGCTTTAGTATGAGGAATTCATATATTAAATTTCAATGAAATCGGTTGATTATTTCTCTTTATATTTACAAAAGTGTATGTTTGGCCCGTAGTAAACGTCTAGTTTCCGATGCCTGATCTTTCCAAAAAATTTACATGTTCATTGTTTTAATACGAGGAATTCAAATATTAAATTTCAATGAAGTTGATTGATTATTTCTCTTTATATACACAAAAATGTATATTTAGCCCGTAGTAAACGTCCAGTTGCCGATGCCTGATTTCTTCCAAAACATAGGAATTTTTGCGGACGGTCGAGCTGAGCTTATATATAAAATTTCAAGTAAATCGGATGAATATTTTCTTCAAAATGTTCAAAAATGTAAAACAGGCCCGCTAAAAAGTGCAGTTCCCGAGGCCTGATATATACCAAAAGTTGATCGATCCGTGCCATGGTGGAAATAAACATACATATAAAATTTCATCACACAGACCGACAGACCGACAGACCGACAGAGCGGCAGGTTACTAAAAATAGTTTATTTACACTTCCCTACTATGGAGAAGTGCATTCCCACCGAAAACTCGATATGCAAAATTTGTTGCCATCACATAACCTACCTATTCTTTACACAATACGGTCGGTAATAAGGACATCAATTATAAGGTTAAAATGATGAATAACAATCAATTTAAGCTTATTGTAAATTCCGAAATGGACTACAGGAATCTTACCAGAGCCATGAATGGATCTGGACTAGAATGGCATACCTATGAAAACAAGCAGGCCAGACCAATTAAACTCATGGTGAGAGGTCTTCACCCCACTTGTAAACCGGAAGATCTAAGCTCTAGGGGTTACAAGATCTTAAACATTATGGTGTCTCTACCGCTGTTTATGTTAACATTCTCAAATGAAGAAGAGATGAAAAAAATTTATGAAATCGATTACATAAACAGGATGAAAGTTAAGATAGAGGCACTTCGAAAGGACAGGACCATTCCGCAGTGTAAAAGGTGTCAAAGGTATGGGCATACACAAAAATTTTGCCAGAGAGTACCGAATTGTGTTAAATGTGCAGGCAGGCACTTAACATCAGATTGTAGTAAGCCAAAGAGTACTGCAGCAAAGTGTTCCAATTGCTTGGAGGCCCACCCAGCAAACTATAGGGGATGCCTTGTAGCTAAGGAACTGCAAAAACGTAGAAATATGAACATCAACAACAACTTGAAGAATTCTGAACGGCCACCGAGGAAATTCACCTCGAGAATAGTCTCAAAAGATGTAACATACAGGGCCGTTCTCCAAACGAAAACTGATGACGGTGGCACGAGCAATAAAACAAGGGCCAGTGACGTGAATGTTTTGTATAAAATGCAAAATATGATGCAGAACATGCTAGATATGATGGACAAAATCTCTCATAGATTGAGTATTTTAGAGAGCGAAGGGAAAAAATCGAATACCAAAAGACCTGGTAAATGATGGCACGAGGTAATTTTAAAATAGCAACATGGAATTGCAATGGCATTGCAAATAAAAAGGACATGCTTGAAGTTTTTCTGCATACACAGAATATAGACGCCTCGCAACTGAAACACATATGACCTTAAGAGGCAGGATTCGGTTTCCAGGTTATAGAATTTACAACTCGAACCATCCTAGAAATATAGCGAAGGGCGGAACGGCGATAATAATAAAAGAAAATGTGGTGCATTGTGATCTGCACCAGATGCAAACCGAGGGAATGCAAATGACAGCGGTTCAGATCACTTCGACTAAGCAGAAATTTAGAGTGTCTGCATTATATTGTCACCCTAGATTTAAAATTATGGCAGAAATGTTTCAATGCGTTCTGACAGACCTAGGCGATAGATTTATATTGGGGGGTGACTTTAACGCAAGCACACTGATTGGGGTTCAAGGCATACTTCAACTAGAGGAAGCGAACTTAGGACAGCAATTGGCGGCACGAGGTGCCTTTTTCACTCTGCGAAGCCAACGTATTGGCCAACCGATGTTAATAAGTGTCCAGATTTAATAGATTTCTTTATAACAAAACGGATTGCGAAAAATTTCATCGAGGTACATGATAACTACGATCTTGACTCCGATCATTTGTACTTAAGGAAAATATAGTTATGAAAAGAGCGAAACCTGCGCTGACAAATGGAACTGCAGATTGGTCAAGATCTCGCTTAGAGATTGAACGACAAATAGATCTAAGGAAAAGAATAAGAACGACCCAGCACATAGATGAGGAGGCCGAAAACTTTACTAAAATTATTCAAAAATTATTAGGAAGGGGGGCATTAACTATCCCCCACATATACTAGCAAAAGTAAAACGAAGCAGGCGGTCGAGAAAAAGGTGGCAGCAAACGCGTGATCCTGCTGATAAAAAACCAGATATAATCGTGAATCGCAGCAACTAAGACGCTGTATTAGAAAATACAAAGAGGATTCGGTTGCTGATTATGTTCAAAATTTGACGGCGTGTGAGAAAACCAATTACTCACTGTGGAGGGCAACAATGAAAATGAAGCAACCTACCAAACAACTCGCTCCTATTAAAAACAAAGATGGAACGTGGGCAAAAACTGACAAGGACAAGGCAAATGCGTTTGCGGATCATTTGGCCGATATATTCTGCTCGCATGACAGCCGGAGCGTGTATAAAATGAGGAATGTGCTTTTGTTGGGGACAGCGTGACTATCCCCAAGAAAAGAGATGTTATAAAAGAAATTAGGGCTCTTAAACCTAGGAAGGCCCCAGGATTTGACCTAATAACGGCCGATATTTTGCTCTTAAACCTAGGAAGGCCCCAGGATTTGACCTAATAACGGCCGATATTTTGAAAGAATTACCCAAAAGGGGTATAACGATGCTTACGCGCCTAATAAATGCGTGTATAAGGTTCAATTACGTGCCTGAAATTTGGGAAGTTGCAAAGATAATCATGCTGCACAACTTATCATGCTGGACGACTTCTTATAGACCAATCTCTTTGTTGCCAATGATTTCAAAACTACTAGAGAAACTTTTATTGAGAAGACTCCAGCCTATAATTGAAAGTAAAAGGTTAATCCCGAATCATCAATTTGGTTTTCGCCGCAACCACTCAACCATAGATCAGATTCATAGAATAACTGACCTAATAGAAAATTCACTGGAAGAAAAAGCAGTATGTTCTATCATATTTTTGGACGTAGCCCAGGCCTTCGATAAGGTTTGGCATTGTGGATTATTAAAAAAATTTAGGCGATTACTACCAAGGCAGTATGTTGACCTGCTCGAATCTTACCTGAATAATAGGGTATTTCGAGTTAAACAGGAAGAGGAGTACTCTTTGCTTAGGGATATCAAATCGGGGGTACCACAGGGGAGTATATTGGGCCCGATATTATACTTGTTATACACGTGTGATATTCCTGAATCGAAGGAGTGACAACAGCTACATTTGCTGATGATACAGCAGTTATCGCAATTCGACGAAATGATTCTACACAAAAATTGCAAAGGGCCAGTGATGAGAACTCAAAATGGACTAGAAAAAGGAATATAAAACTTAAAGGGGTGGAATCAGTACATGTAAATTTCACTAATAGGAAAATTGACAATTTACTTTCGGTTCAAATAAATGGCGTCTTGATTCCGTCCGCAAACACGGCGAAGTATTTGGGAATGACGTTGGACGCGAAGCTCAGACGGAAGGAGCACATAAAGAAAGAGAGATCTCAACTAGAGGAGGAATACAGAAAGTTTGAATGGCTTTTGGGGAGGCGTTCGAAATTGACAATATACAACAAAGTTTTGATATATAATCAAATATTTAAGCCTGTCTGGGCTTACGGTATTCAGTTGTGGGGCTGCGCTGCGCAGACTCATATCCAATCTATACAGAGATTTCAAAATAGGATATTACGGGACATTGTAAACGGCCCTTGGTATGTCCGTAATGCCGATATACACAGGGATCTCACGATCCTAAGTGTCACAGACGAAATTAAAAAGCAAGCAGCCAATCATAAAATGCGTTTATCCAATCATGTCAACATCGAGGCGGCTCGATTGGTTGACAATCAAAACTTTGTTAGAAGACTTAAACGACGAGACCTCTCGAGTTAGTTTAAAGTTTTTATCTGGAACAATGAGTACTTAGTACACTATTGTGCCAGATCAAAAGCTTGTAAATAATCAAAAAAGTTAGAGCAAAATTAATGGTTAGTCGTTCCGACTAGTTTTATAGTTTATTTTGAGGAGGGTGTTTTTTAGTGGATTAAAGTTCCACACTTTTGCTTTTCGTCTGGCAGAGTCTTTCGAGATTTTTCACCCTTCCTCTCGGTAAATAAAAAAAAAAAACAAAAAAAAAAAAAAAAAACAAATGCCGACGGAAACGTTTTTACTTGTTTTTATTTCATTCCACCACGCTTGACAAATAGCTGAGATGATTTATTTTGATCGATTTTGCTATACGGCAACACCAATCCAACTAAACGAAAGCTATTGAACGAATCTTTTTTGTCTGCAAAATGTCAATCTTTGATTTATAAAAATAAACAAGTGAAATGTGGTGTAGCGTTCAAAGTTTTTTGTTTTTTACAAAATTAGAAAAATTATGGAACAAAAGTTCCATAAAGATTATAAAATTAAAAAAAAACAAGTACGAAATCATACCACGAAAGAAGGACTGAATGCGTTGGACCAATATATCCAGGATTGAATATATTGCAGATTCAACAGGTAAGTTGAAATTTCCTTTGTATTTGATTAAATATATGTATGTTATGTGCTTTAATTAGCTTCAATTTTAGGTTCAGATGAAAACTTGCGCAGTTGGATGCCTATTGAATTCATCAGATAAGTACAATCATGTTATTGTTGTGAATTTTGTATTCTTTTTTGTTTGTTTTTCTGTTTAGGAAATGATCTGTGCCTGTGACGTCGCGACGGAACATTCTCCCAGCCTTGGCATCTGTGGCTGAAGATGACAAAAAGATGTGTTGATGTTTTTCTAAAGTTATCCATGTTGTAATGGTAATCGATAAGCATATCATTTCCAATCGATAATGTTTTGAACATAACTATTTTCCATATTCTAAAGTAGCATCCTTTTAGGTTTTTAGGTTCTAACATCTGTAAAAAGGATAGAAGGTTATAGCGCCTCAGCTCGCTTTCCAGAAATCCAGGATGTGGAAATGGGGAAGGAGAAAAAAAAAGATCAATTAATAATCGGAAAATTTTGATCAAATCAAAAAAGTTAAAATTAAATATATGTATAGATATATTTAAGTGTAGATTCGCAAATTTTATATTAGTTGCATCTTCTAGTACTAAGTGTAGATTCGCAAATTTTGTATTAGGTGTTCTCCTAGTATTAAGTGTAGATTCGCAAATTTTGTATTAGGTATTCTCCTAATATTAAGTGTAGATTCGCAAATTTTGTATTAGGTGTTCTCCTAGTATTCAGTGTAGTGCTCGACGTAGATAGTGTATATACAGTACGCTATAATGTAAACACATAGTTCCCACATAGCGCAGATATGTAATTTCGATATAGTGTAGATACATGATTTCGAAATAGTGTAGGTGCATAAATTTGATATAGTGTAGGTGCACAATTTGGATATAAAATTCCGATGTAGCGTAGGTATATAGTTTCAACATAGTGCAGGTGCATAATTTACGTTCGTGAACTTTTTTTTTTCGTACGATAAATCCTTCTCGATTAATCGATGCGATGTTTCAGTTTTATTCGGCCCTGAATGTATTGGTAGCAGGCAAGCCTTCACTATTGAACGTTTTAGTATTCCATTCTTCGTCTTGATTGTAACCACTCGAACTAGTCCATCTGGATTGGGGTGAGTTTCGATGATGCGACCCATCAGCCACCTGCTTGGGGGTAAATTTTCATTTTTTAGTAGGACTAAGTCTCCCAATTGCATATTGTCATGCTTTTTAGTCCATTTTGGACGTTGTTACAATGTGCATAAATATTCGCGGCCCCAACGGGTCCAAAAGGTTTGATAAAGCTTTTGAAGCTGTTGCCATCTGTTCAGCCGATTTTCAGCAAGATCTAAGATTGAAGGTTCAGAGGACGTAACAATTACGTCGTCAATCAAAAAATGCCCAGGTGTTAGAGCCGAATAATCTTCTGAGTTTAGACGGGTTTCAATTTGAGCTAGAACAGCTGTCAATTCTTCATAAGTTAATTTAATATTGCCGAGTACTCTCCTTAAGTGTTGCTTGGTAGACCATCCGTTTTATTAATTTTGCTAGCAATGCTGCCCCACTTAGCTCTATTCTTGGTAAGGAAATCGTCTTTATTGGAGCTACTTTTGACTTTGCCGTCACCAGACTAATTTTTCTGTTACCACTTTCGTTTGTGACTACCAAATAGACCACTGCCGCATACGCTTTAATTGACGCATCGCAAAAACCATGTAGTTCTATTTTACATGCTGTCGAGGTGTAACTGAACCATCTAGTAATCTTGATCTTTTCCAATTCTAGAAGACTGGACCTGTAGTTCTGCCATTAATCCTGTAGTGTCTTTTCCAAATCATCCTCCCAGCTCGAACTAGACAGCCATAATTTCCGTATCATATCTTGGCCAAAATGATAGAGGATGCCAGCCAACCAAGGGGATCGAACAACTCAGACACTTCTGATAGAACTGATCGCCCGGTCCATTTCGAGGCTCTATCCTCCAATTTCGTAATTTTATGCGAAAAGCAATCATTAGCTGGGTCCAATTGCACTCCCAGCGTCTTTACCGTTTCTGCATCCTCTATTTGTAAAGGCCATTCATTTTCTCAGTGCTCCTTAGGAACCACCTTCAGTAATGGTGCCGCATTTGATGACGACTTACGTAACGAAAATCTACCCGAAGCCATCTTGTTGATGAGTTGTTTCTGAAGTTGTAGTGTTTCTTCAAGTGAATCTGCGCCAGATAGCAAATCGTCAACATAAAAGGACTCTAACGTTGCCTGCGATGCCAAAGGATATCTGATCCTTTCATCTGTAGCCAGCTGCATTACCACTCGCGTAGCTAAAAAGGGTGCGGATTTATTGCCAAAAGTCACGGTAGTTAATTTATAATCACAAATAGGTTGTTTAGTTGATTCTCGCCAAACTATTCGCTGCTAATCGGTGTGTTTAGGTGCAAGTTTGATTTGTCTATAAGGCAACTTTATATTTTCGAAATCGGAGCAAAAGAGTGGCGAAGTCGTCTTGGATGAGTGGACCTTCATCAAATTGTCATTCAAGGATGAGCCTTTGGATGTGGGTCGCGACGCATCGAAAACAACTCTCAATTTCGTGGTGGAGCTACTCTCCTTGATGGCACCTTGATGTGGTAAATAATTGGAAATGATCTTTTGATTTTTATTTCTCAACTCGATTGATTCCACCTTTTGCATATGATTCATGTTGCTATACTCATTAATACATTTGATATATTCCTTTTAGAATTGTTGATTTTTGCAGAACTGCTTTTCCATACCAAAGAGTCTGGCAACTGCAATGTGTCTCGAACTTCCAATCTCAATTGGGTCTTCTTCTATGAGTGGTAACTCCACCTGTTATCGTCCATCTGCAGCCCTTGAGAGTGCACTGCAAAAATGTTTCTCGCTTGCTAGCTCTTCTTCAGTCATCATTTTATTTTCCGATATTTCCTCAGGTTTCCAGAACCTTTTCAGAGTTTCATTTAAACCCGACTGCATGTGGAAGTTGTTTATCATTATTGCTGGAACATCGTGTAGCTTAACAGCTCCGAACAGGATCTAGCCGAAAGTCGTGTTCTGGGCAATCGGTCCGCCAAACGGACCCTTCCTCAAACCGTCTAGTATTATTTGGCCAAAAACGTCAGCACCGTTGAGTACGTCTATTTTTCCCATCTTGAAATATTCATGGTCAGCTAAAGTTAATTCATTCAGGTGTGGCCACACTTGCACGAAGATGTCTCGCTCTGGTAACAAGTTCGTCAATTTTTTAAGCACTAAACCCAACACCTGTACTCGTGTAGAGCCTTTTGCACTTTCAATTATTACTTTGACCCTAGCCAATGATTGGCCAATATTTGTTTGTGATACACCGTGTATGTCAGCGACTATCCTCTCCTTCTTTAAACTTAAGCCTTGCACCAGTGACGCCCTAGCTCTTTGATATCGGTCCGTAGTAGGTGAAACAACTCTGATATATGCTGTAGCTAGCAAGACCTGTTGTCTGGAATTGACAGCCGTGCCGTTATGACTGCCGGGTACAAAAACCGGTGCTAAAGTGAACAACCCTGGCGCCACCGCTGCTACTTGTTGTGGAGTATGTGCGGCGTGGTGCGCATGTACTTGTGGTGCAGTTGTAACTTGTGATGAGGTTCGCTCTCCTTCATCTTATCGGTGTAGTAATGTATGGTGACGTTTACGAGACCTGTAGCAGCTCTGTTGGCTCGGGCAAGTGGTCATCATGTGTCCAGGCTTCAAGCAATTTATGCAAAACCCCTTCTTGACACTTTCTTACACTTTCTTATCGTATGTGCGGCTCGACAGAACGGACATGAAGCACCATTACTCGTTGACCCAGATGAAGCAACATGAAATGAAGTGCTGTTTCTATTCCTGGTTGAGTCGTTCTGTACTTGACTCCTTGAGCCTACAAATCATTTTCTAATTGCTATGGACTCCAATGTGCGGAATCTTGTTTCTAAACAATTTTTCAGCTGTCGCTAAGTTGGAAGCTGCTTTTCGACGTTCCCAAAACTGATGCGTTTCCATTGATAGCTTCTAGACTATGAGGTACACTGTAATTGGATCCCAGCCTTTCACATCAATTTGTACATTTGTTTTTTTAATTGGTGTGAGAAAAAAAAAAAAAAATTTTTTAAATTGTACATTTGTGTTGTAAACATTCATTAGTTGTATCTAAAAGCTTCCTTATAGCAATGGCTGATTCCTGGTGCACGATCCCCTGGCCAGGGAGCCGTTTCAATAGCATGTTGACTAGCACATGCTATGACAGCATGTTGAATGCAGCCATATACTTGTCCTCTGTTACCTGAAAAGCTCTCAGCAATTGTTCGGGCTCCCCAATAAGATGCACCTTTAGATATTATAATTTTTGTACGACCAGAAGAGTTTCATTATTGTGGATCAGGGACCTAAAAAGGTCGTAAAAGAAAGGCCATTTCTGGTAATCACCATCAAATTTCGCCAGCGTAATCTTTGGCAGGTTTATCGCCACACTTGAAATCTCCTTTCTTTAATTTAATTCAAAATTCTTTAACGTCAAATTCTTTAACGTCAAAATTTTGATTTTAGTCTGCAAACTGTCTGAAACTAAAACTTTTACGGACAGAAATCTAGTAAACTTTTTACCCCTAATTGACTTTGAATTTTGATCATCCGTAAACGTCAAAACAAAAAAAAAATTTTTTTTAGATTTAAAATAATTTTATACTTACATACTCGTATTAAAAATTAACAATAAAAATATTTATATTATTTTTAACGTAATGATAGTCACTCAACACATCAAATTTATTTACTGAATTACTACGTCAGACTGTCTGCATGTAAAAAAAAAAAACTACAATTTTGACGCTTAATTGACTTTTTTTAAACGTTTAAGAAGTTAAACTTTGACTGAGAGTAAAAACGTAGTAGAGTATCCGTAAACTCAGACAACTCAGATTTTGTAAAATTTGACGTTTAAGAATTTACCACTACTTTCAAATCCGACTCCTTGTTAGGGAGTTTGGTTGAACCTTTCGACTAGTTTTGAAGAGCGTCTTTATTTCATTAAAAACGCTGTTCTCGAGGTACGGCCACTTCGCGCTCTCTGCATTCCTATCTGTGTAAGAGGCCACCATCTGTCGATGACGCTTCTTTATCTCATTATAAAGGGTCTCTATATCGTTCAAAACTTCTTGATAACATGCCTTTGGTTTATCTACTCTTTTGTCCCTAGAAAAATGAGTCACTATCTCCTCTATCAGGAATCTATCCGTCAATTGCAATTTAATTAACTTGTCCATGCTAATCCTTATGTATTTAATCTATATATTTATAAATAAGGTTCCAAATACCCAGATCACCTCCGTACCAACTAGATTCCAAACAAATCAAGGTCAAAAAACTCGGAATCCAGCACAGGCAAATAAAAATACGATTTAAACACTCAAAATAATGTCTTTATTTTCAAATATATACATATATTTTTCTTATCTATCTTTCTTAAAATGTTTTATAATTAATAAATTAAAACCAGTGTCAAATAGTTTTTTAAATATTAATTTAATTCAATTTGAAGTTTTATTTGCAAAGCACCATGCAAGTGTTCATTAAAAAAATCTTTAATATATTTTAATATAATTTGATATTAATAATAAATAATGCTTTATTACGTCCAAAAAAAAATTTTTTTGTTTTAAGCGCCTAAGAAGAGGACAAAAACGTATTAAAAAAATGTAGTTACAAAAAACTTTCGTTCCAAATGTCTACCATCAAATTTATTCTTTCCAAACTCTATTTAAACGGCCAAAAAGAATTATTTTAGAAAGATCCAGTCAAATCAAATCCGCCACCAAAATTTGTTTCAAAAAAAATTTAAACAATTTATGTAAAATATTTTCAGAAAGAAAGAAATTTATATTGAAAATCTCCAGTTACTTTCCATGTAATTTAAAATAAATAATAGAAAAAATGAAACGAACTCACCATAATCTCTTTTTACCTCTTTTCTAGGTCCAATCCTTGTTTTCAATTGGCGCAAGTCGCGAGACCGATACTGAAACCGCTTTTCACTTCTACACTACAAAATAAATATTGTTCAAAGTTTTCTCTTATTCTTTTTATGTTCTACACCATATATATTATAGTTTTCCTTTTATTTCTTTTTTTTTGCACCGCGAAGAAATTCCACCACTGGTCTCTTCAATATTTCGCACCAATAGTTTTGCAATTTGTTATGTGTTTTTTGTTTGTTTTCACTAAATCCTTTTCATTTATATAAACTTAGCTTTCTTTTTTTACACTAGAGTACTTTATATTCTAGTTTTTTTTGTTTTAAATCCAATTTTTTTGTGTTTCTTCTCTTTTTATTTTCTAATGCCGCGAATTTGCAATACATATCCGGCTCGAATTACCAAAAAATGTTAGGCGGTGATTTGCGCTAACATTTTATACAAGAACCACCAATACAAACCAGTATTTTATTATTGCCTCTTTCCAACCGCAACTTTATTATTTTCCCTTTTTTTATATATAGAATAATTATAAAAAAAAAAACAATTTCACTTTTTTTTTTCTTTGCAATTCATGTATTAACAATTTATTGAATTCATTAACAAAATTTACTTTTCTTTGACTATGACTTTATATAAACTAAGTATATAATTTCAATATAAAATTTAAATTTATAAGCTCGATGCGACGGTTTTTCTAATACTACGTTCTTGATCTTGAATTTTCCATCCTATTTAAAGATCCAGAAAAGATTTATCCAAACGGTTGTGCAACGGTGATACACCTAGCCAGTCCCACTTTTTTGGTTGATAATGTTTTCTTGTATATAGAACAGATGACACAGTTCAATTAACTTAAAAATACAATGTAATTTTATATACATACATTGTATATAAAATTACATGCCGTGTTGTTGTACGAGGGTCACTATTTATATTTCGGGTCTAGCAATAAAAAACAAACATTTATCATTGGAAATGGTTTTATTGTTTTTCAAAATATTCCCCATGAAGATCAATACACTTTTGCATGCGCTGAAACCAATTTTCGTAGCACTTTTTCCACTCCGATTGAGACACCTCCAAAACATGGTTTTTGAACGCATCGACTGCTTCGCCGGCGCTTGTTTGTTTTCCTTATTTCGGCAAACAGATGGTGGTGTACCATTCAGAATTGACCGTCCTACGTTCCACTAAAGGTACTGTGGCCACATGACCGGTTATACCAAAAAAAAAACGCGATCATTTGCTTCGATGTGCTTCTTCCACGAACAACTTTTGTTGGATTTGGCTCGTCTTGGAACACCCATACGGTCGATTGCTGTTTCGTTTCGGGCTCATATGCATAGATCCATGATTCATCACCTATGACTATCTTATAAACGTCTTTTGACGCACCGCGATTGAATTTTTTCAACATTTCTTTGCTCCAATCGACACGAGCCTTCTTTTGTGTAATCGTCAAATTTTTTGGGATCCATCGACAATACACCTTTTTCACTGCAAGATGTTCATGCAATATCTTATGTACGCTGGTGGAACTAATGCCCAAGGATGCCTCAATCTCACAGTATGTCACATGCCGGTCCATCATTATCATTTCGCGCGCAGCATCGATGGTTTCCGGCAAAACGACCGAAATTGGCCGACCTTCACGAAATTCATCCTGGAGCGAACGGCGTAAGAAACCAAACTCTTGATACCAGCGATTTACAGTGGTTTTTGATGGTGCTTCATCACCAAAAGTCGAAACAAGTTGATCGAGACACTCTTGTCTCGATAATCCGCGCCGAAAATCGTAAAAAATCATCGCACGAAAATTTTCACGGAACAATTCCATTTTTTGACCGAGATGAATTTTTCAAGTTACTGTAAACAAAACAATTCGCGCTCGAATGACAAAACGTTCTGAGTGAAGTTGTCCTAAAAAATGTCAAACTTTCCAATGGAAGTGTCAGATTGCACCTGGCAGCCAAGTATTGCCAGGACCCGAAATATAAATAGTGACCCTCGTAACAATTTGATATTATTATATACAATATTTCCCGTTTTCATATATTTTTCATTTCATTCGCTCGTTCTTTTTTATTTCACTACACTTGACAAATAGCTGAGATGATTTATTTAGATCGATTTTGCCATGCGGCAGCACCAACCCAACTGAACGAAAGCTATTGAACGAATCTTTTTTGTCTAGTCGAATTTGGTGTAGTGTTCAAAGTTTTTTTTTATACAAAATTAGAAAAATTATGGAACAAAAATTCCATAAAGATTATAAAATTAATATAAAACAACTACGAGATCACACCACGAACGAAGGACTGACTGCGTTGGGCCAAAATACCCAGGATTGAAGTGATTGTAAACCTGCAATATATTCAACAGGTAAGTTGAAATTTTCTCTTATATTTGATCAAATATAATATGTATGTTATGTGCTTTAATTAGCTTCAATTTTAGGTTCAGATGAAAACTTGCGCAGTTGGATGCCTATTGCATTCATCAGATAACTACAATGATGTTATTGTTGTGAATTTTGTATTCTTTGTTGTTTTTTTTTCTTTTTAGGAAATGATCTGTGCCTGTAACGTCACGACGAACAGAAGTCACTAATAGTTAAGTCCTTGTGTTAATATCATAGCACCTAAAATTGAGTTTTGATCTTCTTATAGTTCGTGAATCCATAGGATAACTGAAATAACGGCAGCCACAAGAGGGTTTTCAGATTCTGTAGTATTCTGAATGCTAACACTTAATTCTCTAAATCTTTCATCAGATAGAAACATAATTTTTTAAATAGTTCCGCGTGGTATAACTACTTAATTTAAATCATCAATTTTATTTTCCAGTTCTTTAGCTGTATCCTAATGTAGGTTGCCACACGAAATATTCAACAGCTTTCCAACAAAATTGACGCGCTCGTTCTAATACCGATCCATCACCTGCTTTGCCGTAACGATGAAATCCGCTTAGAAATAAGTTGGTTTAGTACCTGGCATTGACCTTTTAGTTCTAGTCGCGGAATTGAAAGTTTTTGTTAAGACGATCTTGATGTAGTCGTGAGTATACTAATGCAGCATATGCTCTACCAGAAGCATCACAGAACCCACGAAATTCAATTGGCTTGGTTGATAAATTGCAAATGGTTTCGAAAATTGATATATTTTTCATGTAGACGTGATGGTAATAGGTCATTCCAATCAACGCTTTTATTCCATATGTTTTGTAGAATCATTTTTACGGTTAATACAACGGGTGCTATCCACCCAAATGGGTCGAAAATTGTGTAAATTTCGGAGAGTACAACCCTTTTTGTGATAAATTTTGATTTGTTCCGAAGGTCGATTATTATCCTAAATTTGTGTTTTAGCTGCCATCGCATTTCTAATATTTTATGTGAGTCAGTTTGTGTATTTCCCATTTTAACGCATTTTGTGGGTATCGTATTTTTTACGAGTTTTGTGCTGTTACCTGCCCATTTGTGAATTATAAAGCCAGCGCTTTTTAGGATGTTTACAAGCTGTAATTTGCCTTGTGCGGCTTGTTGAACTGTATCACTTCGTGACATTATATCATCTACATACTTATCGGTGTGTAAGATTTTTGCTCCCACTGGAAACTTATTTTGTTAGTACCGGTTTTATTGCTAAATATGGAGCTGCAACTGTTCTGTAGGTGACTGTATTTAACGTATACTCTTGAATCGGATCATTTGGTGAAAATATCGAGACAATTTTTTGTTTTTTTGTTTGACGTTACTGGAATTTTTCAATGCCTGCCTTCGTCATTAATTAATATTTAACGGTATATTTTTTCAATGCCTGCCGTATAAACATAATTGTGTTTTTTCCATCGGGATGTAACAGAAGTTAAATCTTATTGAAGTTTAGGCCCTGTCCTCATGACATCATTGATATTCATGTTAATTTACGAGTAAATGGATCCATCAAACACAACACGAAGTTTCGTGGTTCAGCTTTCTTCTTGTACAGTTGCATGAAGTGGTAAAATGTATGATTCATCTTTTCATATGGCCTAACGGCTATATATCCTGGTTGAGCCACTAAAATGTTAGATAGTTTAATTGAAAAAACTTCTTGTTGCTTGGTTTGAAGTTAATTAATTTATTTATTAAAAATCTGACCTATTTATACAAAATTTATACTACTTAAAATTAATTATTTCTTACAAAAATAGACTAGTATGCAATTTTATGCATTTATAAAGTTCATAATTTTCTATTGTTAACTTACGTTTCAAATTTACATAAAGTAAAATTACCAAATAAAATATATGTAATTTGTTATATATATATAATAAAGTTTGCAAATACATGTGCGTTAATATTACGTTTTGACAAATTAGAATTTTAACAATTTTGGTAATTTAAATAAATGGGAAAATAATAATAAAAAATATAGAATTCAGAATAATTGTTGTTACACAACACTGTGTATTATCAATATTAACGATTTATTATTAATATTGGCCATTTCCAAATTCGATTATATTAGTAGTTGTAAAATACTGGAAACGTAGTTGCATTATGTTGGTAAACAATTGAATTATTTAAAATTTCGTGTATGTCCTAAAATTGCGAAATTCACAAATTCCGTTTTTTTTTTCATAGAATGAATTCGATTCTTGGGAGAAAGGAAAGCAGCACCAAAACAAAGCCAAATTTCAGGATTTCTAAACCGAGAAGTACCACCTAATGTAAAAGTTGAAATTTAAACTAAAATTGAAATTGGACTATAAATAACTAACTATTTTACTTGCAAAACCAAAATTATATAAATTTTGACCCTTTTTTCTAAATACTTACCCTACTATGTTTTTATAAGTGACAAGCCTGTTTTACATAATTATTTTTTTCATAGTTTAGTTTTATTAGTTTCATAGGCTGTGAAAGGGATATATTTTATAACGGCAGACACCGTGTATGTGGCATTTTTGGAATGCTTCTAATTATAATATACAATTTTATTAAAAAAACATTTCGTATTATAACTCTTACCTCTACAAAATGGTTGACCATTTTTGCAGTAATGTTTTACGTAAAATTTTTATTTTCCTTCCAATAAAATTTATTGGCAAGAAAATTAAAAACTATTGCCCTGTATCACGGCTGATAGAAATTAAAGTTTGCTTTTAGTAAAAGTATTGAAAATTACCTTTTAAAAAACTACTTCCTTATTTTATTAAAAAAATCCCTCTGGATGTTAATTTTTTACCAGTCGAAAACATGAATTTTAAGCTTTATTTTCATATAAAATTTTTATAATTTTAATTTAATTACTTAAGCCAAAAATTGAAATTAAATTAAATATTAAACACCTTACTTTTATTGCACTATTTTTTTATACTGAAATTTTAAAACAAAAACATAGTTTAACTGTTATTCATCTCCCATATATTGCTAGACATCTTACAATCATGACCACTCAAAAATATATAACACACAATCAAATTGAAAGTTGAAATTTGAATTTTTGACATGATATATTATTATTATGTTGATATGTTATGATTCGGGAATGTTTAAATTTTATTATAGTATAAAATCTTTCAGGTTTTACTCAGTTTTACGTATAAAGAACTCAAAATGAAAAAATCATTTTTCAAAAAAAAGGAAAAAAATAACTTTTCAGAAATGTTATTTCGCCAAAAAAACATTCAATTTTAGCATATATTTATAAAAAAAACCAGGCCTTGATATTTTGGAGGATATATTTTAAGAAGCGAAGTAGAGAAGAGAAGGGATTAAAAGTAGAATAGTTAAAAATAAATTGCTCGTGAATTTATTGTTACATATATAGAAACAAAATAAGAACATTGTCGTAATATGTGCCTGTATCAATTAATAATTATTAGGGGTATATGTGATTATATCTTACATTATAAGTAATCTTACTAATATCAAATGTACATTTTGTGAAATTTGTAAAAACACACCAAAATAACATATATCTCTAACCGCAACAACAAAATACAATAACATGCAGGTAGCAACAGCAAAAATAGAAAATAGACCAATTTTACTGTTGCAATTTCATTAACGAAGTACTAAAGGAAGGAGCATCTTTGTTTCTATCTCGCTTACATTCCCTAAAAAGTCATAACTTGAGACTTCAGATAGGTCTCTTTTTTTGCTTCGAGCATTGTCAAACTGAATTCAACATTAAATGCCAATTTTTTTTTTTAGAAAATTACGGGCCACTATATGAAAAGTAAACAAAGAAAATTTTATTTTGTTTATAAATTTAGTGTTTAAAAATGTATAGTGTTTATAAATATTTAATAATATAGTGTTAAAAAAGGAATACTATTTGGTCAAAACTTATAAAAAAATATAACAAGTGAAAAAAAAACTGTTAAAAAAGAAAAAGGTCTGTAGTTCTAAATTGTTATTCCCATTTGCAAAAAGAAATAGTTTTATTACATCATATACATGTGAATATTATTCATTTCAATAATTAAAGAAAATATTTTTTTAATAGAGCTTTTAATTAATTCATAATTTGTAATTTTATTAAGTTTGTTTTTGTTTTAAATTAAAAATACTTCGGACGACATATAATTTTACCAAGAACGAATTTTTTTAAGCAAAATGATTTTGAGTTTGATAAAATGTAGCATACAAAAAATACTTTAAATTTTTTTTTTTGTATAATTACAGTTTTCCTTAAATTATGAAATGGGATATATTTGCCTTTATAGAGTGAAGATTTGGTCACCAAAAAAATAGATGAAAATGTTGAATACCGTGATGGCGTTGAATTCAGCCAGTAAAATAAAATATTAACATGAATTATTTATATTCTAAAATATTTTGTTTTAGAATGAATTAGTATGTGAAGTTTAATTAATGAATAAGGAAAAATACGACAACATACCATCTACTTCAGTGAATAATAACCATCATATTAATTAAAATTTGTTAAAAATTACACGGTTTTAGAGTCATTAGGATTTATAATTATGTATTGATATTTATTGTTATTAATATTTCAGTAAAATTATCAAACAAAACTGATAATATAAGTTATCTTTTAACAAAACATGTTCATTTTCGAGGGTAGTAAAATATTGTGATATTAAAATACTTTTAGTTAATTGCAATTTATAAAATAAATTTATTCAAAGGGAAAAAAATAATGAGTTTTGTTAAAATTTTTTTTTTTACAAATATCAAAGTTGAAAAAAATTTCGAAATATTTTTTAGTTTTTACTAAAAAAAGTTTTTAACTTATCTTTCATACAAATTACACATTTTTATAGTAGAGGCCAGAGAAGAAAATAAAATAAATATGCTCCTGTTACGACTTTGACAATGAAGAAATAAAAGAAAAGAAGTGAAATAAATGAAATATATACAGCGTTCCCACTTAGATACAATTGTATCCTTTTGGATACATTTTTGTTTTAAATTTAGTTTGGATGCAAAGATTCTCGAATCTGCTAAAATGCCGATATTGGCTACATTTGAAAATTTTGCTGAAATTAGCTACATTTGAAAATTTTGCTGAAATTTTTTTTAAAGTTCTGCTAATTTATATTGCGAAATTGCTTTATCTTCAAAAAAATGTTATTATTACAGATTTAAAGTTTGTTAGAAGAAAGTAAGAAAGATACTATATAAAATGAGTAATGCCTCTTTCTGTATTTAAATGTAGAGTGTACCAGAAATATTTTGGTGTAAAATAGTTGTAATAGAATATACAGCCAATGCGTACATATTTTTTTAAATTTTTTCCGTTTTCATGATGAATTGTCTTTACCACATACATAGTTCAATAGCTACAGAACATATGCATATGTATATGTTTTAAGGTCAGAAAACATTTTACATTTAAAATGTAATTAAATGTAAATGAAGTTGTATGTGATTTTTTAAAGAATTTACTATAATAAAGAAAATCAACTTGTTTATTAAAGCAATAATGATAATTATGAGTTGATTTGTACAAAATAAAACGACTTAGCGTAATAATTCTACTTTATGAAGCTGGGTACATTTTGGATACATTTTTTTCTCGAAATCGGATACATTTTGTTTTAACCGAGTGGGAACACTGACTATACACACAAAAGTGACCAATTCAGTTTCCTAATCAGTGTTGTTATTTTTACTACAATTGTACTTACATTTTGGTGTTCTATACTACTACTACAAAATCATTTTCACTACTTTTTTGCATTATTTAAGAAAATGTCATTAGTATTCCTATTTTTGAAAGCAGTTACATTAAAGATCTATGTTTATTTAAAATTGTTTCGAATATAATTCCACAAAATTAAAAAAAAATTCAAAATTATACTCCAAAAGAATTTTATATAGTTAAACTTTAAGTGCGTGCTTTACTCGTGAGAATTGACAATGTACGAGTATAAGAAGATTCTGCAACAAGCACAACGCTTGTTGCAGAAAGTTCTCCGTACTACTTTTTTTGTGACAAAATGCTACTGAAAAACAGGTTGAAAATAACAACACTGTTCCTAATATACAATACAAATTAAACTGAACGACATACTAAACAATGGCATCTGAATTGGTCACTTTTATTTGTGTTGGATTTTATTTATTTTCAGTCTCGTTCGTTTTTATTTGTTTGTATTTTATCAAAGACGTTAAAAATTCAAGATAGCTCAACACGAACAAAAAAATTTTTTTGAATATTCACAATCGGTTACTATTCATGGATAATATCGTTCATTTTAGTGATTCGTTCTGAAGAAACTACTTTTTTTTATCGTTCATTTCCTTCACTTCTCTTCTGTATATACAATTGCATGTTTTTTTGGTTAAAATTATATGGCTATTCGTATTTATGGAAAATTTTTTCAACTACATCAAGAACATCAAGTTTACTTTGAGCGGAATTTGATTAAATGGGTTCCAAGGTTGGAACTTGCCAAAGTATATCTGCTGGTTTGATTAAAATGAACCAGTATTTACTCGAACATATACTGAATAGAAATATGGATTCTTTGGTATGGTGGAAATTGGCGAAAAGGAGATTGTGCATTTCGAAAACATCTGTGCCTTGCAAAAGAATATTTTCAAAAGCTGGTCAAGCTTTAACAAATCGAAAAAGCCACTTATCAACTCGAAAGGTAGAACAGTTGCTTTTTTTGAATAGTAATATATAAATAGTGCGTTTTAAATTTAAATAGTTTTTAAGTGAACACTTTTTTTTGTGTTGTGATTTTGATGAGTTCTTTTAATTTTGTTTTATACTCGTATATTTAAAAGTGAATAGTTTTTTGAGTTTCCAATTAAAAGAATAATTTTTTAATTTTATTTTATATCCATATGTATTTAATAATGAAAACTTTTTTTAAAAGGATTTCACATTTAGTTTTTAGTTAATGTCTTTATATCTATCTAACAAGTCCCAATACTCAGAGAGAAACTTGAAAGCACGACCTTATTTTATATGTTTTTTTTTAAATCGAAGTGGCTATTTTTTGAGAAGAAATACTCCCCTCTATTATGTATATCGGTATCGGCCGATAAACGATAATTTTTCGGCAAAATTTTGTGTTTATATTACCAACATTGTTTATCGGTAAATTTTATCGGAGTCGGGAAAGCTTTTTTTCCCTGTATAGGAAACGTATTAGCTGGTATTATGAAAACGATAAATTGTCGGGTTTTCACCGATTTAAAAGCGGGTACAAATTTTTAGACGACAGATTTTTTTTTTTTGTAAAATCTTCATTTTATCAAGGAAACTGGTGTAATTAATTGCTTTTTTAAAATGTAAGCATTTTTTTAAATTATTTTCTTTCAAAATATTATTCATATATTTTATTTAGGAGTAAAATCGTAAGCAACAAAAAACAAATTGCGCGGATAGTAGAAAAAATGGAAGAGGACTTAAACCTGACAAGGAATGATAATCTGAAATTCTGGATAAACCTAAAAAATGTGTACATATTATATAAATAATAAAATAAAATAGGTACATAAACATACATTTTGTTGTCTAAATCCAATGGATTAGTTGAATCTCTTATATGTCGTCTTTGAATAGCTTGCGTTTCTTCACTTACTACCGTTTCTTCACTTTCAAAATATAATGCACGCGACATTTTCCCGATATATGTATACTTTTATTTTACAAATTTAACAGAAAATAATTTTCTTACAACAACTTTTTAGCACATCAAAACCAAATTCAAAATAGTTTTAAAAATTTTTTGAAAATAACTTTTGAAAGAAAACAAATGTCATTAGAAAAAAAAACTTTTTCTCCAATTTACAAAAACAAAAATTTGTATGAAAAAGCTTCTTTTAATCGGTTGAAATATTTTTATCGGTATCGGTTCATAATACAGAAGAAACCTAAAACCGATTAGAACTGCCGATAATATATCGGCCGATACCGATGTTCATAATAGAGGGGACTAAAATAAATTCACACTTATTATAAAGCAGGTAAAATTCTAAAAATATATTTGAAAAATCAAGAAAATATATTAATATTTTCATTCATAATTATTTTAAAATTCTTGAAACAGCGCAAAAACAACAAGCACAACCTTCGCCTTCAACGTTTTATATGTTACTGAAAGCATTTCATTGTTTTTAAGTGAACAGCTTTTTTTTTCTCATAGTGTAAGTTAACTCAAGATATGGGAAGTAACTGTGGTGTCAAGTTGAAAATATAATTAATGAAAGATAATTATTAAATATTGATATAAATACGTAGTAAAGAAAAAATTTGGAGAGGGAATTAGAAAATAATATCTAAAATACAATCAAATATTATTTTTTAAATACAAATTTTATATGCACTTCTAAATTTTACCTCTATTTGTGAGAAAAATTTTTAAAACTTAATATATTACCTAAGTAAAAAAATATTTAAAGGTTTTGGAAAAGACAATTATATATTTTTATGACCGGATTCGAATATCTTTTTTATTTTTGAAATAAATATTATCTTAGCAAATGACTTAAAAATTCCGATTGTAAAATGACAGGTAGTAGGTACTGGGGTAAATTTTTGTCCGTTTACTATTACTATTAAGATTCATACACAGGCAGGGTCATTTTATAAACAGATTGCTCTTGTTTACCTGCTAATAAAATATGAAAGAAGAGCACAACAAAATTTTTGAAGCACTCAAATAACATGTTTAAAATAGTTTTAAAATAATTATTAAAAAAAAAATGATTGGAAGTAGGTACATACATATTTATTTTTAATAACTTAAAAACTAATTGAAATTATTTGAAACAATTTTATAAGTAACGTATAAATAATCGAAATGAGATAATTCAAATTGTTGAAATGTGTCAACCTATATTACTTTTACTAACATTTTTGTTAGCCGACACTACTCAACTTAACTTATTGGGAAATACAAAATGTGCATGAAAAATCATACATCCTTCCTCATTAACATTTGAAACCATACTGAAATATGAATTTGAAATTTTTATATCATTTTTTCTTTCCTCCTACCTTTCTTTCTTTTTCGCGCAATAGAATTTAAATGGGAAGCTTTTTAAAAAATGTGTATAATATCCTGAGATTTTTTAAAATATTAAACTCTTTTTTACGTAAAAAAAAAGAAAAAAATAATAAGAAATATCACACGATCAGTGGCATTTAAAGAAAAAAACAGGAACGAAGCCAAAAATTCGTAATATTTCGCAAAAAAATTGAGTATTGGGACTTGTAAGATGTAAAGACATTATTTTAGTATTTGAAAACGAAGTGTTTTTTTTGTTAATTTATGTTTTTATATATTATATAAATTGATGACATATGTACGTCCATATAGATATATGTATTTACTTTTTAGAAGAACCTGCGAAAACTTTTTTACTGCTAATATTTACATAAATATACATATGTATGTACTTATTTGTATATTGCAACATGTTTAGCATCATTATCATGGCACATTTCAAATAAATCCTTTCTCATTTGCTAATGTTTTTATTTAAATACCAATGAACATGTGTTCATCAAAACATTTTGTACATTTTGTATTCAGCTATATTTTATTTTAAAAAACAAAAAAAAGCAATTACCAAAGAGATTCAATATTACCTCTGCGATAACTTGGTTTTTCTGTACAGGAATTAAATACCTTTCATAAGGAAATTGGTATTTTGTGTTAAATCGAAAGGTCTTTTTTGTTTAACTTTTCTGTCATGACGCCATTGTCTAGCAGCCGAGCTGCTTCTATATTTACATGCTATTCTAGACGAGCCCTACGCTTTGTAGCACAACTCCTAATTTCATCATTTCATTAAACTGTTACGTACATACCATGGCGCATTTACCATGCCCCGGAGAATTATATTCTGGAAGGTTCGAATTTTGTTAATGTGAGTCTTCTTGGCACAACCTCACGTTTGAATGCCATAAAGCCATATTGGTTTAATGATTTGGTAATAAATCAACACTTTATTATCATTTGCCAAATTTAACTTACGACCTAGAAGTCAATAATTTTCTCCATACTTATTTTCTAATTCTATGTGTTTCTTCTTTATATGCTCTTTCCACCTTAACTTGACATCTAAAGTCGTTCCTAGGTATTTTGCTGAGTTATGGATTGCTACGTTCGTTCCATTTAGGCTAATTTTGGGTGAATTTCGGTTGGTGAAGTTTATGTGAACCGATTTTGCTTCACTTAACTTCATTTTCAAATCTTTAGTCCACTGGTTTATTTTGTTACTTGTCTCCTGTAATTTTTTTGTCGAATTGTCAATGTTCGATCCTACTGCCAATATTGCAGTGTCGTCAGCAAAAGTGGCTACCGTAGCATTTTCTATTTGTGGTAGATCACTCGTGTAAAGCAAATACAACGTTGGGTCCAAAACTGCCTTGGGACACATCTGCTCTTATTTCTCTTAATCTATCTTATTTCTAATTTATCTAATCTATCTTATTGGTTAAATAAATTAACCACAGAAAAAAGAAAAAAACAGCGGGAATACGATAAAAGGAAATTTTTGGAGTGTGGTAATAATCCAAAAAAAATTTGGGATTTTGTTAAAATTATTGCTTCTGACTATGTGAAAAGAGAAAATAAAAGCGATTTTTTACATGACACGAATTAATTGTTAAACGACAAAATAGTTCAAATCAATGATTGTAATAAATTTTTTTGCAATATTGGGAGCAAAATAGCGGAGCGAAACTGCATCTCCGTCTATTATCCACAAATAAGAACAAACAAAAGACTTAAATTTAAAGAAGTTAGTAGTAAAAAAACTTTGAAACTATTAAATAAAATTGAAACAAGTAAGGCTGTGGATGTACATGGAATTTGACCAGATATTGTTAAACAATGTAAAATGAAACTAATCGAACTAACAACGTGATTAATAAACGCGTCAATAAATGAACACACAATACCAGACATATTCAAAATAGCCAGAGTAGTACCAATCTATAAAAATATAGGTCAAAGAACCGATTTCAATAATTTCAGACCTATGTCCATCTGTGTAGCAAAATAATTGAAACATATATTAACGAGCAAGTTGTAGAGTACCTCCAAGAATATCATCAAATCAAAAAAAGGTTGGTCTCATATTTTTTGACCTAACAAAAGCATTTGATGCAATAGATAGGAAAATATTGTTAAAAATACTGTATGGACACGGAATAACGGGTAAAGAATACCTAACAGATACCAATTCACTGAAGTTGAAAACATTAAAAATAAAAGAGATAGAATGCATTTTGGAGTTAGTCCGGGAAGATCATTAGGCCCGCTATTATTTTCATGTTACATTAGTGGTCTTACAAAGCACCCGTTAAATGGTTACATGAAATGATGTATTTATTTACAGACGACCTGAAAATAATCTATGCCGAAAATAACCATTCTGACATAGAAAGTTATATGAATCAAGACATGCCACTTATAGCTGATTGGATGTCAAAACACAAGTCCGCTTTTAATGTGGATAAAACAAAATTTATGCTAATAAAAGCCAAAAATATAAAACTTGATTTAAAGTACAACAACAAAGCAATTGAAAGAGTATCTACATATAAATACCTAGGATTAGTTTTAGATGAAGATTTAAGTTGAACTCCACAAGTCAATGAAATACTGCCGAAAATACCAACTTCCAAAACTTCCAACTAACATCAGAAAGTCAGTTTATTATAGTCTATTTCACAGCGTAATTTCGTACGGTATTTGAGTTTGGAATAATACCTTCAAAAAAAATATTAGGATTCCCCAGAGACTCCAAAACAAAGCTATTAAGAATTTATTTGCATTACCCATGAGGAACCCAACACGAATTATTTACAAAAAGCATAAAATTCTCAAAATAGAAAACCTTTATTTGATATTCTCAAATTCAACATATTCACAAAATAAGAACAAACACGATAAAAACAGACATAGACATAATCACCAATAGAGACGTGCATACATCATTACAACACCAGAGGCGCACAGCAAATAAGATATCCAATGAAACATAATTTGCAAGGCCTGGAACCAATATTTTGCAGTGGTATAAAAGCGTACAATGCGTTGTCACTCTATATAAAAAATTTAAATGAATACAAATTCAAAAAAAAACAAAGAGTTTGATCTTATTTAATTACTAAATGAATTTAATATATTCGTATTTGACTTTTGTTATTGTTATTATCCACTGTATATAGAAATTCTTTTGTTGAATTATTTATTGTTTGCCCTTTTTATATTTTATTTATAAGTTTTAGGGGACACATCAATGGATGCAAAACCCGCAAAATGTGAACTAAAGTGATAGAAGAATTGCTAGATAGGTCGAAATGACTTAGTTGCAGCGTATTAAAAATGTAAAAAAAAAAAAAATTTATAAGTTAAATGCCGTTTGACATTTTTGTATTGTTTCATATAGCTTTTTGTATGATTTTAATAAATTCTTCTTATCTAAGATCTAATTAAGATCTAATTGTTCTAATCAAGACTTAATTAAGATCTTGATTGTATATTAATATTTACGTCAATATTATTTATTATTTGGTATTTAAGACTAACCCAAGCCGCGTATTTTAAGCTTGCCCTAAAGCTGTAGTTCTACTTGTCAAAGTGGGTTTATGTAATGTTCTAGTTATTTTTTCACTTAGTTTTAATATGACAGCAGAGTGATATGAATTATAATCATAATTATCTTCAAGGCTTACTAAGTTTTCTGATATTTTTTTAGTTATAAAAAAGTTAATAATATCACGAATCTTTTTAATGTCAGTAGGCCAATAGGTACGGGTGCTAGTGAAGTGATAACAACAACCTAGCTTTTGAATAGCTTCTCTTACCTCTCTTCCTCTAGTTTATTTGATTCTAAAACCCCAATCTGTATGTTTAGTATTGTAGTCACCTCTTATTAAATATCTATGTCCATGTTTGTACAGGAGATCCTTAAAAGAATTTTTCTTAATGCTGCAATTTGATGGACAGTATACAACACCAACACTAAAGTAGACTTAATTTTTATGGCAATAAGCTGAATTTTAATTTTTTTCGATATTGAATTCTTCGTTATGTTCTATACTTTCTATTATTAGTATTCACTGGCTCCTCTCGGCTCATTGCTGGGATGTACCGCTTAATAGCAATTATAATCTTTTATTTTAAGACACGTATTATTTGTCAAATTAGCCTCCAACAGCAAATAAATATCTATATTTCTCATTTTGAGAAAAATCCTTAATTCTTGTTTTTTATTAAAGACACAATTAGCATTCCAAGTATTTCATTTAGGTATATCTTTTCTTAATTTCTTTGGTGTCCACGTATACACTTCAGTGTATCTATTTTCTATTTTTAATAACATTTTAAAGATCTCATCAGTTCTTTTCATTTTTGGGGTTTTGTTCAGGCTTCTTATTATTATTCCTATATCCTGTTTTGTTCTGAAGCACCTATGAATATGATAATCTATTTAACACTTTGCTAGGTGTTGTTATTCTGACTATTTTTGGAACTCTTTGCTCATTAAAATTTTGATTTTGCTCATTGATTTTGTTTGGATTTATTCTTTTTTAATCTTCTTTTTTGCAACCAAACAACCTCCATAGCTAACACGGTGCGCCTCATTACAGTTCGTACATTTGAGTTGAAAACTATCCTTCTTGTTGCACTCTGCTGTCATATTATTACCAGCACGTTTTACACATTTGACCTCTCTTTGGCAAAACTTTTGTGTCCAAATCTCTGGCATCTTTTGCATTGCAGAATGGACTCGCTGCTTCTAAGAGCTTCAATTTTTACTCTTATGTGCTGTTAGTGTTCTATTTTATAGATTTTGGTTATCTCTTCTTAGTTTTACTGAAATATGTTTTCCATTTTTCCTTTTGATTTTATTTACAACATCTAGACGTTTAAAGCCTTTGCTATTGAGCTCTTTTTTATATTCTCTGACTCATATGATGGATGAAAATTTCCAGTCATAACTTTAACTGGCCTTGTCAGTTTATTCTCATACGTGTGTCACTCCAGTTTAGCCTTATTTATAGCTTTTGTAAGCTTGTATTTTGTCATTATTCATCATGTTGACCCTAACGTTTACTTTTTCTTCTTTTAATATCTTAACTATGTGGGAGTAATTTTTAATGTTGCTTAATATAACAGGAGGAGCCTTGTGCTTCTTTGGATTTTCAGCCTTCATTTTAGGACTAGTTTCATTATTTTTTTTAATTGTCTTCTCTGAACTTATTTAAGAAGATTTTTCAATTTTTCGCTTCTTTGCATTTTTCTGTTTTAGGATCTAGCCAGTTTCTTTAGCCAGTTCTTCCTCGTCGATTTCATGTACCATAACTTCTGCATCTTTGTTCTTCTTTTCTGATGATGCAGGTTTTATTTAATTTTTTAATCTCGTTTTGTAGCATCTTACAAAAACTTTCTAACTCAGTTTTTCTCGAGTCCTCAGTATCCAATTTACTCTCCTGTACAAGATGCCTTCTCATATTACCCTCTTTCTTTTTTTTGTGTTCTGCAGATTCATTGCACTTTTTCTCAGAGTTATCATCTCTAACTCTGCCATTTTTGTCGCATGACACCCGATCTCCTTTTAAATGGGTCAAGGCCGATCTACTATGCAATAAGTGGTCTCCCCCAGAATTAATGAGAACAGCCTCCGAAGAGTGTGGATTTTCCAGCATTACTGGATTACCACTTGGGGTATACAATCCTTGTGTTTTGTTCATTGCATCTGTTTTGTTTTGTTTCCGACTTTTCGTCTCCTAGCCTTTGAGAATAGCTGCAATGCAGCACATACAATACCTGCCGTCCCTCAGGGATCAGTCGCAGACCAGAGAGCCACTCATTGTGAGTCCGTCGCGTTTGAATTTCTATTGGATTTTAGTGGACTCTTACCACAAACATACCTTACTGCGGATATTTCGTGGCCCAATCCGCGGGGAATTGTAGTTTTATTATAAATTTTTAAAATTTCTCGTAAATAATATTCAAAACATAATAAATGAACTCAATTTTTTCATGCACATTTTGCATTTCCCAATAAGGTAAGTTGAGTAGTGTCGGCTAACAAAAATGTTAATAAAAGCAATATGGTTGACCCATTTCAACAATTTGAATTATCTCATTTCGGTTATTTATACGTTACTTATCAAATTGTTTCAAATAATTTCAGTTAGTTTTTAATTTATTAAAAATAAATATGGATGTACCTACTTCCAATCAATTTTTTTTTAAATAATTAATTTATAACTATTTCAAACATGTTATATTGAGTGCTTCAAAAATTTTGCTGTGCTTTTTTTTCATATTTTATTACCAGGTAAACAAGAGCAATCTATTTATAAAATGTCCCTGCATGTGTATGTATGACCTATCTTAATTCTAAACGGAAAGAATATTACATAAAGAACAAAAATTTTAAAATACCTGTCATTTTACAATCGGAATTTTTAAGTCATTTGCTAAGATAATATTTATTTCAAAAATAAAAAAGATATTAATTTTTATTTTATTTTTTTTTTATTTTTTTATTTTATTTAATTTGCACCAAGCATGATGCTACATAATTACAAAAATTTACATAGTTTACAAAAATTGACAAAAATATACATTATACATACTTATAGACTAAGTTGAATTACACTAACAAAACATTAAATGAATTTATTACACAAATGTAATATGATACATATAAAAAAAAAATAATAAATAAAAAGAAAGAATTTTATTTTGTTATCATTTATGCTGAGTAGGTATTTAATATTAATATGATTTAATAATTGTACAATTAGGTCATATAATTATCATATGATATTGTACTAGGTCAGTAGTGAATTATGAATTTTTTTTTTGAAGGTGTATTTTGTAACTACTGGTGAAAAAAATGACTAAAACGATTGAATACAGTACAACATCTATTTATTGGTTCATTTTTAGCATATTCAGTCCTATGCGTATATTCTTTTAAGAATTTAGTATGTCTGGTAGGTCTGACGTCGTTGTTGATAATAATTTTGTCTCTAATGAAGTCCACGTCTATTTTTCCTGTTAGGACATCATAGGTAAAACAAGGAGACAACAAAGACCGGCGTGACTCCAGACTTAACATATTCAGGGATTGAAGTCTAATTTTATATGAAGGAATATTTTGGAAGTCATTGGGGTTATATTGGCCTCTCAAAGCAAATAACAAAAATTGTTTTTGAACCGACTCAATTTTATTTCTGTGTACAGAAAATGCCGGATCCCAAATAATACTGCCATATTCAAGAACAGAACGAACAAGGGAGCAATAGAGGGATTTAGTTACTTCAGTATTGTTGAATTCTCTGGCTCTCCTCTTAATGAAACCTAGCATTTTGCTTGCTTTAGAAACAATAGAATCATAATGAAAATTGAAATTGAGTTTACTGTCCATAATAATACCTAGATCAGTAATATGGTCAACGCGTTCTAAAGTGGAGTTTTGAAGTGAATATTCTTGAAAGAGGTTTGAACGCTTACATGAAAAACTAATAACATAACATTTTTTAACGTTAAGTTCTAATTTATTAGTCTCGCACCAAGAATTTAGATGTTCTAACTTTAATTGGAGATAATTAGTGTCAGAAATATCCCTTACAATATGATACATTTTCAGATCATCAGCATAAATCAGATGCGGAACACCCGCCAAACACTGAGAGAGGTCAGAAATGAAGATATTGAAAAGAATAGGGCCTAAATGACTTCCTTGGGGAACTCCAGAGTAGACATGGATAGGTTTCGACTTAACACCCTGGAACCTGACAAATTGGGTCCTTTCAGTGAAGTAAGATTTTAACCATCCCAATAGTGGGTTCCTAAAACCAAATTGTCTTAGCTTATGCTCTAAGACAACGTGATCAATGCGATCAAAAGCTTTGCTGAAGTCTGTATATATCGCATCCACTTGAAACCCTCTTTCCATAAACGAAAGAATATCGGATGTAAAAATTGAAAGGTTGGTGGTCGCAGAGCGACCAGTCCTAAACCCGTGTTGCTCATTATTTAGTAATGGGTTAACAATGGGTGCAATTATACCCGTAACCAATTTTTCAAGTAATTTAGGAATGACAGATTGAATGGCAATTCCCCTATAGTTTTCAACCGCAATCTTATCCCCCTTTTTATGAATAGGTATGAGGTATGAAGTTTTCCATATTGACGGGAAAAAACCAGAGGATAATGATTTGTTAAAAATCAAATTAAGCGGATATGATAAATTGTGTCTACAGTTATGAAGAAGTATAGGCGGTATAAGGTCCGGTCCTGGTCCTTTATTGGTTTCTAAGTCACAAATACCCTGAAGTACGTTGTCTACTAAAAGATGAACATCTTTAAAAAGGGGATGACCGTTATCTATACTAGTGGGGGTATAGACATAATTACAAAGAGAATCTAATCTATAAGTTTGTTGAAAATTATCGGCAAAAAAATTGCAAATCTCAGAGTTAGAAGATGATATTAACCAGTTCTTGCTCATGGAGCTCGGATATCCCGACGATTTACGTTTGGAGTTAACAAAGTCAAAAAATCTTTTCGGGTTCCCCAAAATCGAGGCTCCTATATTTTGGATATAAATATCATATGCCTCATTGGATTTAGTTTTGAATTCATTCGCCAACTCATTATATTCATTAATAAGTGAGTTATTGTCCCTAGAATGCTTAATTTTATTGTATAATTTATTTCCCCGATTACGTAATTGTCTTAAATTACGGTCTAACCATGGTTCCGCCAGTCTATCCTTTTTAAGGATTCTTGAAACATGGGCGTCAATTAATCTGAACAAAATAGAGTAAAAATCGGAGATAATATTGTCTAAATTGTCCTGATGGAACATATCGTTCCAATTAATTAAGCTAAGAGCATAATTGATGCTGTTGTAGTCGGCGTTAAGAAAATCATATACAATTTCTTTATTGTAAGATTTAGAGAACTTAAGTTTGTTATTAGGAAATTCGAGAACAATTGCATTATGATGAATAGAATTTTTGAAAAGGTTCTCTTCGTCTGTAGCAAGTCGGACCCGTATGCTGTCATAGGCATTTGAGAAAGCTAAGTCCAACCAATTACCTCTTTCATTTGGGTAACGTACCACCTGCTGCAAGTCGTTCTCATAGAACGTACTAACGAGATTAAAATCGATGTCTTCCATGAAGTTGACTGGAAGAAGATGGTTATCATATTCATCGTTGATAAACGATAAAGCCGACCGATTAAAATCACCTAGAACAACTATCTCATCATCCTCATGCATTTGTGAAAATATTTCGTTACATATGGTAAAGAAATCGTTATAAGAGGATTCGTTAGAATTAGGGGGAAAGTAAACCACTCCCACATAGGTATAGATATTCGAATCCGGTCATAAAAATATATTACTGTCTTTTCCAAAACATATTAAATATTTTTTTACTTAGGTAATATATTAAGTTTTAAAAATTTTTCTCACAAAAAGAGGTAAAATTTAGAAGTGTATATAAAATTTGTATTTAAAAAATAATATTTGTTTGTATTTTATATATTATTTTCTAATTCAATCTTCAAATTTTTTCTTTACTATGTAATTATATCAATATTTAAGAATTATTTTTCATTAATTATATTTTCAGCTTGACACCACAGTTACTCCCCATATCTTGAGTTAACTTACACTATGAGAAAAAAAAGCTGTTCACTTAAAAATAATGAAATGCTTTCAGTAACATATAAAACGTTGAAGGCGAAGGTTGTGCTTGTTGCTTTTGCGCTGTTTCAAGAATTTTAAAATAATTATGAATGAAAATATTAATATATTTTCTTGATTTTTCAAATATATTTTTAGAATTTTACCTGCTTTATAATAAGTGTTAATTTTAGAATTTTACCTGCTTTATAATAAAACTTCGATTTAAAAAAACCCATATAAAATAAGGTTGTGCTTTCAAGTTTCTCTCTGAGTATTGGGACTTGTTAGATATAAAGACATTAATACGGTTGTAGTACCGTCTCAGAGCTTTCAATACCTTCACATTGTAAAAAAAACTACTAAAGCTTTTCTTACATTTTGGAATACAATTTTACCATATCAATACAACTTTGACGTTTATTTGAAAATTTCAATTTAAAGTTCTGTTCAGATGTTAATTTTTATAAAACGTTACATCTTTAAAAACATAGCATTTTTATGCTGCATTTTAGAGAAAAAAACGTATAAGAAAAGCGTGCTCGAAAAGCGTCTCCACTACGTATAAAACGCATTTAGAAAAAGTGTACAATGTCAAGAGCTTTTTACTAAACTTTTTGGAAATTGATACATTGTAAAATTTACGTCGTGAGAGCATTATTGAAGTAACGGGAATTTTTGAAAAAGCCACCTCGTTTTAAAGCTTCAATTTTATTTAAACATTATTAAAAAACATTAGTTTTAATAAATAAGAATTATGGCTTGAATCTATTTAAAATGTTACTGACATTCTCTTACAGCTGAAGAAAAATATTGCATTCCTTTGAATCCATTTAAAAGAACAAGCTCCAGTTTCTCGTTTTTTCTATCACGCGCTGAAGAATAGCAACTGGCATGTCCACTAGGTCCCAATAGAATTGGCATATATAAGTTGAGATAAACCCGCTTTATATTTAAACTGATATTTTCCTCTTCACAATTTTCAGTTTTGTGATATGATTGATGCAAGTGAATTATTTGAATAAATTGAATGTGGGATATATACAAAAATGGTGCTTGATATAAAAAATTTGTTGGTATATGTTCCCATGTTATTTCACAAGACCGCGATCTACGACCACACTTGTCAACGAAAATTCCGCATTCAGTAAAACATGTTAAATACTCGTCTGAGTTTATTTTAAAAATATTCATTGACTGATAATTTTGCAAATGATTCGAATTATAACTGGTAAAGTTTATAAATTCTTCCATATCACAGGTTTTTAAATCTATTTTCAAGAACCTGTTGGCACTGATAATTACGGAATTATGCATAAACAAAATTGCTGTTGCTTTAGTTGAAATTTTGAAGCATTCCCAAACTTTATAGGATTGCGAGTTGAAGTCAAATTTCATCATGATCACTTGATAAGAACCAGCAATAACTGCATATTCATTGTTATGTATGTCCGAAATAGCTGTCAAATGAAATTTGTCGCGATTTTCAATACAACTAGCGACATCAATTGTTTTTATTTCTGGTTCAAACTTGGGATTTTTTGAATGAACATAATTTTGTAATTTCATTAAATTGCATTGCAGTACCTCGTTTCCATTGTTTGCTGCGAACAGAATTAGGCCTAAAATATGTGATACAGAAAACGACTGAACGTTATCAATGCCTAATATTTTTAGTAGAAAATTGGAAGAAGTGTAATAAACAAATAATCCGTTTTCTGCACCTAAAAATTTTATAAACTCTAAAAGATATATTTTATTTGAATATTTACTACAAACCTAATAAAATATGATCCGGCGTCAAATCATAAGTGCAGTTTATTTCAAGAAGTGAATTAGAATTTTCGCCACTTATTATAGTATCACCATTATAACAATTTTCTTGCTGCAAAAAGGAATCATTTGCATTTTCTGCAGCTTTCTCAAAGTTTTGAAAAGTAATTGTTTTTTCATTAATTAGGTCAATACTTTCGTTTTTGTCTGAATTACAGTATGTAATTGCAGTACTCCGACATTTTTTGTGTACGGTAAATTTACATTCACTGCAAATCCAATAAGGCATTCCACACAATATGGGAGACGAACATGCAATACAATTTGCACAATTTTCATTCTCATTTAAATCCAATTTAAATTTGTGATTTATCTGAAATGATTCAGTACTATCACTTGCAGTTGAATTTCTAATTTTGTCAGCATTTTCATTCAAATTTTCAAAATTACAAAACGAAGCAATATCTTGAACAAGCGTTTTTTTATTACATTTTTCAAAATCAAATGGCTCGCTGTTGTTTTTATGCGTTCTTATCTGCTTTTGAAAAGTTATATTTTTTTGTTTTTCCCTATTAAACTCTTCATGCAAAGAATTGAATGAAGTCGATGATTCCACATTATTTGAACTTAAATTTCCTTTTTTATCAATTACAGCTGTAGTGCCAAAAAATCTGTCAGTTAAACATTTTTTTTTTTTTTGAGAAAAATTTTCAAGCTTAAGTTGCAGGTAATCAATCAATTTTTTATATTGTTTTAAAGTAGCTTCAAATTTAATATCTTTATGCGCACTTAATTTTTTTTGTTCCTGTAATAAATTATGCAATTGCTGATTTTCTTCTTTGAATCTGCATATTGTTAGATCGGCCAATTTTAGCTCTTGAGTAAGTTTATTATTTGATTCTTTCATTAGAAAAAAGTTTGTAAGAATTTTCGAGTTCTCTTCTTTAAAAGTTTTAATTTCCATCTCAAAATTTTTATTTATTGTTCGAATATTATTGGACTCTAGCGCTGTTATTTCTAAATTCTCTTGAGTAGAATGTAAATTATTAGTGATGTTAATTAGTTCTTTGTTTTGTGAAATTAATTGCTTTTTTAAATTTTCTATATTGGTTTTCAGTTCCCCACATTGTAATTGCAAACTTTTTATACTTTTTTCACCTTCCAATTTCTTGGAAGTTTCTATATCAAGGTCATTTTTTAATTGTGATATTAACTTCGCTTTTTCCTGACTATTTTGAAGCAAATTTTGAATTTTTTCTTGATTTGTTTTATTTTTTTCGATTTCCCCATTTAAAAGCTCCTCGACATCAGTCAATTGTTGATCAGTTATTGAGCAAGCGATTTTTAAAGACTTATAACTCTCCTCGAAAAACTTTAACTTTATTTCAAGTTTACTTGCCTGCTCTGAAAAAGAAGCACCGCGATCTCTTTCTTTATTAAGCTCTTGCCTTAGATCTCTATTTTCCACAATGAAAGAATCGTTTTTTGAATACAATTGCAAAATTTTTTGTTCTAAATTTTTAATTTTTTCATTTACACCTTTGGTCTTTTGGTTTTGTTCCAAAATTTCATGTTTCAATTTTTTACATTCTTTTTCAGCATTAATGAAACTTTGATGTTCTTCTTGTAAAATAGAATCCATGTTATCTACTTTTTTTTTTAATTCTACAATCAAAATTTAATTTTTTTGTTATATGAAAAGTACGTTATATGAAAAGAAAATTAATGATACCTTCAATTCGTGCTTCTTTTTGATTAATAACATTTTCGAGCTCTTTTACGTGCATTTCTATTTCGCGTTTTTGATATTGAGCCCTTTCAGCTTTGGTTTCACATAATTCTAAACGTCGACGTAGTATTTTTTTCTCGCCATTTGATTCTTCTAGTTGTTTCTCAATCTTCCATAAAGACAAGTTTGCTGTTTTCGCAGATTGCCTTTCTATTATTACTTGCTCGCGTATCAAAGCTAACCTATCTTCTAATTTTTCATTTTGTTTTTCCAGTAAGCTATTGGATAGTTTCGGTCTTTCATTTATTTCACTTAGAATACATTCCAATTTTTCCACGATTTTCTCTAACTGCTCAGCCTTACAACGTTGCATATTTTCCTCCTCTTTCGCTATTGCTAAATCATTCCTCAGTTGCTGTGTCTCCACCTGATGCAACTCCGTCAAACTTCCAGATACACTTTGATATTTAGAAGAGTTACCACTTTCAATATTTAAATATTTACTAACTTCTCTGAGACGGTTTTCTTGCTTAAGTTTTTCATGTTCTTCGAACAGACTTTCATAGGCTTTGTCCATTTCTGTTTTTTCTTGTTTAATTTTTATATTCTCTGTAGAAAGTGCGTTATTGAGGTCAATCTCTTCCTTTAACTTTTCTTGGATTTCACTTAACTTCTTTTCTACTATCAGATTCGCTTGTAAATTGTTTTCATATAATTTTAAATATTCATCACCTTTGCATTTTACCTCATACAGTTCATTTTTTAACACATTGTTTGAATCTTTTTCATTTTCCCATTTTGTTTTTAATTCATTCAATTTAGCATCATATATTTCTTCCATTTTTAACTTTATTTTATCAAACTCCCTTTTATCCACAAAAAATTTATCTTTTTCGTTTTGAAGACGCTTCTTGTAAGTATTTATTTCGTCATGCAATTCTTTTACCTCTTCAATCTTGCTTGTAAGATCGTTTTGATAACACGTCAATTTTTGATTCAATTTTGTGATTTCAGTTTTCTTTTCTGATATCTGCTTTTCATAGTTTTGGTCACTAATAGTTTTTGCTTTTTCCCATTTCTTGAAAGTGGAGTTTAAAACCTGTTGAATAGACACCTATTTAATAAATTTTTGGGCAGTACGCAGCATTGTCTTACCTCAGAAACTGAATTATCGTTTTTCAATCGATGTTCTTCCTCAATTTTTAATGAGTTTTGTAACGTTTTAATTTCTGTTTTCGATTTAGCTAATTCGAAAGTTTTCGCTTTTAACATTTCCTTCATTCTTATAATTTCATCTTTAGCTTCATGTAAAATTTTTTCTGTCAAATCAGACTGTGCACCTCTTTTTTCAGCGATCAATAATTTATTGTATAAATGTGTGATTTCTTCCACTTGATTATTCTTGATCAATTCCAATTCCTTAATTTTATTATTTAATTGAACTATTTGCAATTCATTACTTACTTCATTTATATTAACTGTTGCAAATTTTTCTTCATGTATAAAGCCATATCCCAAAAATGGGAGGTCTTTACCACAAAAATCTTTAGAATAAATATTTTGTGTTATATGCTTACTTTGCTTCCTCTGTATTTTTCTAGCGCAATCAAAATTTGATACATCATCTTCACCTTTAAGGAATGGAATATATGGAGGAATTTGCTCATGCAATGAATTCCAATTCGTATTTTTGAAAAATTGGTGATTTTTGATTTTTGAAAAAGTTAAGCGTTTCGATGGTTTATTTATTAAATTTTCTATTAAACTTTTAAAATCATCAGTAATTTTTACATTAAACGGAAAAGTAATTTTTTCATTTTCGGTGCTTTCTTCGCAGTATTTAAGAATTTTCGAATAAGTTTCATGAATATTTTCATCATAAAAAGGTGTTGTTTCATAAAACATTTCGTAACCAATTACACCCACTGACCAAAAATCGCATGTAACCTGAAATTCAACAAATAAAAAGATTGCTTCCATAAGAGATTGTACTTACGTCATGCACAGATTTCGAAGTTAAGGTTATAGCTCGCAGAAGCTCGGGTGCAATATAAAATGGTGTTCCAACCGGAGACAAACTAATTACACTTCCATTTTTACTAACGGCAGTTGCATTTCCAAAATCAGCCAATTTTATATGACCAAAACGGTCAATAAGGATATTTTCTGGTTTTACATCTCTATGAACGAACCCAATAAGGTGTAATTCATTCAGTGCCACTATTATTTCAGCCAAATAAAACTTTACTGAATCCTCTTCGAATCGGCCTGTTTTAATCATTAAGCTCATTAAATCTCCTCCAGGCATATATTCCATTATCAAGTATAAAAAATCTGAGTCCTACATAGGTATGTATATTAAATTACTTCGGAAAGCACTCTTCAATCAATTACACCACTCAAAATATTTTACCCCACTCACCTGAAAAGAGTATTGCAATTTGGTAATCCATTTTGAACATCTTCTTGACATTATCTCCCGCTCTTCTCTTACTTGCAAAGAATTTATGCTTTTCTTAATTTTTTTCATTGCGTATAAGTTTCCAGTGGTTTTTTCAGACACTAGATAAACCGAACCAAAATACCCTTCGCCTATCAATGCACTTTCGTTAAAATCTCCAGTATTTATTCTTAAGGCTTTTACTTCGTTCATCACACTACCATCTGAAAAACATTAATTAGCTTTCAAAATACCAATATTCAAATGTTATTCAGAAAATCGAACATTTAGCTACGAATTCAGAAATGTTTTTATGCCGCTTTTTCACATTATCCTTGCTACACTCATTATACAGTATAAAAAGAGCGTCTAATAAACATTCTCTGGATAGGGCCGAATGAAAAATGCTACTCGTGGTAGGTTTTCCAATAATCAAATCATTTAATCTATGTAATCGAGTAGTAATTGATTCCTCAGTCATCTTAAAAAATTTTTTCATTCAATATTTTACAGTAAAAACAGTTCCACAATTTTATTCAAAAACTCATTCAAATTAAAATTAACTATGTGTGATATGCATACATACATATGTACCAACAGCAAAACACTTCAACAAGGCAGCCAACTACAAAAAAGGTTGCAACGGATGCAAATGATCATATTATAATGTCTTTATATCTAACAAGTCCCAATCAAAGTATATCTACTAATAAGTAATTCGACTCGTTCCATTCCGTTAGTTTTCGTTTGCATCTTGCTTCCAAATTCTTAAAATATTCCATTTTTTTGTAGAAATAGATGGTAATAAGAGTTGTGTAGACAAGAAAGAAACAAAATATTGTAAACAAACGAGTGTATCAAAAACATTGAACTAAAATTAAATTAAGTTAGGTAAAAATTTTGTTATTTTTATTTTGATAATAACACAATTTATTTTTCATTTTATAAAACTTAGGTAAAAAATTCGAATGTATGAAAGCAAAATAGTTTAAAATTTCATGTATGAATGTACACATGCATGTATCTGGTACAGTAGATGCACAGTATCAGGTAGTGACATAGAAATAAAGTAATTTATAAAGAAAAAGAGGTGTATGCATACTGATTACTTTATGAAATATAATTATTACCGGGAAATATATTATTCATGGGAAATATGTTCTAAATTTATTAAGATTGAAATAAAAATAAAAAATTTAAAGATAACTTATTTATTTTATTTATTAATTACAAATGCCTAACACTAAATATTTAAAATATTTTCAAAAGTACATATTTACCTCTTCACATCTTTTGGCAACAAATGAAATTTTCGTGTCGGCTTTTTTTCATCCCAAACACTTCAAATAATATTTACCCATTTTTATAAAAAAAATATTTTTTTCACAACTATTTAAATTTTTTTTAATATTGTACGTCTTTTCAAAATTTATTTTTAAAAATTATATTATATAAATTATAATAATTTTTTTTAACTTTTTTTCTTCTTCACTATTATAATATGAATACACATTTTTTGCCACCTTGTACTGGAATGAATTACAGAAATTATTGTGTCGCTTTTAAAATTCTTAATATTTTTCCCTATACTTTATATAGAAACAAATAATAAAGTGTCGCCTTTCAAAATTACATTATAAAAAAACAGGTTGACATCTATTGCGTACTCTTTCCCTTTCCCAAAAATTCTTATGTATATAAAAATGAAAATAAGAAGGTATACTGCTTAACTCTTTTAACTAAGGGAATTTTTTTATACAAATATTGGTGAGTGATTGCATTAGTGTGATGTAAACGGAGAGTCGAACTACTTGTTAGTAGATATACTTTGGTCCCAATACTCAATTTTTTTTACGAAATATTACGAGTTTTTGGCTTCGTTGCTGGTTTTTTCTTTAAATGCCAATGATCGTGTCATATTTTTTATTATTGTTTTCTTTTTTTAAGTAAAAAAGAGTTTAATATTTTAAAAAATCTCAGGATATTATACCTACACATTTTTTAAAAAGCTTCCCATTTAAATTCTATATTTCTATTGCAAGAAAAAGAAAGAAAGGTAGGAGGAAAGAAAAAATGAAAAAAAATTTCAAATTCATATTTCAGTATGGTTTCAAATGTTGATGAGGAAGGATGTATGATTTTTTATGCACATTTTGTATTTCCCAATAAGGTAAGTTGAGTAGTGTCGGCTAACAAAAATGTTATTAAAAGTAATATAGGTTGACACATTTCAACAATTTGAATTATCTCATTTCGGTTATTTATACGTTACTTATAAAATTGTTTCAAATAATTTCAATTAGTTTTTAAGTTATTAAAAATAAATATGTATGTACCTACTTCCAATAAATTTTTTTTTAAATAATTATTTTAAAACTATTTCAAACATGTTATATTAAGTGCTTCAGAAATTTTGCTGTGCTCTTTTTTCATATTTTATTAGCAGGTAAACAAGAGCAATCTATTTATAAAATGTCCCTGCATGTGTATGTATGACCTATCTTAATTCTAAACGGAAAGAATTTTAAAATACCTGAACAAAAATTTTAAAATACCTGTTATTTTACAGTCGGAATTTTTGAGTAATTTGGTAAAATACCATTTATTTCAAAAATAGAAAAATATTCAAATCGGGTCATAAAAATATATGATTGTTTTTTTTAAACATTTTAAATATTTTTTTTTCTTAGGTAATTGATATAAATGATAGTAAATTTTTAATATTTTTTCAAATAAAAATAGAGGTAAAATTTTGAAGTTTATATAAAATTTGTATTTAACAAATAATATTTGATTGTATTTTAGATATTATTTTCTAATTCCCTCTCCAAATTTTTTCTTTACTATGTAATTATATCAATATTTAAGAATTATCTTTCATTAATTATATTTTCAGCTTGACACCACAGTTACTCCCCATATCTTAAGTTATCTTACCCTATGAGAAAAAAAAGCTGTTCACTTAAAAATAATGAAATGCTTTCAGTAACATATAAAACGTTGAAGGCGAAAGATGTGCTTGTTGTTTTTCCGCTTTTTTTTAAATTTTAAAATAATTATCAATGAAAATATTAATATATTTTTTTGATTTTTCAAATGTATTTTCTAAATTTTACCTGCTTCATAGTAAGTGTGAATTTATTTTTCTCAAAAAATAGCCACTTCGATTTAAAATAACCCATATCAAATAAGGTCGTGCTTTCAAGTTTCTCTCTGAGCATTGGGACTTGTTAGATATAAAGACATTAGATCTTAGACATCGTTTATACGATATCTACGATCATTTCAGAATTCAATCTTCGTCTCATCTCAAGCTAAGCAGCAATAGCCTAACCATTGTGATATATAAGAATGTCATCGTTTTCTCTGATTTTTGTTCAGCAAGTATTATCCCAGACGCTTTAACATAACTAATTGCAAACGTAATTTTAGTTATGTGATTTCTTTCGTTTGCATGCCACTTCCACTATTTTCAAAATATTTCCGTTTTATTAAGAAATATATAATAAGAGATGTATGGGCAAGAAAGAAACAAAATATTGTAAACAAACGAGTGTATCAAAAATAGCGAACTGAAATAAAATTATATTAAGTTAGGTAATAATTTTGTTAATCTTATTTTAATGAGAACGAAATTTATTTTTCATAGTATTTTATTTTTCATTTCATAAAAGTTAACTAAACACTTTTCGATATATGAAAGCACTAGACATAAGGTTAAAATTTCATGTGCCGTACGTACACTACATCAAAAAATTTTTTTAGAAAAATTGATTTTTTCTAACAAAAAATGAATTTTTTTAACTTCAATTCCAGAATAGAAATAAGAAAACTTAATAATTATTTAAAAGTAAATTTGAAAAAATTGTAACATTTTTAAATTTTTTAAAATTTAATAAAAACATAGTCAAAAAATGGTACATATGTACACCAAAAAATTGCACATACATTGCAAATATTATGAAAATAAAATACAATTAAGAAAAAGCATGGTTTCCTTTACTTTTTATAACTGCTGATAATCAATTTTTCATTGATAACGCCAACTTTTTTGTATCTTCAGATGAAATTTTGTTCCATTCTTCGGTTATTCAAAATATTCAAATATCCCATCTTGTCCATAATTGACTCCATGAGTACTAGCTCTTACACACCATTTGCTCCAAATGCCCCCCAAACCATAACGTTTCCGCGTTCATGTTTGATGGTGGGAGTTAAATTTTTGTTTTCTAAAAGACTTTACACCAAACGAATCGACGGCCATCAAATCCGAAAATGTTAAAATTGAACTCGGCAACAAATATTATTGACTCCCAAAACGAATTAGGTTGTGAAACAAATTGTTTGGCTTACTCTAAACGTTTTTCAACATTCGTTTTAGATAATGAAGGTTTCTTGAGTGAAACACAGCCTCTAAAAACTTTATTGTGAAGGAAATTACGTACAGTTTGAGGATTTACAAACATGCTTAGGTGACTTTTTAGACCAGCTGCTATCTTAGGAGCACTAGTTTTTGGATCAACTTTCAAAATTCTTTCAATTTTTCGCTTTGCATGGTCCGAAAGTATAGCTTTGCTACTTCTACCAGAAGATATTTCAAAATAAATGTTTGTCTTATAGTTTTTTATAACGTTTTGCACGGTAGCTCTTGGTCTTTAGACGATTCCTGCAATTTCAGCATAACTTTTACCTTGCTCTTTCAGGTTTACAATTACATTTCGTATATCTATACAAACTTTAGATCGATTACTACTCATTTTAAAGCAAGCAAAGGATGGCGCTACCTCTCGTTTTCCTCCGACAGTCTTGGGGGAGTAACATCTACCCTAAAAAATCACCTAAACTCTGAACGGGTAAAACTGGTTCTACAAACCAACTATTACCTCTTCGTTAACTTGGTTTTTTCGTACAGGAATTAAATACCTTCCATAAGGAAATTGGTATTTTGTGTTAAATCAAAACGTGTTGTTCGTTCAAATCTATCTGTCATAACACCATTGTCTAGCAGCCGAGCTGCTAGTCATAATGGCGTTATGACAGAAGTTTACATGTTGTTTTGGACGAGTCCTATGCTTTGTAGCGTAACTCTTAATTTCTTCTATAACTAAAGGAATTCCTAAGTCTCTGTGGATGTCACGGTTACGTATATACCATCGCGCATTTACCATACAATGTAGAACTTTATTCTGGAAGGTTTCAATTTTGTTAATGTGAGTCCTCTTGGCACAATCTCACAGTTGAATGCCATAAAGCCACACTGATTTAATGATTTGGTTATAAATCAATATTTTATTATCAATTGCCAAATTGGGCTTACTGCCTAGGAGCCAATAATTTTCTCTATATTTTTTTTCTAATTCTGTGTGTTTTTTCTTTATATGCTTTTTCCACCTAGCTTGACATCTAACTTCATTCCTAGATATTTTGCTGAGTTATGGATTACTATGTTCGTTCCATTTAAGTTAATTTGTGGTGGATTCACTATTTTTCAATTGGTGAAGTTTATATGAACCGATTTTTCTTCATTCAACTTCACTTTCCAATCCTTCGTCCACTGGCTTATTTTGTTACTTGCCTCCTGTATTTTCTTTGTCGAATTGTCAATGTTAGATCCTACTGCCAATATTGCAGTATCGTCAGCAAAAGTAGTTACCGTAGCATATTCTATTTATGATAGATCACTCGTGTAAAGCAAGTACTTGTTTAATTCCAAATAATCTATCAGCTAAGAAAGATTCCCAAATTGCTAAAAATGGTGATGGTATCATTTGTCCTAATTTAAAGATAAGGCCTTTGTGCCATATCTTGTCGAATGCCTGTGCATATGTCTAGAAATATATGCAGATTTCTTTATTTTCTAAGGCTTTTTTCAAATCCAAACTGATGGTTTGGTATGGACCTCTTATTTTCTATTATTCAATCTCCTTAATAGCAGTTTTTTCAAAAAGCTTAGACATCACTGGTAACAATAAAATGGATCTATAAGACTTTGTTTCCCTCAAGGATTTGCCGGGTTTTGGCACCATAATTACGTCAGCGACTTTCTAAGCACAAGGAACATATCCAAAATCCATAGCTGCATTCATGATTTTCGTCAAATGTTCCAATGCCTCGTCTGGTAGCTCTCCCAGTACTTTCGCCGTAATAAGATCTAAACCTGGCAATTTTTTCAACTTCAGGGATCTTATCTTTTCCGCAGTTTCTACTTGAGTAAGTGGAGCTATGCTGCTTGCTTCATTTGCGATAGATTCTGCTAACCTCACATCTGATGGTATTCCCTTTGGTGTCAATACGCTTTCTAAGTGATCAGCATATAATTCGGCCTTCTCCATATTGCTCCTCGCCCAACTGCCATTTGCTTTCATCAGTGGCGGAGCGTGCCTAATTGGTCTCGTTTTGCTCCTTGCCGTCTCCCATAAGGAGTAATTGGTTTCCTTCGTAGCTGACAAGTTATTTTTATAATTTGTATATGTTGCCGATTTTAATTCTTAGATTTTTCTTTTAAGCACCTGGGAAAGTCTGTTTAAAACAGTTTTATCATCAAGATGACTCTAGCGTTGCCATCTACCTCTAGCCCTTCTCTTTTCACCTATTAAATCCGTTATTTCTTTAGGTTAGGTATTTGCTGTCGGTTTGTGCTTTGACATTTTTGTACTGTTCCATGCAGCTTTTTGTATGATTTCAATAAATTCATAGTATACTAAAATTTACGTCAATATTGTTTGTTGTTTCGTGTTTAAAGCTTGACCAAAAGCTTATTAAAGTGAGTTCATATAATGTTCTAGTCATTTTTTCACTTAGTTTTAATAATACAGCACAGTGAACTGAATTGAAAAAATAAGTAAGTTTTCTGAGTTTTAGTAAGTCAATAACATCAGGAATCTTGTTAGTGTCAGTAGGCCAGTAAGTAGGAGTGCTAGTAGAGTGATAGCAACCACCTAGCTTTTGAATAGCTTCTCTTACCTCTCTTCCTCTAGTTTATGTGATTCTAAAACCCCAATCTGTATGTTCAGTATTGTAGTCACCTCTTATTAAATATCTATGTCCATGTTTATACAGGAGATCCTTAAAAGAATTTTTCTTAATGCTACAATTTGATGGACAGTATACAACACCAACACTAAAGTAGACTTAATTTTTATGGCAATAAGCTGAATTTTAATTCTCTATTGGATTTTAGTTAACTCTTACCACAAGCATACCTTACTGCGGATATTTCGTGGCCCAATCCGCCGAGAATTGTATTTTTATTATAAATTTTTAAAATTTCTACTGAATTATATTCAAAACATAGTAAACGTCCTCTAGTTAAATAGTATTGTTTTTATTAATCCATGTATTATATTCGTCACTAAATCCCAGTCATTTAGCAAAGACTTTGTTTCCTTGTTTTTTCATTACTTTTTCTACTAAGTAGGCATCTGGAGACTTAGGGGAAGTAAGTTCCTCTTCGTGAAAACCTCCAGATATAGGATTGTTTTTGTAATCAATCAATTAGTATATGATTGGGTAAGTTTTGTTGATTTTAAAAATCTTAAAAATTTCAGTAGATTAGTTTGGTTGATACCTTTTTCAAAGGTATCATTTTTCAAATTTGTACCTGCTTATCCTAATGTATATCTTCTTAAATTTACTTTTTTGAAATATTTAAGGTTCTGCATAAATAGTTTTTAACAAATACTGTTCGATTTTCTTTGTAACTTTTTCAGGAGAAATTTTTATAGTTTTATGTTGGATTACATATTTTAATCAGTGATTGTAAAATGGGTAGCAATTTATATTTCGCATTCAAAGTGAAAGCTTTCCACATCAAATTTTTCAACGTTCTGTTAAATCGTTCAACAGTTGACGCTTTTAGTTCACTAAAAGTGTAATAGTGATTAAGTGCTTTTTCTTTCATATAGTTTTGGAATTTCGAATTGAAAAACTCCTTGCTTTGATCAGAATGAGCATTTTTAGGTATATATTTACATCTGCTAACAATTGACCTTAAAGAGTTCAAAACACTATATCGGATATTTCACGGCCAAATCCGGCTGAATAATGACTTTAAATAAACAAAAACTCAGCTTGAGTTTCAAGCAGATTTGAAGTCAAGTACTCAAGTTGCGATATAAATGAAAAAAATTTTAAATAAAGCAGCAGTACTTACAGAAATAAAGCAATTATAAAGAAAAAAATCTGATGTGATCAGCACATAACCTACCGCAATGTGTATTTTCTAGTTAAGTGAGAGTGTTACAGAATATCATAAAAATTTTTGTTAAATACTTCTTTCCAATTTTTAGGACATTAGTAAGCTTATAGTTAACTTACCTAGAAAAATGTAAATTTGGCTCTTAGTAGAATTTCACTTTGTGCTACCAGAATTCCTTGAAATGCTCGCCAGTTAGTTTGGGTAACAACCTGAACTCAAATATAAAATTTCAATAAATTTCATCAATTCGTTCCGTAGACACGGTAAAAAATTTAAAATCGGCCCTGAGATCAGTTTCCCTCTTTCCTGGTCTTTCCAAAAAATTTATATGTTCATTGTTTCAATACGAAGAATTTAAATATTAAATTTCAATGAAATCGGTCCATTATTTCTCCTTATATACAAAAATGTATATTTGGCTCGTAGTAAACGCCCAGTTACTGACGCCTGATTTCTTCCAAAAGTTAGATGGTTTCGCAGACAGTCGAGATAAGCTTATATATGAAATTTCAAGTAAATCGGTTGAATATTTTCTTCAAAATGTTCAAAAATGTAAAACAGGCCCGCTAAAAAGTGCAGTTCCCGGGGGCTGGAAGGTGAAGTCCTCCGGGGGCTGGACAGAGCTCATTGTGTGCTCATCCTACCTCCCGGGGGACTGCGCCCACCCGGACGAGCAACTGAAGGATCTAGTGAACTTTTGTGGAAGGAGGAACTTCCAATTTATAATAGGAAGTGATGCCAATGCCCACCACACCGTCTGGGGAAGCAGCAATATAAACAAAAGAGGTGAGTGCCTACTTGAATTTATATATAGCAATAAATGAATGGTTATGAATGAGGGCAATAGGCCGACATTCATAAATGCAATTAGGGAAGAGGTCCTTGACATCACCCTTTGCACTGAATTTTTCGGCAGTAGGGCTGGTGGATGGCATGTCTGAAATGAGACATCCATGTCCGATCATAGGCAGATTAGGTTTGATATCATGGTCTCCGGGGGCCTGGCAAAAGAAATATATCGGGTACCCCAATCCACAGATTGGAGTCAATTCGAAATGCTCCTCATGGATGGGATTGGATCTATTCCTGCTTCTGTCAGAACGGTGATGGATATCGAACTGGCCAGCGAGGCCCTGACGGCGGCTATTACTAATGCCTACCAAGGGAGCTGCCGCGCTAAGCCGAGGTGGAGCAATAGAAAGTGCCCGTGGTGGAATGAAGAGCTTTCAAGGCTTAGACTAAAGACCAGAAAGCTATTCAATAAGGCCAAGGCGTCGGGTTCGTGGGAAGAGTATAAAGACTCACTCACAAAATATGATAAAGAAGTTAGGAAAGCGAAAAGAATCTCGTGGACGGCGTTCTGCAAGGGCATTGATGAACTCTCCAGCAGTGCGCGTCTTCACAGGGTGCTTTCCAAAAAGTGTGCTAGCGAGTTGGGCCTAATGGAACGGCCTGATGGCTCCATGACTGGGAACGGAAAGCAGACGTTGGAGCTTATGGCGTCAACGCACTTTTCTGACTCGGAGATTCTTCGGAATCACTCAAATGCGGTCATTGAACCGAGGGCATCCTGGCCCAGGAGGGATGACTGGCAACGATCCCGTCTAGTCTTCACGATGGGCAGGATTAGATGGGCTGTTTTCTCTTTCAGGCCCTTCAAATCTCCAGGTGATGACGGGATATATCCTGCATTTTTGCAGAGGGGTTTCCAACATATCGCCAGAGCACTGTTGGAAATTCTTCGTGCCAGCTATGCTTGGGGTTACATGGAGGAGTTATCCCTCAGGCATGGAGGGTGGCTAAAGTGACGTATATTCCGAGGGTGGGTAAGCGACCAAGCAACCACCCAAGGTCTTTCCGTCCAATCATCCTTACTTCTTTTCTATGGAAAGCAATGGAAAAAGTGATTGATAGGTTTATACGGGAAGATGCACTGGGAAGCAATCCCTTGCATGAATCTCAGTACGCCTATCAGTCGGGAAGGTCTACTGTACTCGCTCTGCAGAGTCTGGTGGGGGTCCTCGAAAACTCACTGGAGGTGCGGGAGGTAGCAGTTGGCTGCTTCCTTGATATAGAGGGAGCTTTTGACAACACCCCATATCATGTCATCTGTAAGTCGTTGCACAAACGAGGGATTGATGCGACGACTAGCAGATGGGTTAATCGGATGCTACAGGATAGGATTATTAAGTCCACTCTTCACCTCCGCTGCAAAAGGATTTCCGCAGGGCGAGCTTCTTTCGCTCCTCCTGTGGTCCATTGTAGTGGATGATATAATCGCTGCTCTCAGGGGCTACGGGTCGCATGTCAGGGGATACGCCGACGATGTGGCCTTCGTCGTGCGGGGAAAATTTGAGAGCACTATTTCTGATCTTCTACAGCAAAATTTACGTGTTGTTGAAAGGTGGTGCAAAGGCGTTGAGTTAAATATAAATCCAAGCAAGAGCACTTTAGTCGCCTTCACCAGACGCAGAAGCAGGGATAGATTAACGAGCCCAATTCTGTTTGGTGAACGTATTAGTTACTCTAGCGTGGGGAAGTATCTGGGGGTAACCCTGGATGATCGTCTCTCTTGGAATACCCATATAGATAGAGTTATCGGGAGAGCTACTGCGGCCTTGTGGACGTGTAGGAGCTTCATCGGAGGGACAGAATTAGTCCCAGTCACCTATGCGTCGATTGTATGGTGCCGTAAGGCTCAGCAGGCAGGTGTGCGGGCCAAGCTGGAAAAGCTACAGAGGCTGGCCTGCCTGGGAGTGACCAGGGCAATGTGGACGGCTCCCACCGCTGCATTGAAGGTGATGATCAGATTGCCGCCACTGCACCTCCATATATTGAAGGAAGCTCGGCTAGTGACTTACCGACTTCTCTCTGGCGAGGACGGGGCAGGGCTAAAGTTGGCCCACAGAACTCACAGAGACTTCATTGAGAGCGATCCGATTCTAAGAATAACCATGTCGGATACATGTCTGCCGCTGTACAACTTCGACCACAGGTACAGGGTTCTGTTTCGCGATTGATGGACGTGGGATCGGGGTGGTCCGGTACTTAGGTCGGGTTCGAGCGTGTGGTATGCGGACGGGTCCAAAACGGAGTCGGGTGTGGGTTCGGGCCGAAATACATGCAATAGAGATCTGTCTGAGAATCAATTTGGAAAGGGGGTATAGAAATCGCACCATCTATGTGTTCTCAGGCAGCAGGGCTGCACTGCTGGTGCTTCGTTCAACTCAGATTACATCCAAACTGGTCTGGAGCTGCCTTGCTGCACTTATGGAATTGGCATGGGAGAACAGAGTGACGCTCATTTGGGTGCCGGGCCATAGTGGCCATGCGGGCAACGAAGTTGCCGATGAGCTGGCGCAGAGGGGATCTGGGGCTGACTTTGTGCAGCCGCTGCCTTTTTGCGGTCTGCCTTCTTCCGCCGTGGGGGCCAGGCTTGCCTGCCTGCTCACGGCGGAGTGCGGCCGTCATTGGCGGAACACGAAAGAGCAGGAGCCGTGTGGGATGAGCAGGAGCCGTGTTCGCACTATTGCGAATTTCTTCACGGGGCACTGCCCAGTGAAGTACCTCCTGCATAGGCTGGGGAAGTTGGGCTCCCCCCTGTGCAGATTTTGTGGGGTTGGCGATGAGGCCGCCGTGCACATTCCCTGCGACTGTCCGGCACTGGCTGTTCGGCGCCGCAATTGTCTTGGACATGGGTCCCTAAGTGTTCGGGAACTGTTGTCCAACTCCTTTAGGGATATCTCCGGCTTTGTGATTGGGACGGAGATATTATAGACGGGAGAGTGGAGTAGTTACAATAAGTCAAAAATGGCTGCGGTGGCTTGGGGGGTTACTCCTGTCCCACTCGGTTCCCTTAGAATCTACGAATCTCTAGTTAAATAATTGAGTTTCATACACTTATTCATTCTAAAGCAATACATTTTATAAATAGTTTTTCAATAATATTGTATTTTACTTACTTTATTTAACGCCACAGTTAAAAATAAAAGCATTAAATTCTTATCGATATAAAAAATAAAATCTTACAATTTTATTTTAAATAACACAAGAAATGACAAAATTTTGGCGACTAAACTTGATTCAACTTTTTTTTAAAAATTAAATTAGTGATATTAATCAAAGCTATTGAGATTAATCAAAACACAATCATAAAAAAAAGTAATTTCCACGAAATTCAATCATGTTTTAGAATACGCAAACATTTTTTATTTAAAAGAAGCCACAAAAAAATTATTTTTAATCGAATTAAACGTTTGATAAAACAGCAAGAACAGAAAAATCTAACAAAGGAAAAAGGAAAGCAGAGGAATTTAAATAACCACCTAGGGTATTAAATCCATTTGTTTTGTCCATTGCAATGGACTGGTGTTATTTTTGTTTATATATACAAAGAATAAAAGCTAAGTTTATTTTTATTATTATTTACAATTGTGTGTAATATTGATTATTTTAATTGGTTTAGGTTTGAAGGCGAATCATTTTGAAGTTTAGAAATCAATAAGATTTAACCTTCTTTTGTTTCTGTATATGTTTTCAACCACCTTTTTTTTAGTTTTTATTTTTTTTATAATTTTTATACACTGTAACTATGTCACTGCAAACTGTCTAGCAATTCCTCTTTCACTCATTATTCACATTTCGCGGGTTTTGCATCCATTGATGTGTTCCCTGAGTTGTTGACTTCTACTAAACTATTCCATTTTGCGCAGCTTGTAGAAGAAGCAGGATATTCGCGTGGAGTACGTTTTTTAGCGTGCTCCTGAAACCAATACTGGCGTTCGACCAGGTGCTAGATACTTTCGTACACACAGTTAAATGGAATAAATGACCGCCCCCCCCTAGGATCCGTGGGATCAGCCTCCAAAGAAGGTGGATTCACCAAAGGTTTGGGCTTACCACCTAGGGTATTAAATCCATTTGTTTTGTCCATTGCAATGGACTGGTGTTATTTTTGTTAGACCTAATTACTCTGAGTGGTTGCATATCTGCTTCATTACGTTTATAAAGCAATCCGCTTACTTAAAGTCAGACGCCTGCCGACAGCCCAAGAATTTTATTTATCCTTTAGAAAAAGGATATAGCTATAATCTTTTATAAAAAAACATACAAAATTAACGGTAGAATTGATTGAAAGTTACCAACCCAAAAATAGTACGAAATCTTCAGTTGAAATAAAAATTATTCTCAAAGATGATATTCCGATTTATCAAAGGTCAAGAGGAACATTCCATGTCGATCAACAAGTAATAAACAAATAAGTTACTAAGTACAAAATAATACAAAACGGTTCTCCAGAATACGCGTCCGCTAAAGTACTGATATCAAAGAAAGGCGGAAAAAACGGTTATGTTGCGACTATAGAAATGAAAATTAAAAAATCATTTGAGATAAATGGAACGATTAAGGAAAAACTTCATAGTGCAAAAGTTTTTACGACTCTGGATTTAGTTAACGGATTATTCTATTTACCAATCGAGAAAGAAAATTCACATCTTTCGTAAATTATCATGAGCAATACGAATTCCTGTATGCGCCCTTTAGCATTTCAAATTCTCAGCTGTTCTTTTACGTTATAAAAAGAAAGAAAGGTAGAAGGAAAGAAAAAATTAAATAAAATTTCAAATTCATATTTCAGTATGGTTTCAAATGTTAATGAGGAAGGATATATGACTTTGTTGATGTATGATAAGTTGAGTAGTGTCGACTAACAAAAATGTTAATAAAAGTAATATAGGTTGACACGTTTTAACAATTTGAGTTATCTCATTTCGGTTATTTATACGTTACTTATAGCATTATTTCAAATAATTTCAATTAGTTTTTAAGTTAATAAAAATAAATATATGTACCTACTTCCAATCAATTTTTTTTAAATAATTATTTTAAAACTATTTCAAACATGTTATATTGAGTGCTTCAAAAATTTTGTTGTGCCCCTCTTTCATATTTTAATGGCAGGTAAACAAGAGTAATCTATTTATAAAATGGTCCTGGCTGTGTATGAATCATAATAGTGAACGCAAACGGACAAAAATTTACGGATATCAGTACCTACTACTTGTCATTTTACAATCGGAGTTTTTGAGTCATTTGCTAAGAAAATATTTATTTCAAAAATAAAAACGATATTCGAATCCGGTCATAAAAACATATTATTGTCTTTTCCAAAACCTTTCAAATATTTTTTTTACTTAGGTAATATATTAAGTTTTAAAAAATTTTCTCAAAAATAGAGGTAATTTCAAAATTTGACGGCGTATGAGAAAACCAATTACTCACTGTGGAGGGCAACAAAGAAAATGAAGCAACCTATCAAACATCTCGCTCCTATTAAAAACAAAGATGGAACGTGGGCAAAAACTGACAAGGACAAGGCAAAAGTGTTTGCGGATCATTTGGCCGATATATTCTGCTCGCATGACAGTCAGGGCGTGTATGAAAATGAGGAATCTGCTTTTGTTGGCGATAGCGTGACTATTCCAATTGTCAGCGAAAGAGATGTTATAGAAGAAATCAAGACTCTTAAACCTAGGAAGACCCCAGGATTCAACTTAATAACGGCCGATATTTTGAAAGAATTACCCAAAAGGGGTATAACGGTGCTTACACGCCTAATAACTGCGTGTATAATTGAACCTTATACACGTGCCTGAAATTTGGAAAGTTGCAGAGATAATCATGCTGCACAAACCTGGCAAACCTATAGACAGATCGACTTCTTACAGACCAATCTCATTGTTGCCTATGATTTAAAAACTACTAGAGAAACTTTTATTGAGAAGACTTCAGCCTATAATTGAAAGTAAAAGGTTAATCCCGAATCATCAGTTTGGTCTTCGCCGGAACCACTCAACCATAGATCAGATTCATAGAATAATTGACCTAATAGAAAATTCACTGGAAGAAAAAGCAGTATGATTTATCATATTTTTGGACGTAGCCCAGGCCTTCGATAAGGTTTTGGCATTGTGAATTAATAAAAAAACTTATGCGATTACTACCAAGGCAGTATGTTGACCTGCTCAGGGATATCAAGGATCGCTTAGGGATATCAAGTCGGGGGTACCACAGGGGAGTATATTGGGCCCGATATTGCTATACACGTGTGATATTCCTGAATCGGAAGGAGTGACAACAGCTACATTTGCTGATGATACAGCAGTTATCGCAATAGGACGAAATGAAAATGAATCTACACAAAAATTGCAAAGGGCCAGGGATGAGATCTCAAAATGGACTAGAAAGTGGAATATAAAACTTAACGAGGTGAAATCAGTACATGTAAATTTCACTAATAGGAAAATTGACAATTCATTTTCGGTTCGAATAAATGGCGTCTCGATTCCGTCCGCAAACACGGCGAAGTATTTGAGAATGACGTTGTACGCGAAGCTCAGATGGAAGGAGCACATAAGGAAAAAGAGATCTCAACTAGAGGAGGAATACAGAGAGTTTGAATGGCTTTTGGGGAGGCGTTCTCCGATTGTAAAAGACAGGTAGTAGGTACTGATGTAAATTTTTGTCCGTTTGCGTTTACTATTAAGACTCATACACATTCAGGGCCATTTTATAAATAGATAGCTCTTGTTTACCTGCTAATAAAATATGTGATTTACTATAATTATTATGGAGTGATTAAAAAAATATTTTATAAGTATTTAATATATAAACAATTTTAAATATATAATTTATATTTGTATATAAATTATATTAAATAAATTTTTAGATTTTTAAAAATATATTTTCATATTTAAAAAAATGTACGTATCTTGTAAAGTCGGGTAGCAAAGACTTGTAATGGCACTTATTAACGAATTATTACTTTATCTATATATGTAAGTAAAATACTTTATAGAACTTTATATGCTTAAACTTTAACATGAATTCTTGTGTTAGATATTGTTTTACTACGCTTTACTTCATATTTATATAAATTATTGTTGGCCATCAGTTTGCGGTTTCTTGTCAACTTTATATTTATAAGTATACCTTGTGGCATTACCCATGGCAAATTTGATTTAATTTTAAATAATTAACGTTAAACGGTAGTCATTGTTCTTATTTTTACTTCAGTATCCTAAAAAAAACTCTCAACTTTTTTATCGCTAAGTTCAATAGAGGGAATAGAATAGAAATCGTGTTGCTTGTTTTTTTGCATTATTTTCTAGGTCTTGTTTTTTTGCACTCTTTTCTAGTTCTTTCAATTGCAGTTTCTTCACTCAAAAAAAGTTAGTTTGTTTTTAAACATAGAGTCAATTGAATTTACATTATTGTGTACGTACCACAGTATTTCGATCAAACTTTGCACCTTGTTTTATATTACTCTTAAATTTATAATTACGCAATTTTTAAGTAGGACCAGGGACGGATTTCTTTATACGTAAAGTATGCATCTGCAAACATAATATTTTGTTCCTAATAATGTGCCTGTAAAAAAACTCAATTACGCAAAACACTAAGTATTAATCGACATATATTTTTCATTCGCTTCATACAACAAAAAATGTTAATAGAATTAAAATTATTATTACATTTTTTTATTCTACACTATAATTACATTTTGTTACTCTACACTATCTCATATTTATTTATTATACGAATGCACCAAATATTTTTTGAATGATATGAATCATTAGAATTATAATTATTAATTTTTCTTTTACATACATACTAAAAAAAAATTCGTAAATGACTATACCCAAAGAATATTATTTCACGCAGCTGTATACATTCAATCCTACATATACATATTGCTTCGGCTTCACCTGCATCTAAAAAGAGATAAAAACAAGTAAAAACGTTTCAGTCGGTATAAACCGATTGAATTATACCCTGCACCATTCGTTGTTGTATAATAATTACTCAAACCTGTGAAACCATTCCATAGAAACTCCACGGATATGTCTGCCCTGTAACTGCCAAGTTTCATGAATCTGACTTTATTATTTTTCCAAATATTTAAAATTAGCTTTTGGAGTTGTATGGCAGGTACCCGAACCTGTCAAGCAATTTCACTAAAACTTCGCAAATATATCTGATCTATAATTGGACACACAACTGCCAAGTTTATGAATCTGACTTTATTATTTTTCCAAATATTTAAAATAAGCTTTTAGACTTTTATGGGAGCTACTCGAGCCTGTCAAGCAATTCCAACAAAGCTTCAGAAATATATCTGACCTATAACTGGACACCCAACTGCCAAGTTTCATAAATCTGATTTTATTATTTTTCCAAATATTTAAAATTAGCTTCTGGAGTTGCATGGCAAGTACCCGAACTTGTCAAGCAATTCCACTAAAACTTCAGAAATATATCTGAACTATAATTAGACACATGGTTGCCAAGTTTCATGAATCTGACTTTATTATTTTTCCAAATATTTAAAATAAGGTTTTAGACTTGTATGGGAGCTACTCGAGCCTATCAAGCAATTCCACCAAAGCTTCAGAAATATATTTGACCTATAGCTGGACACCCAACTGCCAAGTTTCATAAATCTGATTTTATTATTTTTCCAAATATTTAAAATTAGCTTCTGGAGTTGCATGGCAAGTACCCGAACTTGTCAAGCAATTCCACTAAAACTTCAGAAATATATCTGACCTATAATTGGACACATGATTGCCAAGTTTCATGAATCTGACTTTATTATTTTGTCGAATATAAAAAATTTGCTTTTGGAGTTGCATGGCAGCCACCCGAACCGGTGCAGCTATCCCACTAAAACTTTTAAAGTATATGTAGAATATAATTGGACATATGTATACAAAATTTTATATTTATCCCTTTAATAGTTTTTGAAATATTTAAAATAAACTCTTTGAGTTGTATGGCAACTACCCGAACCCGTTGTCCAAATTAGTCCAATTATAATAGGGTTCGTCCTTGGCACAAAAGAAACAACTTGTGAAAGTTTGGTGCCGATTGCATTATTCGTTTTTGAGTTATCGTGCGATCGGACGGACGGACGGACGGACATGTCTAAATCGACGCAGAATTGGACGCTGAGCAAGAATATATATATATGTCCATACCAGAGACGATTCCTTCAAGTAGTTACAAACTCCATACCAAAGTTAATATACCCTTCACGAAGCGCAGTGTATAAAAAGCGCAAAAAAATATACCCTTACAGAATTAAAAATATGGAATACTTATCTGATGGAATATGGATTCACTACACGATGAAACAAACGAGAATGGGATTCGTTTGGTGAATTTTGCTTTGGAGAATAATTTATGGATTAGTAGTGTATCATTTAAACATAAACGCATACATAAATACAAATGGAAAATACCTGGTGGGGGTAATAACCAAATCGATCACATATTGGTTGATAGAAGGCATGCGACCACAATACTTGATGTAAAGTCGTGTAGAGGTGCGGACTGTGATTCGGATCACTACTTAATTAGGGTAAAATTTAGACAACGAATATCTAATGAAACTACCAGAAACTCCTACAAACGTGTGAAATGGAACACTGATAAATTGGCAGATGATAGAATTAGGGCGGACTATCAGACAAAAATTAATGAAAAGTTTCAAAACGTAGACATATTTCAAGGTTCTTCGGAGAATTGGCAAGTTATTGAACAAACTATTAAAGATGCGGCTATGGAAATAATAGGTCACCGGTCAAGACGAAACGAAAATAATTGGTACGATACTGAATGTAAGAGGGTTAATGAATTAAAACATGAAGCATGGAAAAAATATGTTAACAGAGCTACGAGGAGAAATTGTGAAGACTATAAACAAAAGAGAAAAGAAGCAAAAAAATTAGTAAGAAGAAAAAAGAGGGAGGCTCTTAATGCTAAAGTCCTTGAATTAGAACAAAACTCTAAAAGTCATATAAGAAATTTCTACAGAGGTATTAAAAACCAAACTACTCCTTACCAGCCCCGATTGGGCATTTTTAGAAACAGTTCAAATGAAATAATAATCGAGGAAGAAAAGATTTTAGATAGGTGGGAGGAGTATTTCACTGAGTTGTTTAAAAAGTCCGATTATGAAAATGAATTGAACGAAAATTTTGCGCCAATAAGTAGCGCCGAAAACAGAGTTGAGGAACCTAGTATTGATGAGACAAAAGATGCATTCCATAAACTGAAAAACAACAAAGCTAGTGGCGAAGATTCAATAACAGCGGAGTTGATCAAGTACGGTGGAGATGCAGTATTCCAGAAAATACATGAATTGATAATTTTAATATGGAAGAATGAAGATATACCAGATTCCTGGAATAGTACGTTAATATTTTCTGTGCATAAGAAAGGAGATAAAAAAGAGTGTAGAAACTATCGTGGAATATTTCTCTTAAATACAGCGTATAAAGTTTTCACAAATATCCTATATGATCGCATTGGCAGCATAGCAGAGGAAGTTATAACTGAATATCAGTGTGGTTTTAGGAAAAACAAGTCAATCACGGATCAGTGCTTCATTTTGAGTCAAATTTTTAAAAAATTTAATGAATTTTCGAAGGATGTACACTGCCTTTTTATTGATTTCAAACAGGCTTTTGATAGCATAAATAGAGAAAAAATTTTTGGAGTGATGCAGAGACTTGGCATACCTGAGAAATTGATAAGGCTTACTTGTATCACTTTGAAGGATACAAGTGCGAAGGTTTTGGTACAAGGAAAATTAACGGCCCCTTTCCCCATAGAATCCGGTGTAAAACAGGGGGATGCCCTTTCATCACTGATATTCAACCTAATGTTGCATTATGCTCTGAAAGATATTGGTACTGACAAAACAATATTTACCAGGTCAATACAAATTTGTGCATATGCGGACGATATAGTTATAATTGCCAGGAATGTACGAATACTAAAAGACACATTTCTAAAACTAGAGAGAAATACTAATAATATCGGTCTCAGCATATACGAACAGAAAACGAAATATTTTATAAAAGCCAGAAACTTGAGGGGTACGCAAAGTTTAAATATTGGAAATTACAAGTTTGAAAGTGTACCTCAAATTAAGTACTTAGGCGTCATTTTCTCCAGCTCAGATGACTCAACCAGTGTCATTAAAGAAAGAATAAGTGCGGCTAATAAATGTTTTTATACTCATTCAAAACTTATACGTTCCAAATTACTGTCAATAAGGAGTAAATTAAGTATATACAGAACATTAATTAAACCAGTACTCACCTATGGTTGTGAATGTTGGACATTAAAAACATCTGATTGCAACTTATTATCTGTATTTGAAAGAAAGATGTTGAGAAAAATTTATGGTCCGGTTAGAAATGAAGATGGAACGTACAGAATTAGAAACAATAACGAGCTAGAGGAATTAATCAAGCACCAAACGGTCATAAGATATATAAAGGCGCAAAGGATAAGATGGCTGGGCCATGTAATCCGAATGCCTGAAGATAGCAAGGCTCAAATAATATTAAATAGAAAAGAATATGGAACTCGAGCTAGAGGCAGACCTAAAATGAGGTGGATTGATTCGGTAGTAGACGACCTGAAAATCATGAATGTCAACAACTACGTCACGGCAGCAAAGGATCGGGAAATTTGGAAGAGGATAGTACAGGAAGCTTTGGTCCACATGGGACTGTAATGCAGAGAAAGAAGAAAGACTTATCTGAAAAATAATAAAAGTACTTTAATGCCTGTACATACCTGTACTTTAATGCAATATTAACCTGAAAAATAAATAATACGCATGAGTACACATACAAATACAACGCAAAAACTGAATTGGAAATCAAATTACCTGCGATGAAATTTGGTATCCACTTACAGCTTAGCAAACCATCTCTGCTTTAAAACATTATTTAATTAGTCATCTTTGATTTGCTGCAAAAAGAAAGATATAATAAATAACCATGGCATTAGAATTTAAAAATAAAATATTATACTTACCAAATTTATCCATCTGTTTCGAAAGTTTATTTTTGTTTACTAATTGTCAAATTGGGTCACTATACAATGCAAAATTATTATATGTAGATCTACAAATCAAAATCTATTTTGAATGGGACAATTTGTGAATTTGGATAAAAATAGTCATGTATTAATTCTCTATTACGATAATAATAACAGATTGACAAAACTAAAAGGCCACGTAATAACATAACAGAAAGTTGTGTTGGTGTTAAAGGAAAAGTAAAAAGGAAAGGTATATAATAATATTGAACATATGATCATGTAAAGTATATATATTGATCAACCCACTAATTGTTAATGTAGAAATCGATTGTATACAAACATATATATTATAGCATTATGAATTAAGGTAAAAAGAGTATTGCAATGGCAGATTGCGGTGTATTTAATAAAAGATAAATTAATAAGAAAAGGTACGATGATGGCAAGATTTGGAGGCAAAAAGGTACCACTAGTTTTAACATTATAAGAAGCAAGGACGGGTTTTTCCAGAATTCATTCGAAAACGAGTAGTCAACCAGCGAGTATCATCATAATATATTTTCCAAAGTTTAATTTAAAGTCAATTTTATTTAAGCATTAAATCTAATTTCTTGAAGCATTATTGTTTGTTAACGTGTATCCAATTACAAAATGTTGTAAATTCGAAATTTATTAGAAAGTAATAATTTGTTTTTATATACTCGTATATTTTAATATATTTGTAAATATACTATACATTTTATTAAGAAAAAAGGTGTTGTTTCATACATTTATAATAACATGTACAGACAATAAACATTGATTATAATAGTGAATATTAACTGAATTGTGAATAAATGAACTGAAATGAACAAATGTGTTCTTTATTGAATGATATTTATTTTTTGCATTAAAATAAAATGAAAACTATATTTAATTTGTTGGACAAAAAAATAAGTACTGCAGATGCAATAATTTATGAAAAATTGTGTTTTGAACAGGAAAATTGAAGAGCTCGCTAACTACAGCATATTTAGGTGCTTCCTTTTCTTAGCGGGTTTCTTTAGCACTGAACATATATGAAATCGTCTCATATAATATAAATAGAAGAAAGAAAGGAAAAAAAATATAGAAAAATACACATGTACACATAATTTTTATTGTCTAATAAAATCAACATTCATGCCTACATATACAATTATCTCATAAAGCAAAATTTTTATTTTGCTGTGATTGCTCCCTATCAACCATAGACTCCTATAATGTACAAAATATATGTACATGTAAATATTTTTGTATTTGTGTCTATTGGTTATATTAAATGATTATTAATATCTATTATAATCTCTATTGAATGAGATTATGATATTCTTTAGTCCCTATATAAATTTCGTACAGGAAGACTGCGTCGCTGTGCGGTAAAATAAATTATGTGTTATTAAATAAAATGAAGATTTATAATATATATAAATTAATTTTTTTCTTTTGTTTGTCATATTTTGTATGAAGCATAGATGGATTTTGAAAAATTGGACCAAAATTTATTTAAAAAGAAAAATCACTTAATAAATTAGTAAGACTTGGTGTACTTTTAAAGTTTTATTACGTTCATATAAATAGAAATGCCCCGAAAGTGTTGCGCCGAAGGATGCAGAAGCAATAGTCTACGAGAAAAGGAGATGTAAATGCAATACCTAAATTTACTTTGCCAAATAACGAAGCCATCAGGGACAAATGGATACAAGCATTAGAAAAAAGGAATTCTACACCACCGAAGTGTTTTTAATTTGTAAGAATTTTAAATTTTATTTTGTTGCCTATGGCAAATATAATCAAGTACCTACTAATGTTAAGATTTTAACAATTTAAATAAGTATGTAATTTCATCTCTTATAAAAGAAAATTAAAATATTTAAAAGTGAATTTAGTTGAATACATAGGTACATTTATGTCATAAAATGAATTGTTTTTCTCATCAAATATTATTAGTTTTGAGAAATATTGATTAGAAATTTTATTTTTTTATGTAAATATGTCATGCAGATTTTTAAAAAAACAGTTTTGTTATGTATTTATTATTTTGGTTTTAACTGAAAAATATTTTGTTACCTGTAATTTATTATAATGTAATTTGTTACCTGTAATAAGTAACTACATAGTTTGTAAGAACAAGAAATTTCATTTTATTAATATTTAAATGAAATAAAATAATTTCTGCATATTTTTTGTATTTGTTTTTTTTTCCTTCTTCACTCCTAGGAGGAGTATAGGGCTAGTGCATGATATCTATCATGCCCTAGTTTCTATAGTCATAGAGAGTTAGCTAGGTAGGTGACTAGCCTACCGTAGCTTTTATTTATATTAAATATTTTAGTTTATTAATATTTACTGTTTATTTTTCTTAGTCTTTAGTATCGAATATTATGAATATTTGAAAATTACTTGTATAATATTTATTAGTATAGCATATTAAGTTAATAATATTGAATACAATTTTTATAGTGACTTGACCGGGATTTGAACCCGAGACCCTTCGGTTAAAGGGCCGGTGCCATAATCACTGCACCAATGGTCAGATTGGTTGATAATATTTTTTGTATTTAATCGTTTTTTATTTTACAAACATCCCAAATCACCATATGAACATTTCTAATTTATTCGAAAATTCCTAGTATAAAATATATTTCTTAACAAAAAGTACAATGATCATTTTCAATACACCGTATGAATGGATTAGTAAATTGTGTATAGTAAAGTCTTATATAAAGATGTCAGCACTCGCTCTTACACATATAATTATATCACAAAGCAAGATTTCTATTATGCTGAGTGAGTCCTATCAACACTCGTTCGTACACATTATATTTAAATTGTTTTATATACGCAAAATTTTATCTATGCTTAATTTTATATATATAGTTGTCGCCAAACCCACTCACCAAACAAAGAAACACACACATTATTATAATGTATTGCTTTTTCTGTATACTATTGCATTAGTGAAAAACAAGAACAAAAAAAAACAAAAATGTAGAATGAGAATAGAAAGAATGAGAACAATATTCTTAAATAAAGGAATAATAAAGTTTCGATATTGAGATGTGTATACTAATCTTTTTTTTGTTTAATAACAAAAAATTTTGAAAGAATTTCAAAATTACATGATCTTTATGAATTTCTACGTTTTGCTTTCGTTTTTGAAAAAAATTGTTATCAATCACAGAATTGAATATAAATTGGTGGTATGTACTACTTACATTGAATTGAAAAAATATTGTTTAATAATCAAGTGAATGTTAAAAATTTTATGTTGAATAAATGTAGTGTAAATTATCCAAACAATAAAAGTAAAATGAAATGGCACATCATTTGTTTCACTCATTTATCTCTAAAATTAAAACTGTTAAACAGAAATAAATGCATTTATTAAAATAAATATTAAAATAAAATCTCAAAAACTTTAATGCACAATACGAGTATAAAATCTTATACCTATGTACATAGGCTTAGTTTTAATATAAAATCTTATACCTAGTTTACATAGGCTTTTTACATATAAGCTTAGTTTTTAAGCTACGAATTGTAGATCGAAATTTTAATTTTTCCTAAAGTTTTAAATGCAAGTCGCAACTTTTTTTAAACACTATTTCATTTTTCAGACGATTTTTGAATAAAAAGCCATATTTTATTCGTAAATTTAAAATTACGAATAAAATTTCGCTTTGTACAATCATTTAAGTATACAAGTAAATAAATTTTTACTTTTTTTTATATTCAAAGAAGCTTTGAAAGAGTTCATTTATTGATATTATTTTTTTTAGAACCGTTTATAGTTAAGTTTCATTTACCCCAAAAGTGAATTTTTGCTTGTTAAAACACAAAAATCAAGTTTAAATGATTGAACTAAATCTGATTATAACTACTTAAAATATAGATAATTAAAATACCTTGTTGAATTTATAAAACGAAAAGCTGAAAGTTTAGTTCCAGGTTTTAATTTTATAATTAATACTGTATTCACCATGATAAGGAGTGATTTATGATGCACAATGTGCAATGCTTATTACATTTTCTTCACAGTATAAAAAGGTGGAACAATGCAAAGAAGGGGGCGCACTTTTTAGGAACCGCTTAGGGTGCCGAATAAGGTGGGACCGTGTCTGAGTATTTGATAATATAATTATGTCAAGAGCAAAACATTTATTTTGTTTTAAAATTATCCCTGCACATAACAAAATTTTTTGAAATTCCTTTCTTTTTTAAAAAATATGCAACCACTATTTTTCCTCTTTCCTTCTTTTAAGCAGACTAACATACGCATTGATGCAACGAATTAGAAATATTAAAGGAAGGAGAATCTTTGTTTCTATCTCACTACCATTCCCTAAAATTTGTTGGTATATATTGAAATCAAGAACTTCAGGTTTTTTTTGTTTATATCAATGTAGTTTGGGAATAAATAATTATAAAATATACAGGATGATTCAGTTAAGAATACAATTTTATATATCATTGTTTAAGTGTTCAAAATAGTAAAATTTTTGTTTGGAACCAGTTGTCAAAACTCAACGGTTTCCTAGTTTTTGTGCTATATCTCCTGCATCGCAAAAGATTTTTTAACGTTTGAGGACTTAAATTAAAGCTTATGAAGGTGGCCAAAATTCTGTAACAAAACAACATAAAGTTTCTAAAATTTTTACAGAAAATTGTGGGGATGAAGAAAATTAAAAATATACAAAGTGGAAAAATTTGACGTTTTTCCAAAGTTTGAATGCTTGGTATCCCGAAAGTATGCAGAATAAAAAATCAAGGAGTAGGTTGCTTTCAAACCCTTTACTAGTCCTTTCAGAAACTTTTAATTTGAAGCCTTTACCTTTTTTACAAGGGACGTTAAAAGCAAAACAGCTTGGGCAAATAAAATTTTCGTGAAAATTCGTTAAAATCCATGTATCTTCGAAACCGTTGAATTTTGGCAACTAATTCCAAACAAAAATTTTACCAATTTTTGATGTCCTAAATAATGATATTAAATATTGTACGCTTTACTGAATTACCCTGTATAAAAAATGTGTTAAAAAAAGAGTATTATTACTTGTTGATATTACTTACAAACAAGATATAACAAATGGAAAGAAGAACAAAGTTTTTCGAGAAACAGGCGCATAGTTTTTTACATTTTATTAGGGCCCTTAAAATTTTAACATAGAAATGGTTTTCGTACTATATCTTCTGTACCATAAAATATTTTTCAACACTTAGTGACTAAAATTAAGGTTTGAGAAAGTGGCCAAAATTCTATAAAAAAAATTTCAAAGTTTTAAAAAATTTCGAATAAAATTACCTGGTTAGAAAAAACTGCAAAAATTAAAAAAGAGAAAAATTTGATTTTTGCTAAAGTTCGAATGATTGGTATTCCGAAAGTACACAAAATACATAATCGAGTAAGGTGTTTATATTAAGTCCTTTACTAGACCTTTCAGGAACTATTTGTTTTTAGATAACTAGAAATCTCGCGAAAATTCGTTAAAGTCCCTGTATCTCAAAAACCCTTGAGATTTCGCACCTACTCCGGAACAAAAGTTTTACCCATTTTCGACCCTCTAACTCTAATGGTATATGTTGTTGTATACCTTTCTGAATCACCCTGTATAATGACCCTAGAAGCGGTTTTTTATTAACAAAATTCTTTTGAGTTTAATAAAATGTACCATACATACGATATTTAAAGTAGACTATTTTATTTATATCTACGGTTTCCCTAGAAATAATGAAATTCAAAAAAAGTGGATTGCAGATTTAAATGTAAAGAAAGTAGAGTGAAGAAGTTTTCATTCATGTTGTGTGTTCATAACATTTTGAGTTAAAATATGAAAAGTATGGTATGGTAAAACCATGCCATACGGTGAAACTTATATTTACATATGTTATAAGTTTTACCGTATTACATAGGGTAAAACTTATTTAACGTTAGATGCTTTAATTAATTTGTAATGAATATTTTGTTTTCAAATGTGAAATGCACTGGTAATATTTTCCTTTATAGAGTGAACATTTGGTCATCAAAGAAAAAAATGTAAATGTATGTATGATGCCGTTAAGTAAAATAAAATATTAGTGTGAATTATTTTTGAAGTATATTGTTTTGGCAATTTGCCACCATTTAATCTAAGTATTGCTCCATCAGTGAGCAATTACCAAAATATTTATTACAATTTGTTAAAAATTTTTTCATTTTATTAAAGGTAGGTAAAAAATTCGAATGTACGAAAGCAAAAGATATATGAGTTTGAATTTTAATGTATGTATGTATACATGGATGTACCTGGTACAGTAGATGCACAGTATCAGGCAGTGACATAGAAATAAAGTAATTTACAAAGAAAAAAAGTGTATGCATACTGGTTGATAATACTTTATGAAATATAATTATTACCGATTCATTGGAAATTTTCGTGTCGGCTTTTTTTCATCCCAAACACTTCAAATAATATTTACCCATTTTTGTAAAACAAAATATTTTTTTACAACTGTTTAAATTTTTTTAAATATTATACTTTTCAAAATTTATTTTTATTATTTTTCAAAATTATATTATATAAATTATAATAATTTTTTTAAACTTTTTTCTTCTTCGATTTTAAAATATAATACACATTTTTTGCCATATTGTACTGAAATAAGCTACAAAAATAAAACTCCCGCCTTTAAAATTCTTAATATTTTTTACTACACTTTATATACGAAAAAATAAATAACTCCCGCTTTTAAAAATACATTATAAAAAAAGCAGGTAGACATCTACGAGTATTGCGTACTTTTTCCCTCTCCCAAAAATTCTTATGCGTATAAAAATGAAAATAAGAGGGTATACTGCTTAACTCTTTTAGCTAAGGAAATTTTTTATATACAAATATTGGTGAGTGGTTGCATAAATGTGAAGTAAAGTAAACGGAGAGTCGAATTACTTATTAATAGATATACTTTGCTATTGATAAGTAGTTTTTTGAAAATAAATTTTTTTTTTTCATATTTTATTTTTCATTTCATAAAAGTTAGGTAAAAACATTCAAATGTATGAAAGTAATAGTTATAAATTTAAAATTTCATACTTTGTTATACGGTACATACCTATTGAAGGTAGATACACAATATGATGAAGTAATATATATGCACCCCGTTTATATGGCAGCTTCAATCTTATTGTTGTCTATATAAACGATACTTGACCTGAAGCTGGCTTCACACAACTTGACTTGAAATGTTAATAATGATTTGAAATTTAATAGCTAAACATCGTTTTAGGGCTTTTAAGCTAACATAGTAAAAACGCAGGTTGAGTTTCGAGCTGATTTTACGTCAAGCCGCAATGTAGACGAGGCATAGAAATTAAGCAATTTATAATAAAAATTCATAATAAATATTCATAAGAAATATTTGTTTTAAATTTTTAAAACAAAATTCAAATAAAAATGAAAAAATCATTGTTTATATTACAATAAATATGATTGTTTTTATGACAAATGTTACTGTTTTTATGACAATTACTAGTTACAATTTTTTTTTAATATTATTTGTCTTTTTCAAATTATATACATATAATATGTAAACTATAATTTTCTTATTTCAATAGTCAAATTTTGTTTTTAAATCGCTTCGCTTTTATAATATGGATACACCATTTCTGCCACCTTGTACTGGAATAAGTTCCAGAAATAAAATTCCCGCTTTTAAAATTCTTAATATTTTTTCCGGTACTTTATATACAAAAAAATAAATAACTCCCGCTTTTAAAAATACATTATAAAAAACAGGTAAACATCTATTGCGTACTTTTTCTCTCTTCCAAAAATTCTTATGTGTATAAAAATGAAAATAAGAATACTGCTTAACTCTTTTAGCTAAGGGAATTTTTTGTATACAAATATTGGTGAGTGATTGCATTAGTGCGATGTAAACGGAGAGTCGAACTCCTTGTTTATAGATATACTTTTCTGAAAATTTACGACGTAAATCGAAATAACGTTATTTATGAATTATGAAATAATAAATAACGATTATGTGTGTCCTATAAACTTAAAAATTTATTTTAATTTTTTGTCGCATTTTAGAATTTTGAATTTTAAACAGCTGTCACTTGTAAAAAAAAATGTAGTAAAAATAATGAATAAAAAAAAATGAATGGAATTGAAAAAATCGATTTTCTGGGTCAGACAAAAAATTTAATTGTCAAAATGAAGAAAAAAAAATTTTCGCAAGTTAGCGTATGCGAAAGAAGGAGCATCTTTGTTTCTATTTCGCTTACACTCAGCAAAAAATCGTATCTCGAAGAAAAACATAGTGAAACCAAAAGCTTCAGGTAAGTTCCTTTTTTGCACCCAGCACTGTCAAACTGGAATCAAAATTAAATGAAAAATGATGTGGTTTTTTTTGTTTTTTCTTAGAAAATTACGCGCCGCTATAATAAAAGTAACAAAGAAGATTTTCTTAATTTGTTTATAAAATTCTAGATTGTTATTCCCATTAGTAAAAACAAATAGTTTTAGTACAACATATATATGCGAATATTATTCATTTCAATAATTAAAATAAATATTTATTGAACAGTGCTTTGATTAATTCATAATTTGTAATTTTATTAAGTTTTTAATTTTGCAAAGAAAATATCTGTTTTTGTTTTGTTTTAAATTAATATTACTTCGAATGACATACTTTTACCAGAACCGACTTTTATTCTAAGCAAAACTAATTTGTGTTTTATTAAATATACATACAAAATTTTAATTTGGTCTTTTTTTCTAGAACTACAGTTTTTCTAGAAGTAATGAATTGACAAAAAGTGGTTTTTAATTATTAATAAAGAAGTTTGCATTTCAAATATTTTACCAAAATTTTATATTTCATAAAATAAATTTATTCTTTAGAGAAAAAAAAAAATAATGAGTTTTGTTTAAATTTGATTTTTTTTTTACAGATATTTAAAATTAAAAAATATTTTGAAATATTTTTAGTTTTTACTTTAAGAAAAAATTTTAAATTATGAATTTTACTAATACAACATCATAGTTGAGAAATTAATAAGAATGTGCTTATTACACTACTAATTTAACTTAATGGAAATTTCTTCATGCAACTGCAGAACAGATGGATGACGTAATCAAAGGAACGAGTTAAAGGCAGAAAAATTAATTAAAAAAATTTTTCTCCTCGAACTGGACTCGAACCAGTGAAATAAGCAATGTAGAGAACATTTCGTCGGCAATTTCTTCATGCCTCTGTAGCTCAGTTGGTAGAGCGTCCGTCTAGAAAGCGGTAGGTCACTGGAGAGCAACTTTGAAATTAAAAATGCCAAAAATAAAAAATTTTACAAAATGCAACCAGTTTATATTTTTTACGATGCGATTTTGTTACATAGTACCAAACCACTTGCGAATCGCGAATCAACTTACCCAAATTTGCGACTTTCATATTTTTACATAATAGGCCACTTAGCATTTAATGTTAATTTCAGCTTGAAAATACTCGGACAAAAAAAAACCTATCTGAAGTTTTGCCTTCACTATATTTTTTACAAGAGGTAGAAACAAAGATGCTCCTTCCTTCAGTATTTCTAATTCGATGCCAAACTCTTCTAGTTGTTATGGGTGCTACAATTGTATATGACTGTCATTTACTAAAGAAAATATTTGGACGTGGTCAGTGTTGTCAAAATTTTTTTTTTAATTGCTCTGCTACCAGAGGCAAATTACCCCATTTTCCTCTGTTAAAACTACGCTTGAAAATTATTATTAAATGTATCTATCATAAAAATGTATTTAATTTTGGTATTTCAAATCTATAATTTGAAAATCTATAAAAAACAAAATGTTTACTTACCCTAAAAACGAATTTTTGAAAATATAAAAAAGAAGTGGTTGACATTATGTTTATACATACCATTCCAAAGCAAAATATGTTTAAATATCATTAAACCAAATTTACACACATTCAATACGTCAAAGCCCTGTCAATCTTTTACTTTTTACTAACTTAGTGAAACGAGAGAGGAAAGTTCTGAATAATAATATTATTCAAATAAAATTTAAATATTTTTTTTGACTAAAATTATTTTAAAAATTTTCAATTTCAAAATAATTCCTTATAATTTAGATTCTTCAAGAAATATGAAATACCACTGATATTGCCGATTTGTTGAATGAAATCCGCTGCTAATATTTAGGCTTTAAAATCTGCTGCTTCAGTGGAATTCCGAAAATTTTTTTTAAATTAACTATTTTAAAGCTTTCATTTTCGAATTTTAAACAAAAAAGATTCCATCCGGCCGTAAACATTTTCTTTTAAGCTATCACATTTTTATTAGCGAAAAACTCAAAATTTGGAGTTCCGATAAAGATATGAGTTGAAAACTTGTTATAATAATAGTCCTTATTCCCTAACGAAATATTCTATCTACCCATTTTGACTGACTATCAGAAGCCTTAATAGAATATTATATAATATGAGCGAAATTTGAAACTATTTTGTTTTATGAAAATATAAAAAAAAGAAGCATATATGAAAAATCGCAGAATTTGCAGATACGTGGCCACCTAGCGAATATATATTATATATGTATGCATTGACTATAAAGTTGATTGAAAAAAACGTCAAAAAAATGTAGACATTATGTTACATATTTGCATTCTTAACAAAACGAAATCGGTAAACATTTACCATTCCTATTGGCAGTTATTGTATAGAAATTTGGAAGGAAACCGCGTAAATTCCAGAAAGAAAAATTTTTCGTTTTTTGTTAGATTTTGAATAATGGCTAAAGTTCATATAACAAATGTAGTTGTTTTAGATAATCCCAGCAGTTTTTTCAATCCGTTTCAATTTGAGTTGACATTTGAGTGTATAGAAGAATTACGTGAAGATTTAGAATGGAAAATGATTTATGTGGGTTCAGCGGAATCTGAGGAGTATGATCAAATACTAGATACAATATATGTTGGTCCAGTTCCGGAGGGAAGACATATATTCGTTTTTCAAGCTGAAGCCCCTGATGTTACAAAAATACCCGAGCAGGATGCAGTTGGAGTTACAATAATATTATTAACGTGTTCGTATAGAGGTCAAGAATTTGTTCGCGTAGGTTACTTTGTAAACAATGATTATGGGGAACAAGAATTACGGGAAAATCCCCCACAGAAGCCTCAATTTGAAAAATTAACTAGAAATATTTTAGCAACAAAACCACGTGTAACACGATTCAAAATTAATTGGGATGATATTCCAACAAGTATTCAAGGTTTTGGTGATGATATTAACTTGAAAGAACAAATTTCGACGAACAGTGAAACAAAATTAAATGATGGAACAAATTGCTACACTAATGAAAATATATCTGAACCATCGCATATTGTAGACGAAAATAGTTTAATATTTACCTTAGATCGTACAAATGATAATTCGAATTCTTTATTAATGGAATGTTAATTTATTCAGGTATTCTTTGCTAATAAAAACGAAACATAAAATTAAAGTAAACTTATTTTAAAACGTTTAATTTGTAAGCAGAAGTATTACCTAAGACAATTTTTATTTTAAGGTTTGTTTGCTGGGTGTAAAATTATGTGTATGAAATTTTATATGTGTATAATTAAAAACGAGTTTTTATTCACCGTTTGCTTTTTTTGCTTTTCATATGACTTATTTCAAGGTTGTAATATTTGTATATTTCTTGTGTCGCAGCTTTAGTATAAATTTTTCAAAATTTTATATATAGTTAAAAGAAATTTAATATGCACATATGTATGTATCCAAGCGTCTTGTCCAACTATGCAATTTATCTTGATTGCCTGCAGTGGAAGATAGTACGCATAAGGTAAAATCTAAAAACACTTAAACATACATATCAATTGCAGTGTAAGTGGTTACCAGGATAAGGTAAAATCTAAAATTACTTAAAGATATATACATATGTGCATCTTCATAAGTTACATATTGCATACTATAATACAGAAGCCAAAATATTAGATGTTCGATGAATGAATGAAGAATTAATGAAACATTATAGTATGTGAAAAGAAAAAATTTTTAAATCAAAATTTTTCACTAGCACTATGGAATTTTTTTTCCATAATTAACCACATGTGCTTGAACCACTCGGACAAATCGAGAACAGTTAGTACGTTTTTATACAATTGCCCAAAAAGCTTGTGCTTTGCTTGACATTGTATTACGTATGATATTACACAACTAAAATATTTTTGCCAAACTTTCACTTCTCTTTCAAAATGTTTTATTCCCACTTAACACGACAAAAATTGTAATCGGATGTAAGTAGTAGGTACCTACCTATTTACATACATTTAATCTTCAGTAACATTTTAACAACCGTGCTAAATACACCATAAAATTTTAACAATTTCCTTTTAAATAGTTTTTTTTTCGTTAAAAATATTTGAATCAATAAAATGTTATTTATTTTCGTTTTAAATTTTTTGATGCTCTCGGAACTATCGACGCTTGTTCTATGCCAGGAGCCAGTTTTTGATATCCCAGTTCAACTTGTAGGTTTTCCTGTAATAGCTTTGTCAGTTAGATTAGCAAATTTTGCAAAAAAATTAATGTACTCGCTTAATCCAGGTAATAAACATAATTGTTAAAATATTATATGAACATGTTTGCTCACATTTTGCATACACATACATACATATATGTCTGTCTGGTATAAAGTTTATAAAAAGTCTATAAATTTAGTACGCGTCTGGTATAATACTTTTTAAACAAAAATGAGAAAAAATGCTGACGTGTCATTTTCTTAATGTTTAATGTTTTTTCAAGTTTCGTAAAGGTTTATTTTTTGAAACGAGATTTTTCGTTCTTTGCGAGAAATTCGTCAGTTTTCCCTTTAAAGTTTTTTTTATACCAAACAGACTTAATATTGCGATTGGCGACTGAAATAAAGCCAAACCGTAAACAAAACAATTAAATAGGTTAAATAAATAATTGAGTAAATTTCATAGCACGAATAAAACCGAGCACAAAAAAAATTTTTTAAAGGTATAGGTAGGTATGTACATACCTAGATCTACCTAAATAAATAACTAAAATAGTTATGTATCAAAGAGAACACTCGTCTCATATTGTAAACCAAGCTTTTTGTAGCTTCAGGCATGTAAAATTTATGTCAAATTTAAAGTAAATATGTATGCAAGTATAATGATATGTGAACATATGAATTTATAAAGTGTGAATATGAAATTTTAGGCAAAGTATGTCTACCGAAGAAGTAGTTCTACCCTCGTTTACATTACAGTAATGCAATCACTCAGCAATATTTGCATAAAAAAATTTCCTTAGATAAAAGAGTTAAACATACTTTCTTTTTTCCATTTCTATACACGAATTTTGGAAGAGGAAAAGAGTACGCAATAAATGTCTACCTATTTTTTTGTAATTTATTTTTAGAGGCGTACAAAACCTTTTTTTTCGCATATAAAGTATAGGGGAATATATCAAGCATTTTAAAGATCCACAAAACCATTTCTGTAATTTATTTTAGCACAAGGTGGCAAAAATGGTGCAAACATATTATAAAAACGAAGCGATTTAAAAAAATTCAGTATTATAATAAAAAAAAAAATTTAATATAAAATATTTATATAATATTAAAAAATTAAAAAAAAAAATTAAGACAATATTAAAATATTTTAAAATTTGTAATTAGTAATTGTCATTGCCTTGAGTAAAACCGGCTTCAAGTCAAGTAACATTAATATAAACAAAAATAGGCTTGAAGCAGCCGTATAAACAGGGTACCTGACTTGCATACGTACAAATACATACATATGTAAAAATATGAAATTTTTAACTTCTATATATTGCTTTCATATATTCCAATGTTTTTATCTAACTTTAATGAAATGAAAAATAAAATGTTAGGAAAAACAAATTTTACTGTTATAAATTAAAATTTTTATCTAACTTAATTTAATTTTATTTCAGTTCGCTGCTTTTTAATACTGTTTACAATATTTTGTTATTGTAGATTGGAAAGAAGGGGTAACAGTGCACCGCGACCAGAAAATAGATCTATTGTGCCCACCGACCAGGTGCGGGATAAAGCCCTTCAACACCCCCTCGAGACCCAGCCTCCTGATGAATCCGAGCAACTTTGAAGCGCCGGCAGACCACAGCTCCGCCGGCTTGAGTACATAGTTCCCCAGTACCTCTGATAAAGCGCCCCTGGTCATAGTTTCCCAGAAGCTCATTAGCCTGTCGAAGTCCTGAAAGACACCTCCAGCACTCCGAACGCCGCCTCTCCATTTCCTTCTTTAATTCTCCTCGAATCGTATGTGAACCAATTCCGCAGAAAGGCTCTGGCCCAAGAAGAGGTGTGTTTGGCCCCCTTCTCGCCAACGCGTCCGCCACCTCGTTTCCTTCTACGCCCACATGTCCCGGCACCCAGCACAGTGTGACCCGGTTGCACCTGCCCAATTTGTTGAGCTTCTCAAAATAGCCCCATACTACCTCAGAGGATACTGACAAAGAACTCAGCGCTCTGATAGCAGCCTGACTATCCGACATGATTAATATTTCTTGTCCGCGGTATGGTCTCTCAAGGTTGAACTGCACACACGTGTCAATGGCATGTACCTCCGCCTTAAAGACGCTGGGATACGTCCCCATGGGTTCGGAGAATTTGGTTCTTGGCCCAAAAACACCCGCCTTCTATATTTTGTTATAGATATAGATGGTTTTTTCCACATAGAAAATATGGAAGATGCAAAAGAAAACTAATGGCTTGGAACGAGTCGAACTACTTCTCAAATAGATATACATATACTTTGATTATAAGTCAACGTTTAAATGTCAATCAAAGATTGAAGGTCATGATTGAAATTGATTAAGATTAACATGAAAACATCATCCTTCAATCATTTTCGATTTTGGTCAATTATTATTTGACAGCAATAAAAAAATATTTTGTAAACATGAGTAAAATGGGCTATAATCAGCTGTTTTGATGCTTTTTTGGCTTTCGATTTGATATTTGATACTGGAGTAGTAGTATTTTAAATTTTCAATGTTAAAGTGCATATAGAAAGATTGACGATGATTGATGCAAATGTAATTTTAAATTTACATCAATTCTCCTAAACCGCAATTATGATTGTTAAGCTTTGATTGGGATGTAAAACTGCCTTTCAGTATTCAATTATACATAACAAAAATATGCATATGTACATACTTATGTTTATATTTCTGTCAGCCGCAGTAATACCTACTTATATACCAATATTATTTTTATTTTCATACGTACTTAATATACATTCAAATTGATTCCTCAATATATGTGGTATTCTAATGCGACACAATATAATTTTATGGACTGTTTACATTACTGCGACATTGCGACAGTGACAGTCGCTAAAGTTCGAAAAATTGAATAATTGCCACTGTCGAATAAAATTTTGATTTAATTTTTTTAAAACTAGCAATATTTGGTGAGAAAACTTATAAATTTTATGATATAAATGTACCTAGTATGTATTCACACAATTTTTTAATTTTCTTTTAATAGAGATTAATTTTCTTTTAATGGATACTTATTTAAATTGTTAAAACCTTAACACTAGTAGGTAATTGATTAAATTTTATTTTCTATTTATAAAAAACGCAATCAAATATATTATTTTATTTTATTTAAATATACATAAGTATGTATGCCCAAACAATAAAAACTGTCAAAATACACCAGTTTATTAAGTCAATTATTCTTTTTAAATAAACTTAAAATTAATTAAATTTTAAAAAACACATAAAGAAATTCAATAGTCTTTTTTATTTATAAAAATTTTGGAAGGAAAATGCAAAAATATTAAGATGATTTCGTATATTATAGGAAATTATTGTACAGGCCTTTACATTTTTGTTATGTTTCATATACATACATACATATGTACATATTTTGTCATGCTCGATATGTAATTTTGTGTTTAAATTAATGTATGTAAACATTGTGTATGTTATAACATGATAATATTATGTTACTACTTTCGATATCAAAAAACTAATATTGTATAACAAAAAAATCTGAAGTGATCAGCACATAACCGACTGCAATGTGTTTTGTCTACTTAAGTGAAAGTATTACAGAATATTATAAAAATGCCTGTTAAATACTTCTTTCCAATTTTTAGGGTATTAGTAAGCTTATAGTTAACGCACCTAAAAAAATTTAAATTTGGCTCCTAGTAGAGTTTCGCTTTGTGCTACTCGAATTCCCTAAAATGCCCACCAGTTAGTTTCGGTAACAAGCAGAATTCAAATATCAAATTTCAAGAAATTCTATCAAATCGTTCCGTAGATATGGCGAAAAACGTAAATCTTTCCAAAAAATTTATATGTTTATTGTTTTAATACGAAGAATTGAAATATTAAATTAGATGAAATCAATTGATTATTTCTCTTTATAAACGCAAAAATGTATATTCGGTCCGTAGTAAACGTCGAGTTACTGATGCCTGATTTCTTCCAAAAGTTAAGAGATTTCGCGGACGGTCGAGCGAAGCTTATATATGGAATTTCAAGTAAATCGGTTGAATACTCGTATTTTTTATGAAATGGTCAAAAATGTAAAATAGACCCGCTTAAAAGTGCAGTTCCCGAGGCATGATATATCCCAAAAATTGATCAATCCGTACCATGGCCGAAATAAACTCAAATAAAATTTATATAAACTTACATAAAATTTCATCAAAATCAGTTATACGCCGTTAACGTGACAGACGGACAGGTTGCTAAAAATAGTTTAATTAATAAAAGTGGTTTATTGGATAAAAATACCCATTTTATAAATTATTAAAAACATCTTTTTTTAAAATTACGTTTACCTTATTATAGGTATATTTTAAATTAAAATTTAGTTTACTAATAATGTTTTAACTTTTTTCACAATAACCTCCATTGTCTTAAATTAATAAAAAACCATCAACTGAAAATTACAGTAAAGTTGTGAAAATTACTTCTGCCAAAGACGCCTTGTTATGACATTTTGAGATAATTTTACTAGCTTCGCGAACAATGACATTCGCTTCGCGGGCCACAATATTCCTATAAAGTGAGCCTTTGTTTATTTTTTTTTTCTGACCTTGGGGAAGAATAGAAAAAAGTGTAAAAAATTTTAATTTTAAAAAATTTCAGTATTATTAAAAAACCTTCATTTTACAGATATTGTTGTATGTAAGATTTTGAATTTTTAAAAATCTTATTTTAAAGGTTGCTAAAAAAATATAACCCAAAAACCTTCATTACATTTATTTCGGTTAAATCTTTTTCTTTGTGTTAAATTTTCTGCTTTAAATCTTAATTTTGGTAGCTTTATGTAAACTAAATTTGAGAAAAACAACTTCCCTCATGTGTTTTTTGTCGTTAAAATTCTTAAAAAAAAAAATTAGAATATGTTAATTTTATAATGGTTGTCTTTTTCTTTAAAATTGGAAAATTATAAAATTAGATAAGTATTACAAATAAATACATGGTTGTCCTCTTTTCCGTCCTACCCTTTAGGGGTAGAGGATATCTTGAAATAATTGTAATGTAGAAAAGTAAATATAATCAAGTTAGTACTGCTTACCAGGCAAATTGATTAGTACCTATAAATATTTAGTGAACTCGGTGTTATCAAGTTAGAAGAAGTAATCGCTAATATACGTATGTATGTACATACAATATAAAAACCAAAATGAAGCAACAGTTTTAAAAAAATTGAAAGAAGTGTATATTCACTATTTGAAATTAACCGAATGAAGGAAAATGGATACACTACTCCAAGATAGATTGAAAAAAGTTGGGGGTTTGCGGACAGCATTGGAAAAGAGTAATGTTGATATATCAATTAAGTAACCACAAGAAAGATGTCATATATATTTCACAGAAGAGTGTTATAACAATATACATAAGTATGTATGTACAAAAATTTTACGAAACAATAAAAGATAATTTGAACAGCAATGACAAGAATTAGAAGAATTTTAATTTTTATTATAAACGAAAATTAAATTAATTGGAAAATTTGTATCAAGAAATAAAAGGCGAAAATATAAAGATATAAAGTAAAGGTAAAATTTAAAGATATACATATTTGTCAGAGAATTTACAATTGGAATTTAAAATAGTTGGAATCCCATTCTGTTATACATTTGGAAAGAACTTGGACAAAAATTCACTAATATAATATAAACAATCTTTACAATCACCTAATTAATCACATACTGTTCAAGAATTTATCATCTCTGTTCAAGCAAGATTTAAAGCATTGGAAGCTATAGATGAAAACAAATACAAGTCATAAAAATTCAAGTAAACGGTATACGTAACAAAAAGTCATTTTAAATAGCAATTTTGTATTTTTATTATGTAAGGAAACTGTTCCAAGTTTCAAATGACACATAAAGAAAAGGGCTTGTATGCGAGGAAGCACAATTGATGTACAAAAGTGTTAAGAAAGCACAATTTTGGAAGCAGTGCGTTATGTGTAACTGTAGAAAATGTCACCAGAAACACTACACATTTTTGAAGGTTCCAATAAAAGGCAACAAGCGGCAGTAAATGTATCAATGTTATAGGCTTGTTATATCTATTATTAGACTCCGGTTTTCAGACGAATATAATTATCGAATGTTTTCAGAAAAAGTCTGCATAAAATGAATGAACGTTTAAACATAGAAGATAATTTCCCAAATTCAGTATAAAATCGAGTGAATATCATAATAATTTTATGTATTTCAAAAACAAGCTTTGAAGCCCATGTGATAAAATCAATAAACATACATACATTATTGCCAATCACAAAAAAATATTGTCATTGCGCTTTGAACAATCGTAGCGTCAGTAAACTTAGCTGATTAACATTTCAATCCTCCACGGAAAGTGAATTCAGCACCTAATAGTATATTCACAAAAACCAGAAAATCTGAAACAACTTTTTAAAAGCAATAAAATTCTATTCGTTTCCCGCTAGTCTTATTCGTAAATGAGTCTTCTTGCAACTAATATTAATTTTGATTTAAGGTTCCACTTTTCCCCATTTTTTTCCTACTTTAAAATTTCACAATTAGTTTTTATGAAAACATACTTATGTATAACGTATTACAAAAATTTTCACATACATACATAGTTCTATTTTAATTTTTAAAATTTTCGAATTCAAACAAATTTTATTTTCTAAAAAAATCACATTTAAATTTGATCTTTTAGTTAGCAATTTAAATATAAGGGCAGAATGTAATAAGAAGAATAATTGAAGACCAACTCAATATTTCAAATTATAAAAAACAAAATTGGATAGGGTAAATTTTTTAGAGATTTGTAAAATTTGGCTTTTTTGTTTTTTGCCTCATTTTCCTAAGTATTTTTGACTTATTTTCCTATTTTTTTTACTTTTTAAGTAATACCTCAAAAGACATTGTTTTTTTTTATAATCCATTGCGTATGAATTTTTTAAAATCGGGTAATATTTATATAAGTTAAAGCCATTTAAGTTGATACAATTTTTTGTGGAAACCAAAAATCTTCAACTGAGACTTTTGTGGTTAAATATTCATTGGTGTACCCCCCCTCCCCCTCCACTTCCAGGAACGAGTTTTGTCATAAAATTGCCACACCTTTCTATCCCCGAGAAATTACTGCGTTGTAGGCTTCTCCTGTCAACTGAGTATTGTGACGACAGGTAATATAATCATACGTTGCGGATACCAGACGAATTGATTAGAAACATCTTGCAATGACGTTTACTTATTAATTTATATAGAGTTTTATTACAGCATTATTATATTAGTTAATCTCAACTTGTCAGTCCAAGACAACATAGAACTTTACTAGAAACTTTTTTCTGGAGAATTAAAGTTTTACTTATCTCCACACCTGTTATAGTTCCTGAAAGTCCTATAAAAGTTACAGCCTCTCAAAGTCCTAAAATTGTAAATTTTTTAGTAATTATTGCAGCAAAAACAGAAACATTTTGGTGGCTGGATTCTTTTACCACGGTATACTACATTTGAGCTTTAAAAAAACAAAACGGCCGTTAAAATTGACCGTTATTTAAAATTAGTTTTTTCTAAATTTTTGATATCTCTTTTATTTTAGACTATTTGTAGTAGTCTAAAACTTTAGCTTTTAGATTTAGATATCTAAATCTCCTCTCTTCCACCTCTTCTCAAGCTTTCGTCTCTCAAAATTTGTGAAATATGAATTTTCGGCGTTTTATATTTCCGAAACTCAAGGCTTTTCCAAATTTTAAAAAAACGCAACAAGCTAACGGTAAATACAATGCTATCAAAAAATATTTGTATTTTTCTTAATTCACGAATTAACGCAAATTCGAGCATTATTAAGATTGCATACATTGCTTATCCTAAATGTACACAAATTTCAAAAATTTTTTGGTATATGAATGAAAGTATGTAATTTCATTAATGATAAGTGCCACTTCACAAGCCATTGCTTTACCCCAACTTTATTTTTAATTTTTCAAGTAAAATAATAATGGAGCATAACTTTGGTGGAACATTACAATTAGACAAAGCATTTATTTATATTTGCAACGCAATTTATTCTTTTTAGTATTCTTTCACTTGGAAAGTTTCTGGTGAAAATATGAAAAAAACTGAAGGTTTTCTTAAGTTAAAAAAGAGTTATAAGTTATCAAAAAATCATAAGTTAAAATTTTTATATCTGAACATTTTTTTTTGTTCTGATATCCACAAAAAAAAACCTTTAAAATTATTCCAAAATTCATTTTACTCGCATTAATCGTTGGCTTTTTCGAAGCCAAACAAAGTAGTTTCAGTTGCCTATAAGTGTGCCTTTCAAGTCCAATAGAAAGCTGATAAAAAAAAGCAAAAGCTGGTCGCACGGCGTGTCGTTGAACAGCTATAGATAAGCTCTACCAGACCTAAAAGCCCCCATTTACATGCTTGCAATGTAATCAAACGTGAGTTCTTACTTAAGTAAACGGGGTGGTTTTCCTAAGGCGGCAAATAATTTCATGGATGATTCTTTGATCAATTTCCAGCAAAAAATTGCATAGGTCTCAAAAAATTCTGGTTATCCTCTTCTTCAACTGGCGCGAGAAGGTTCCGCAGACCTCTGAGCTTTTTGCAATCTACTGTTAATTTCTTCCTTGGTATTCTCCTTGTTGTTTTTGTTGTTATTGTTTTTGATGTAGGTTTTTAGTTCTATCTCCTTCCTATTCCCACGAGTAGCGCGGGAAAGTATGGCAAATCCCGGCATCTGTTATCCAGAGTTTAAATATTAACAACAAGGTTCAGACAATATTAACGATATATAGATATAAAGCTGAAATTTGCAAACCAAGGGATTCGTCGAGAGACATGGCCACGACACGAATATAATTTTGGTCGTTTCCATCACTCCTCCGCTATTACCAGAGCCCACCACTAGGAGGTGACCACGGTTTTAAGCCCCACGACTTAAAGAAACCATCGGCGCTTGTTTTGTAGGCGATTCACTCTTCTTTATTTTCGGTCTTGTAATCAATTTAATCCCAGCATGAACTTTGAATTTTTCGCATGTTTTTAGAATACATTTAACACGTTTTACTAGTAAAGCTATGAGGGGTAGAGGAAAATTTTATATGTTTTAACTTTCAGCTCTCTTAAATTATGATTTTGACAAGCTCTATCATGTAAACTATTATTCAAATCAAAATCATTGTAAGATTCAAAATAAAGAGTATTGTAATCATTGTAAGATTCAAAAAATATGGTACTCTTTTTTTTTACAGGCTGTAGCTCGAAAAAGAGTATTTTTGCCTTGTTATGATATTCCGTTCGATAGATGTTTCACTGAAAAATTTCACAATAAAAATATTTAATTGTAAATATATTTCATAGGTACATACAAAACAATATCAAAGCGAAGTTATGAAAAACATGCGCCCTTTATATTTCAAATAAAAACAAATATAATTGAAGAATTTGGAGAAGATTCATGCGTAGAAAATGCAACTTGTGAAAGCTATGCGATGCAAGAAGAGCCATCTTTAGAGTCTCTTTTTTCAGTGGTGTTAAGGTAATTCCTTTTAAATTTATAAATAACATTATTTGCCATATTTTTCCTTCAGAATGCATCAAGAAAATATGAGTAATCAAAATAGATCGCGTTTACTGTCCAGTATTATAGGAAGTTTAACAAAAGATTCACATTTGTGTTCTGCTCTTGGGGAAGTGCTGCCATGTAAAAGTAAATATCCGAAAACCATAAAATATTAAGTAAACCATAAAATTAAGTATTTTGTAGTTAATTCTAATAATATGTAAATAAAGAAATTTTGTGGTATAAATTTGTATTATACGTTTTTATTTTTTTCTTGTCAAAATTTCTTGTCATGTCGCACGTCCCTGAGTCTCTGAACCCGATGCTTGATCCCGATAAAACAATGAATGTCTCAAGTCAAGGATAAAAAGAATACGCCGAAGACTGCCTGGTGAAGGTGCTGTTTGGCAGCATGCGCACTCTACATACCAGACGACCGTCGGTATAATTTTACTTTAAGTTCTCGTGACTTTCAAAACTCAGTGAAAACGTAAAATTTGCAATATATCACATTCCAAAATGTAAAGTGCTACAAAAGCTCTTGACATGGCATACTATGCTAAAATGTATAGAATACGCAGTCGAAACGTAAGACAAAAGCAGATTGTGTAGCGAAAAAATTGAGACTGCTTTTTGCACACATGTCAAAAAAAATTTTGTTAATTACACGGTTTTAATTTACATGTTGGAAGTTAAGAGGTTTTGGAATACGGATTAATCTTTTGTCGATTTTCATTATAATAGTTATTTTAAAATTGAAATCGATTCTAGTATTAATAATCATATTCTTTAAAATATTCATATAGATAATATGAATAAAGGATATAAGAGAAGAGGATTAATATCATTAGAGAGAAGGATTTATTAAGTTTTTAAAATATTTCTTAAAACAAAATAGAAATACGAGGAAACAAAGGCAACAACAACAAAATATTTTTATTATTATTAAATTACTTCTATTATTATTATTATTTATGTATCTGTTAAAGTAAGAATAACAAAGAATATAAATTTTAGTCTATTTACTGTCCACCTAAACATAATCTAAAAGTTGAGGAATATAAAATATTACTTATGAGCATAGGTGATAACTTCATAATTGGGAATTTCAATGCTAAAAGTAGTTCTTGGGGCTCATTAGTACGCCCAATGGCAGAGCCTTGTATGAAACTGCAAGTAAGCTAAAATTTAACTTCCTTTCAAGTGGTAAACCTACATATTGGTCAGCGGACCCAAATCGAACACCAGATCTCATCGAATTCTTCATTACAAAGAGCATCATTACTGCTGGCCCGGATTCCGTGATTATTTCCGTATCGCTTTGCAAACACAGGTAAGAACGCCAACCCAATTAGAGAACTAATAACTTATTACTGACGCACAAAAGGCTAATAACTTTATTACTGACGTACAAAATGCGCTACGGAATAACAAATTTGCCATCAAAACTTACCTTTTTATAAATTATACCCCATGAAAGTAAGAAATTTAATTAAAGATAAAAGAAAAGCACGTAAAAGATTCTTAATGAAATAAAAAATGAGTCCATCCGTAACAAGCTAAAAAATTTATCTAAGGAGAAGGATTCAGGATATTCCTTGTGGAAAATAGCGAAAAATTTAAAAAATCCTAGACTCTAAATACCATCTGTAAGTAAAGGGACAACTCATTGGCTATTACTGATCTTTAAACGGCTTGCTGTTTTGCAGACTATCCTGAGAGTATTTTTAGAGCAATTCCATGCCAAATAGCTGAAGAAAATACTTACCAAATTACCAAACAAGATGATTCACCTATAAGAAAAATTTTAAGAGGAAAATTAACGAATGAAATTTCTAGATCAAAAAGTAAAAAATCTCCTGGTTACGATCTAATAACTGCTACAGTGCTTAAATAATTACCGCAAGTTTCCCTAAAAAGTTATTGCTTTTGTTTAATGCTATAATGGGGTTACAATATTTTTCTGAAATATGGAAGGTTGCTGAAGTCCTGATGGTTCCAAAATCAGGTAAATCGCAATATGAAATGAAATCCTACAGACCAATATCACTTCTTCCAATTATATCTAAGGCCTTGGAAAAACTATAGTTACAAGGAATGATTGCAATAATAGAAGGAAGGCATCTAAATCCAGATCATTAACTTGGATTTAGATGTAACCATTTAACTATTGATCAAGACCACAGAATCACGAACGTAATTGAAAACTTCAGAGAAAAAGGAAATATGCTCAGCTGTGTTCTTAGGCATCGCTAAGGCGTTTCACAGGGTGTGCATGAGGGCGTGATCTTTAAGATATAGGTTTTCCAGCAAAAATATGTGGAATACTAGAGTCATATCTGAGCAATAGAATCTTTAGAGTGATACAAGGTGATAAATACTCCAATACAAGGTCTTACAAGTATGGGTGTGCCCCAGCGGAGCGTTCTTTGTCCTGTGCTATATTTGCTTTTCACTCGCGATATTCCTTAAATGATATTTTCCCATACCGCAACTATTGCAGATGATGCCGCATTCTTAGCCCATGGTAACACCATCCAAGAAAGTATGGAGATAGTACAAAAATCATTTGATGAAATTATGCTATGGTTGAAAAAATGGCGAATCACAATTAATCAGGATAAATCGGTTTATGTTAACTTTATTTATAAGCAAATAAATAACAATATTCCGGTACTATTAAACAATAGAATTGTACGCTATGCCAGTGAGGCAAATATGTTGGGATGACATTAGACGCAAAATTACGCTGCAAAGAACGCGTAAAAAAGAAAAAACAAGAGTTAAACACCACAATCTCTAAATTGAATTGTTATTGGGCGGATACTCAGAAGTGAGTCTCCATAATAAATTATTAATATACCAACAGGCTATTAAACCAATTTGGACATACGGTGTACAACTTTGGTGATGTACAAAGAAAACTAATTAGCAAACAATTGAAGTCATTCAGAATAAAGTACTACGAAATGTAGTAAAAGCATCTTGGTACGTAAGAAATTCCACCATACATAGAGATCTCAACATTAGCGCAGTCGAAGAAGAAATAAGTAGATATTCCATCGAGCGTGAGACATATAATGGTTCAGCCTGGGATGGGTTAAGTAGAAGTAACAGGTTACCACCAATACCTACATATCATAACCAGAAAAAAAATTGTGCACACATTGAAATGAAAAAATAAAAAAATTTAGTTCAATTGCAAAAAAAAGTAAAGTTGAATTTAACTGAAACACCTTGTAAACCAGCACGTAATACATTGGTATAGGGTGCACCACACGGTATATCACTATGCTGACAGAATGACGAATCACCACTGTCCCAAGCCCTACCCTTCCATGAGTCTCAGATGTTGTTAAGACTCCCAAAACTTTGTTCGAAAAACCCCTAAATTTTGAACACCCTAAAGGAGAACGGAACTACGATTCCACCAACATTTTAATTTAAATGTAATTCCAAAATAAAATGTGAATCAACACTGCAATTTAATTAAATTAAGGTTTTCACCATAACCAAGAATTTTGAATACAAATTTCATTTAAATTTACAACAAAAAAAAGAAAACTATTTTTATAAATATAAACAAATTTAAGCCAAATTCTTTTTTCAAGCTTATCTCGCGATTTACATTTAAAATCTTTTTGACATTAGCTATAGATTTAAAATTACTGTGTAAAGTATAATTTCAAAGTTTCATGAAGACAGCAATAAATTTAATGAATAACCAAGAATAATAGAGAAGAAAAAAAACGGTATTCGAGAATGTGATCCAATTTAAATTAATTTATAATATTTACTTGTATAATTTATAATATTTATAATTTAATTTATAATATTTAATTCAGTTTTATTACAAATTTTATTACAATATTTTGTTTATTCAGATAATTTAAACCTTAATTTTTTTTTGAAATTAATATAATTTGTGAGAATGAAAACTTAAGTTCAATTATCTTACATGTAAATAATGTCTTTATGTCTAACAAGTCCCAATGCTCAGAGACTTGTTAGATATAAACTTGAAAGCACGACCTTATTTTATATGGTTTTTTTTAAATCGAAGTGGCTATTTTTTGAGAAGAAATATTAAAATAAATTTACACTTATTATAAAGCAGGTAAAATTCTAAAAATATATTTGAAAAATCAAGAAAATATATTAATATTTTCATTCATAACCACTTTAAAATTCTTGAAATTGCGGAAAAACAACAAGCACAACCTTCGCCTTCAACGTTTTATATGTTACTGAAAGCATTTCATTATTTTTAAGTGAACAGCTTTTTTTTCTCATAGGGTAAGTTAACTCAAGATATGGGGAGTAACTGTGGTGTCAAGTTCAAAATATAATTAATGAAAGATAATTCTTAAATATTGATATAAATACATAGTAAAGAAAAAATTTGAAGAGGGAATTAGAAAATAATATCTAAAATACAATCAAATATTATTTGTTAAATACAAATTTTATATAAACTTCAAAATTTTACCTCTATTTTTATTTGAAAAAATATTAAAAACTTACTATTATTTATATCAATTACCTAAAAAAAAAAAATATTTAAAATGTTTGGAAAAAACAATCATATATTTTTATGACCGGATTTGAATATTTTTTTATTTTTGAAATAAATGGTATTTTACCAAATGACTCAAAAATTCCGACTGTAAAATAACAGGTATTTTAAAATTTTTGTTCTTTATGTAATATTCTTCCCGTTTAGAATTAAGATAGGTCATACATACACATGCAGGGACATTTTATAAATAGATTGCTCTTGTTTACCTGCTAATAAAATATGAAAAAAGAGAACAGCAAAATTTTTGAAGCACTCAATATAACATGTTTGAAATAGTTTTAAAACAATTATTTAAAAAAAAAATTTATTGGAAGTAGGTACATACATATTTATTTTTAATAACTTAAAAACTAACTGAAATTATTTGAAACAATTTTATAAGTAACGTATAAATAACCGAAATGAGATAATTCAAATTTTTGAAATGTGTCAACCTATATTACTTTTAATAACATTTTTGTTAGCCGACACTACTCAACTTACCTTATTGGGAAATACAAAATGTGCATAAAAAATCATACATCCTTCCTCATTAACATTTGAAACCATACTGAAATATGAATTTGAATTTTTTTTCATTTTTTCTTTCCTCCTACCTTTCTTTCTTTTTCGCGCAATAGAATTTAAATGGAAAGCTTTTTAAAAAATGTGTATAATATCCTGAGATTTTTTAAAATATTAAACTCTTTTTTACTTAAAAAAAAAGAAAAAAATAATAAAACATATGATACGATCAGTGGCATTTAAAGAAAAAACCAGCAACGAAGCCAAAAATTCGTAATATTTCGTAAAAAAAATTGAGTATTGGGACTTGTTAGATATAAAGGCATTAGTTGTATTCAGTGTTCCCACTCAATAAAAACAAAATGTATCCAATTTCAAGAACAAAATGTATCCAAAATGTATCCAGCCTCCTAAAGTAGAATTATTATACTAAATCGCCTTATTTTATACCAATAAACTCTTAAATAATATTAATTTGCTTTATTCAACAATGTAAGTTTCGTTATTTATAGTAAATTCTTTTAGAAATCACACACAATTTCTATTACATTTTAAAATTTAAGGTCAGAAAATATATGTTCTTTAGCTGTTGAACTATGCGGTAAAAACTATTCAGCACGAAAACGGGCAAATTTTATTTAGTCAGCAAATAACATTTTTTGGAAGATAATGCACTTAAAAGTTACAGCAATTAAAAAGTTTTCTAACATTTATTTAGTGTTCGAGAAAGAAATGTATCCATATTTCAGCAAAATTTTAAAATGTAGCCAATTTCGACATTTTAGCAGATTTGAGTATCTTTGTATCCAAGCTAAATTTTAAAGCAAAAATGTATCCAAATGGATACAATTGTATCCAAGTGGGAACGCTGGTTGTATTATTGAAATTATTAATAGGGATGGGAATTTTAAATTGAGTTATTGCTACCTAGAATAGAGCAATTTATTTAAAATTTGTATGTATGAAAAATTCTTTTTGATCTGGAAGCTAAATTTTTCTTATAAAAAAAATTCAGTTTTTCGAATAAAAAAATGTTAAGTACTTATACCTAGCCCATAACAATATATATATAGAAAAAAATTATTTATTTAAACGGGTACTTATTTCAAAAATTTTTGTTATACAAAAATCATACTTGTGGAACAAATATTTATTACAAACATAGTTAAAAAACAAACAACGAACAATATTATGTATATATCGATGGTGAAGTACACAGATATGCTAAGTAGTAAATTTTTCAAAATATATTATTTATATGAATATTAATGTCGGATGGCCCTCTTTCTGTGGTATAGGTTTCAGTGACGTACGTGTATTAGTTTCTGCGATCAGCGTAGTATAAATAGAGTAAGTGTAAGGTCGAAGTAGAAAAAAAAAACTAAGTGGTTTCTTAGAATGTTTATGTTTCAAAAACTGATACATATATTAATGAAACACAAATATGCTAAGTATACATCAATTTGAATTATGATACCACAAAAGCTTATGAATTCGTCAAACACATACATGTTTAGTGTTTTCTTAGAATCTTAAAAAACTGATACAGTGATGAAACACTGTATTTAACACTTTAAAATATGCTAAGCATATCTGTTGATCTTAGCAATTTTAACATTTTATTAGTTGTTATTACTAATTTTATGTCACCACCTTTTGTGCAAGAACTCAAATTAAGCTAAAAAACCTTTGTTAAAATCAAAAATTAATTTAAGTAGTTTAATTAGAAAAAACGAAATGAAACTTTAATGAAGTGGCTTGTTTTCGAAAATTTGTGAACTTTCAAAACTCTTCCTTCCAAAATTTTGAATTTGCTACATATCATATCTGTAGATATTTTACATCACAGTGACATTCGGAAATGTGGCGAAAGTTTTATTTTGGGTATAATCGGAAAGTAATCAAAAATGTGCATCAATGCTAAAATCCGTCACCATTAATGCTAAAAAAAGTTGCTAATCCTATACCGATTTGATGCGTTTACCTTTGACTTTTTGGACAATTTCTGAATCACATGTTTTTTGGCGTTTATTTTGAAGAGATTTGGTATAAAAGTATTAAAATTATTATCAACTGAAAATTTATTAAACATTTTTTTTTAATTTCAATTAAGGTTTGGAGATTTTAATATAATGGAACATTTAAAAATATTAATAACGTGCATAAAGAAAGAATTAACTTTGCTAAAAGTGAGTTAAAATAATAAATTATTTGCTTCTCAACTTCAACTTAAAAAACTTTGCATCAAAACAAAATCGCAAAAAAAATTGATGCACAGCTGATTTGCTGATGATGCGCATACGATGCGTATTTTTGACATTTTTGGATACCAAACTTTAAAGTATTACTGTATTGATTCATTTTCGTACGTGATTTTTACATGATCACACATCGATGCTTCATCGATTACTTTCCGATTATACCTTATTATTTTTCACATAATGCAGCGGTTTCAAAAGCTTTTCGTTGTTGTAAAACTGTTTTTAGACGGTAATTAAACTCTATTAAAACTTTTTATACTGCGTAGTGAAGTCACGGTTCTATTTCTAGTTAATAATCATTGTTGTGTTCAATTTTTAATGTTTAATCAATTAATAATTTAAAGTATCATATATGTATGTATGTAAATACATACATAGGCTTATAACGTTTCTCAACCTGATTTGTTTTTAAGTAAGTTTTTTATTCTTAATTATTGTTTACTTAGCTATCTTCTTTTATATGTTTTACTTACTTGTATAAACAAATTTCGTTTTGTTTATTCAAAATATTTAATATGTAAATATGTACATTATTTTCAGCGGTTTTTTATAAATATACAGTAGTTTATGTTATTTAAATGTTACTGCATTACTGCAGTAGTTTATGTTATTTAACTGTTACTGCATTAATGTTAGTTGAGGTGTTAATTTCTTCCCTTTTGGATTATAATTTTCTTAGATATACAATTTTCAGAACCGACCATTTGTTTGGTGCTTAAATACCATTTTTAGAACAGAACAATTGTGTTTGTATAATAAAACCTTTCTTTAACAATAAATCTTGTATATTGTCATATTCGATTAATACGCAATTAATAACCATGTGATTATGCTTACCCTAAATGCTTATCCGCAAAATGAGCCGATCATTCCAAACGAGCATGATCGGTTTTTGCTGAATAAAGGTTTTTACATTCACACGGTAAAACTTTCCACATTATCTCAAAGCATACGTAATACTCGTACATAATTACCTTTTTTTTCAACATAACACCTGTACTTTATTTGTACATTCATTTCTTTATTTTTATTTGTTGTTTTATTATAAATTAATGTAGAATAAGCAAAATTATTATAAGTAACTGTAAAATTTTATGTTTAATTTAAAATAAAAAAGGCAATGTAGATTCAACCGTAAACGAGGAAGTTTTGTTGTAGAACATTATATAACTGGCGCAGAAATCGGTTCGCGTAATAATAAAAAAAAAAACCTGCAACCTGAAGTGTATGAGAATTAAACGAAAAATGTAAAAAAAGAATTTAATTGTGTATAAGAATTACTCAACTATAATAATTAACAACTAAAAATTAATTAATAATAAAATTTTTGATTTAATTATAAAAAACCAAAAAAATTTTCTGTGAAATAATAAACTAAAATTACAAAAATTAAAATATTAAATATTGAGTTCGAAATAGAATATCAATTCTAAAATACACCCAAAAAAAAATATATATAAAAAGAAAAAAATTGAACTATAAGTGAGAAAAAATAATACATAATATTATCAAAAAAATTTGTTTTGAAGCAAAGAAATTAAACTAGCAGCCTAGCCAGCTCAGCCAGCCCAACCAGCCCAGTAGCTGAAATCTGTAGATCAATTCCAGAGTCATATCCATCAATCAATATCAATTCAATTAAATTTAGATTTTTAAACAACAATTAATACTTATGTACACTCCGATTGTATACAATTTTTTAACAATTTGAGAAATACAAGTGTGTTAATCGTAGATACTCGTAACACTTATAGAGAAATAGACACAAAAACTATTATATTTGCGAAAGAAAAAAAAAAATAATCATAATTCTTTACTTAAAATTACATTCATAAAAAAAATTTTTTTTTTTTGTACTTATAATGTAAAAAACATGTACACTTAAACCCGAAATTTTCTCTTGCACACGTATGTAAATAAAATTCTTTTCCTTCTAAATATTTTTTTCGAAAAAATAAATCCAATACATATTTATAAAATTTCTTTTTACTTTCACAAAACAAGTTGTAGGTACATGTTTCATATATAAAATATAAGTACGTACATTAATATTACATTTTTCTTTTAATAAAAAATATTGTTGTTAGAATTAAAATAAAATAATGAATTTATCCAATAAATATTAAATAGTATATAATCGATTTGAAACACAAAAAATTAGCATAAATTAAGCTTATTATAAAAAAAAATATTTTTTAGACATTTAGGATCAAAAAGCAGAAAATGTTACTTTTGATATTTTACAGAAAAAATTATAATTTTACGTAGTGTAAAATGAATAACTCGTTTTAATATTAATTTTGAGTTTGGAAATGGCACAACAAAAAAATCGTTCCTGTTGATGAAATGACCAAAACTATCTCCCAGAATCAGAAATTAATAGAAATTATGCAGCCACTGAATGCTCTACATAAAGAGATTCTCCTGAATTATTTAAGAGATAAAATAATTGGAGAAGCTAGAGCTTCACTGAGAAGACAAGGAAACCTAACGGACTGGAGGGATATTAAAAAAAATTCTAATATCAAGTTATGGAGAAAAACTTTCGCCTGACCAACTTATAGATAGGATCGCTATTGCAGAATCAAAACTACAGTACAGGATTATTTTAATTCAATAAACAAATATTTATGTAGGTTAAATAATTATTATTTGCTCAATGATAACTTGAGCACAGACAGGGTCGAGAGTAATAAAAGGATTACTCTCGAAACTTTAAGAAACAATATTTCTGAACCAGCAAGGAGTATTGTCTTAGCTAGAAACCCACAATCTTTAGATAGGGCCTACGATATAATTTGTGACACAAATTTCCATAAATTGGGTTCAAAACAACCTCGTTTATTTCAAGATAACTCTAAATATAATTTTAAATCCAATTTTAACTCTTATTCTAATACCAACTCATTTGATCACAAAATCGGAAATAAACAAATTTAAAAAATACACCTTCTACAAGTAATAACTATAACCAACAAAGAAATCATAATTATTCCTATAATTATTTTAAAAACAATTCACCTAGTAATCAAACAAAAACTAATTTAAACTACAATAGAAATCCTAGAAGTAGACAATTTTCTCGTAGTTATAAAAAAAAAAATGAACCAGAACCGATCGACATTTCAAATAACGAATCTTCTTATATAAAGTAATAAAATATCCCATCAAAACCCTGAAGTTCATAATTGATACTGGAGCAGAATTCAACATCATTAATCCGGACCTTTGCCAATACAAATGGAAAATTAAAGGACAAACACACTGTTTAAAAGGTTTAGGCCAGAATATTCATACAAATATTAAATGTAGATTTCCTCCTTTAGAAATTTTTAACGAAACAAATATGTTCGTCGAATTGTTAGAATTTAAATTCCACCAAAAATTTGACGGTCTCTATACTAATTATAAAGACCGAATATTGAAAGCTTCAAAGTCAATAATTCCATTTTATTTAAACCAAAACGAAGAAAATTACAGAAAAAATTGCTTTAACGAAAATATGACCGAACTGTTTTCAAGTGAGATTAGGCAATACAACTTATTGGATCATATTCAAACATCGCATTTTAATGATGAAGAAATTAAGCTTTTACATAAATTAATTTTAAATAATAAGAAAATCTTTTATAGGGAAGGTGATAATTTAACCTTCATCAACCACATTAAACACTCTATTTTAACGAAAAATGAAATCCCTGTGGATTTCGAATGCCATTTGAGCAAAGAAACGCGCCCTCGACCATTCAGCGTTTAATGAACGACGTCTTGAAAGAATTTATTAATAAAATTTGCATTGTATATATGGATGACATCTTAATTTATTCAACATCAAAAGAAAACATAGATTCCATCCAAAAAATTTTAAGAAAATTAACTGAAATATCCAAATGAACAAATCGATGGTGAAGCGCACAGATATGTTAAGTAACAAATTTTTCAAATTAATTAAAAAAAAATTACTTAAAATAAAAAACTAATTCTAGTAGTTTAATTAAAGAACAATTTAGGATGAAAATTAAACTGTGTAGCGTTAATCTAATTATCTGGCTTCTTTTCGGAAACTTGCAAACATTCAAAACGCTGCCCTGCACAATTTTAAATTTGTTACTTAGCATATCTGTGCGCTTCACCATCGAAATGTGCCTTTTTATGTAAACAAACAGAGTTTCTTGGTCACATTATAACTAACGAAGGTATAAAACCTAATGCGGCAAGAGTCGCAAAAATTAACTTAAAGGACAATGAATATATAAATGCCTTTAATATGTTAAAAATCTCTTGATAAGTGACCCAATTTTAGTTCATCCTGACTTTGAAAAACCTTTTGTCATAACAACCGATGCATCTAAAGTAGCAATTGGCGCGGTTATTCTCAAAATAATCATCCAATATCGTATTTATCTAGAACTCTAAACAAGCATGAAACTCAATACGCAACCATCGAAAAAGAGTTTCTAGTAATCGTTTGTGGGACTAAACAATTTAGACCGTACATTTACGGCAGAAGATTTACTATAAAGACAGATCATCGTCCCTTAGTAAGACTGAATAACTTAAAAGAGTCAGATAGTAAACTCCAGAGGTGGAAAATCAAATTAATTGAATTTGTTTTAACATCGAAGGGAAAAGAAAATTAAATAGCAGACTATCTCTCACGAATGTAAAATTTTGAATATAACAAGGGTCAGAATGAAAACGCTGAAGTTTCAATGATCTTCAAGCAAATGACTGTTCTCTGATTTAAATCTATTTTAAATTTGCAGTACATAAAAAAAATGTCGGTAAAATTTTTTTATTTTTAAGTATAACAATTAAAAATTAAAAATGTAAAACTAAACTGGAAAATATTAGCAAAAAAATCTGATGTGATCAGCACATAACCGACCGCATTGTGCATTGTCTAGTTAAGTGAAAGTGTTACAGAATATTATAAAAATGCCTGTTAATTACCTCTTTCCAATTTTTAGGACATTAATCAGCTTAAAGTTAACATACCTAGAAAAATGTAAATTTGGCTCTTAGTAGAGTTTCGCTTTGTGCCACCCGAATTCCCTGAAATGCTCGTCAGTTAGTTTCGGTAATAACCAGAACTTAAATATCAAATTTCAAGAAATTCTATCAATTAGTTCCGTAGATATGGTGAAAAATGTAAAATCGGCTCGCAGATCAGTTTTCGAGCCCTGATCTTTCCAAAAAATTTATATGTTCATTGTTTTAATACGAAGAACCTAAATATTAAATTTCAATGAAATCGGTCGATTTTTTCTCTTTATATACGCAAAAATGTATATTTGGCCCGTAGTAAATGTCCAGTTGCTGACACCTGATTTCTTCCAAAAGTTAGGAGGTTTTGCGGCCGGTCGAGCGAAGCTTATATATGAAATTTCAAGCAAATCGGTTGAATAGTTTCTTTAAAATGATCAAAAATGTAAAACAGGCCCGCTAAAAAGTGCAGTTCCCGAGGCCTGATATATCCCAAAAGTTGATCGATCCGTGCCATGGTGGAAATAAACTTACATATAAAATTTCATAAAAATCGGTTCAGTAGAACTTGAGATACACGCGTGCACACACAGACCGACAGACCGACAGACCGACAGACCGACAGACGGACAGACCGACAGACCGACAGGTTGCTAAAAATAGTTTATTTACACTTCCCTACTATGGAGAAGTGCATTCCCACCGAAAACTCGATATGCAAAATTTGTTGCCATCACATAACCTACCTATTGTATACACAATACGGTCGGTAAAAAAGTACACGTAATTTAACTGCGCTAGCCATGATAATTTAGATATTTTTGTGATAGATTCTTAGACAGACAAACTTCATTAGCAACATTAGTTTATGAACACAAATATAGCACAGTTCTTGCTATATATTGTTATATATTGTGTTTATGAAAAGGAATAATAATATGTACGTCAGTGTTCCCATTCGGTAAAAACAAAATGTATCCAATTTCGAGAAAAAATGTATCCAAAATTTACCCAACCTCTTAAAGTAGAATTATTATACTAAGTTGTCTTATTTTGTACAAAGTAACCCATAATTAATATTATTTTGTTTTATTCAACAATATGAGTTTTGTTATTTATTGTTATTTATTGCCCGCTGAAAACATCAGCTCTTTCAACAAATCCGACTCTAACCTCCCAGAAGGTAGGTAACATAGTCATCTGCCGGGTGTCTATTGGGCAACTTACTTAGTAAGGCTGACGAGAGCGGTCGAAAACAAAAAAAGTGAAACTCGGCGCTTAATCCGAGTTTCGTTGGTTAGGAAGCGCGCGGGCGGTAAATCCAGAAGCGTCTGACATAGAATAGGCGGCTCTCTGGTCTGCGTCTGATCCCTGAGAAACGGCAGTTTTTGAATCCTGGCAGTAGGTATAAAATGCAGAATTTAATCATTCAAAACAAAAGGATTTAGTATCCCAGGTCGTAATCCAACTACGTTTGAGAATCTACCCTCTTCGGAGGTCGGCTCTACGGATTCTGGGGAGAGCCATTTATTGCATTTGATTGATACGTTCAGGAGGAACTCGAAAACCCGGCGTTCAACACCTACATCTGGTGTGCGGTTTTTAGAAAAGAATAAAAATATAAAAGGTGGACTACCGAACACTCAAGCTCCACAGACCAATAAGGATATAAACATGAGTAAAGCTCAAGCCAAAAATGCTGACATACATAAAAGGATTAGCCAACTAGAACAGCTCTGTGTGGCTTTGAAAAACGAAGTTCTTCAACTAAGGACTGAGAATGAGAAGCTAAAGAAAGAGAAACATGTGGAAATTACAAACAATAAGTCTAATGATAGAAGTCATAAAGAAAAAGACGCTGCACCACAAGCAAAGCAGGTGAGGTCAATCTTGGACGCCTACTCAACAGATGAGGAAGAACTCGCCAGAGAAACAGATTGGATCCTAAAGCAAAAGAGGTCCAGTAAAAAAAGAAAAGCGGAATGATCTCCGGAAGTGGTTCAGGTGACGATCAACGCTGAGAAAGCAGTAGTCATAAGTAATGTAGTTGACTATAATCAAATAAAGTGAACATTAAAAAATAAGGACATCAATTATAAGGTTAAAATGATGAATAACAATCAATTTAAGCTTGTTGTGAATTCCGAAATGGACTACAGGAATCTTACCAGGGCCATGAATGGATTTGGAATAGAATGGCATACCTATGAAAACAAGCAGACCAGACCAGTAAAAGTCAAGGTAAGAAATCTTCACCCCAGTTGTAAACTGGAAGATATAAAAGAAGACCTAAGCTCTAGGGGTTACAAGATCTTAGATGTAACCAATAAAATTAAAAAAATAAAAGAAAATTGGAAAAACATTATGGTGCCTCTATCGCTGTTTATATTAACATTCTCAAATGACGATTAGATGAAAAAAATTTATGAAATCGATCACATAAACAAGATGAAAGTTAGAATAGAGGCACTTCGAAAGGGTAGGATCATTCCGCAGTGTAAAAGGTGTCAAAGGTATGTGCAATCACAAAAATTTTTCCAGAGAGAACCGAATTGTGTTAAATGTGCAGGCAGGCACTTAACATCAGATTGTAGTAAGCCAAAGAGTACTGGAGCAATGTGTTCCAATTGTTTGGAGGCCCACCCAGCAAACTATAGGGATGCCTCGTAGTTAAGGAATTGCAAAAATGTAGAAATAAGAACAGCAACAACAACTTGAAGAAGAATTCTGACCGGCCATCGAGGCTATTCACCTCGAGAATAGTCTCAAAAGATGTAACATACAAGGACGTTCTCCAAACGAAAACTGATGGATAACATCTCTCATAGATTGAGCATTTTAGAGATCGAAGGAAAAAAATTGAGTACCAAAGGACCTAGTAAATGATGGCACGAGGTAATTTTAAAATAGCAACATGGAATTGCAATGGTATTGCAAATAAAAACGACATGCTTGAAGTTTTTCTACATACACTGAATATAGACGTGTGCTTCGTAACTGAAACACATATGACCTTAAGAGGCAGGATTCGGTTTCCGGGTTATAGAATGTACAACTCGAACCACCTTGGAAATATAGCGAAAGGCACAACGGCGATAATAATAAAAGATAAAATATAGTGCTATGCGATCTGCATCAGATGCAAACCGAGGGAATGAAAAATGACGGCGGTTCAGATCACTTCGACTTAGCAAAAATTTAGAGTGGCTGCATTATATTGTCACCCCTAATGTCAATAAGTGTCCAGATTTAATAGATTTCTTCATAACAAAACTTTCATCCGATCCGATCCGATCCGACTTAACTCCGATCATTCAGTGGTTATTCTTGAACTTAAGGAAAATATTGTAATGAAAAGAGCGAGACTTGCGCTGACAAATGGAACTACAGGTTGGTCAAGATTTCGCTTAGAGATTGAGCAACAAATAGATCTAAGGAAAAGGATAATACCGATAAAGCACATAGATGAGGAGGCCGAAAACTTTACTAAAATTATACAAAATGCGGCTCGGAGTACTTCGAAAATTAATGCTATTAGAAGGGGAGGCATTAACTATCCCCCACATATACTAGTAAAAGTAAGTCAAAGCAGCCGCGAGAAAGAGGTGACAGCAAACGCGTGATCCTACTAATAAAGCCAGATGTAATCGTGAATCACCGCAACTAAGACGCTGTATTAGAAAATACAAAGAAGATTCGGTTGCCAATTATGTTCAAAATTTGACAGCGTCTGAGAAAACCAATTACTCACTGTGGAGGGCAACAAAGAAAATGAAGCAACCTATCAAACATCTCGCTCCTATTAAAAACAAAGATGGAACGTGGGCAAAAACTGACAAGGACAAGGCAAAAGCGTTTGCGGATCTTTTGGCCGATATATTCTGCTCGCATGACAGCCAGGGCGTGTATGAAAATGAGGAATCTGCTTTTGTTGAGGATAGCGTGACAATTCCAATTGTCAAGGAAAGAGATGTTATAGAAGAAATCAGGATTCTTAAACCTAAAAAGACCCCAGGATTTGACTTAATAACGGCCGATATTTTGAAAAAAGTACCCAAAAGGGGTATAACGATGCTTACGCGCCTAATAAATGCGTGTATAAGGTTTAATTACGTACCTGAAATTTGGGAAGTTGCATAGATAATCATGTTGATTGTTGAACAAATCATATTTGCCGATGATTTCAAAACTGCTAGAGAAACTTTTATTGAGAAGACTTCAGCCTATAGTTGGAAATAAAAGGTTAATCCCGAATTATCAATTTGGAAAACCACTCAACCATAGATCAGATTCATAGAATAACTGACCTAATAGAAAATTCACTGGAAGAAAAAACAATATGTTCTATTATATTTTTGGACGTAGCCCAGGCCTTCGATAAAATTTGGCATTGTGGATTAATACAAAAACTTAGGCGATTACTACCAAGGCAGTGTGTTGACCTGCTCGAAGCTTACCTGACTAATAGGGTATTTCGAGTTAAATAGGAAGAACAGTACGCTTCCCTTAGGGATATCAGGTTGGGTGTACCACAGGGGAGTATATTGAGCCCGATGTTATACTTGTTATACACGTGTGATATTCTTGAATCGGAAGGAGTGACAACAGCTACATTTGCTGAAGATACAGCAGTTATCGCAATTGGACGAAATGAAAATGAATCTACACAAAAATTACAAAGGGCCAGTGATGAGATCTCAAAATGGACTAGAAAGTGGAATATAAAACTTAACGAGGTGAAATCAGTACATGTAAATTTCACTAATAGGAAAATTGACAATTCATTTTCGGTTCGGATAAATAGATAAATGGTATAAATATAAAGTATTTGAGAATGACATTGGACGCGAAGCTCAGATGGAGGGAGCACATAAAGAAAAAGAGATCTCAACTAGAGGAGGAATACAGAAAGTTTGAATGGCTTTTGGGGAGGCGTTCTAAATTGATAATATACAACAACGTTTTGATATAAATAATCAAATATTTAAGCCTGTCTGGGCTTACGGTATTCAGTTATGGAGCTGCGCTGCGCAGACTTATATCCAATCTATAAAAAGATTTCAAAATAGAGTATTACGGGACATTGTGAACGCCTCTTGGTATGTCCGTAATGCCGATATACACAAGTATACCACGATCCTAAGTGTCACAGACGAAATTAAAAAGCAAGCAGCAAATCATAAAATGCGTTTATCCAATCATGTCAACATCGAGGCGGCTCGATTGGTTGACAATCAAAACTTTGTTAGGGGACTTAAACGTACGAGACCTCTCGAGTTCGTTTAAAGTTTTTTATCTGGAACAATTAGTACTTAGTACGCTATTGTGCCAGATCAAAAGCTTATAAATAATCGAAAAGGTTAGAGCAAAATTAATGGTTAATAGTTTATTTTGAGGAGGGTGTTTTTTAGTGGGTTAAAGTTCCACACTACTGCTTTTCGTCTGGCAGTGTCTTTCGAGATTTTTCACCTTTTCTCTTGGTAAAACAAAAAAAAAAAATCTTTGCATCCAAGCTAAATTTGAAGTCAAAGTGGGAACACTGGTACGTGTCATTTACATAAAATAATATTATGAGTGTTGAGAATAAATTTTTTTTTGTTTTCTTGTTTTTTTTTTTGTCGTTCCTTTTTGTATGTTATTTCTTCTGCAAATGTTTGAGATTTTACTTGGTCTAATAAGATTCTATAATCTAGCTGGTCTTTTGAAATACTTTTTTTTGAAATTTTCTTTATTCATTGAGATATTTAAGGGGCGTTGAATTAATATGCAATAGCATTGCATAGCAAAACCGTTTTTGTTTAATTTATGTCTAAATAGAACTACTCGTATATTGAAATTGTGATTGTAACTGTGGAAAGGAGGTGTCTATAACTCAGAAGAGATCTCAAAAGAGCCATTCCCTCAACATGGTGATATCATGTGCGCTGGCTGGGTACAAACGTTTAACGCGAGGAAGCGAGGAATTGAATGAAACAACAGGGCTGATAAGTGCGACTTCATTTGTTCTGAGCTTGATGGTTTGGATTGGTAGCGCCAAGAATGAGTCGTAGAGTAAGTATGTAGGAATAGCGCATTCCAAGTGGTTTATGGAGGCCTCCAGAAAGCGGGAAAGCTTCACTCGTTAAGTCTTCCGGACATAAAGTTGATGACCGTTGGGCTCACTGGACAATATCCTTCCATGGTCAACCAGAAAAGAACGAGCGAGGTGAAGAGTAAGCTATGTCTTGATACATTTACAGTGTTTTTGCTATATCTTCTTTACTATAAAAGATTTTTAACATTTATTGAAATTAAAGCTCATTTCTGCAAAAAAAAAATTTAAGTTCTAAAAACTTCAAACAAACATCTACAAAACAAATCTTAAATTTTTTCAAAGACTATTTAATTATGTTTAAAAATATTAATTTCTTATTTCCGAACCAATAAACAAAAAATTTTAGAATTGTGCAATGTTAATTGGTGATAACCTAAAAATTATTGTAGCTACAGTACTGAAATTTTAGAAATACAAATATGGTTAAATGAACATTATTTTTGGTAAAAGCGGTTTATATACAACTAGTCGTGTGTGCTTGCATTGCAAGCCTTGCAAGTATGATGCCTGTAGTTTTGAAATTGTGTTCCATTCTGTGGCTGAGATATTTTAAGTTTACTTTATTTCTTCAAAAACACACCCATAATATAGATATAGATATGTTTTTTCCTGATAAATAATAAGATAAAACTTAAAACTTAAAATAAAAAAGTTCTGAGAAATAATTACCTAAAAATACATAATTAAACAAATAATTAGTTCCTTTGAAATCTAATACCTTTTGAGTAATTTATTTTAAAACTTCACTTTGAGTTATGTCGCATAAAATCGTAAAATACCTTCTACAATAAACACTTTTAGCCATAAATTATTGTTAATTATAAACTACAATTCATGCACGTATGTATTTGGAGTTTATAATACATGCGAATAAAACGCGTGACTGTAGAATGAGTTAACACCAATACTAACGTATATAGGGTAATACGTATTGCATACGATTTCTATGCGAAAAGTCTCAGGTTCGAACCCTGCAAAATGCGATTTGCCAGATCAACTTTTTTTATTGATAATTTTATTTTTTTTTAAAATAAAATTAAAAAACCTTCACCCTTACCAAATCAATATCAGCGAGTTTCCGTTCTAAAAATTTTACCCTACTTTTTACCTAAAAAGTTTAATGCAATAGAATAACATTATCTTATAAAATTTTACCCTAAAAATATATTGTCAAGGAGTTTAATGTAAACTTATGTTTTGCTTTCTAATACATGTTGCAACAGATCCCGAAAAGAATGCACAACTAAATTCATATGTACACACTTATTATAAAACAATGTAGATTTTATTAAAACAATTTTCTTAAGAAAGTTTTCATTTTTTGTTCTAACTCACACTTCCAAAAATGAATTTATATACAATATTAATACTTCCAAAAGTAAGTAAAAAATTACCCCTACAGGATGTAAAACCATTTTGTAAAAAACGGTTACAAAACATCTTGGGAGGGGGTGAAGGGGGAGGCCGGACGGGTGGAATCCTTGCTTTTTCTGGGACCCTAGAGGCAAAATTCTACCTAATGCCTTTTGTCCCATGTCTCTAGCCCTTCTAGAAGTACCCGTACTTTTTACCACCTGAGAAGTAGCTATATATATATAATGTAAAATATGATGGTTTTTGATGAGTTATACGATATATGAATAAAATATAGAATTATTAAGGGAAATTCAAGGTACTGCGTAGCCTAGTGGTTAGCGTGGTAGTCTCATAGCCAGAAGGTTATTGGATCAATGCTTGCCTGGATGTTGTATTTTTCTTTTTTTGGATTATTTTAAAAATTTTTTTTTTATTTTGTTTAAATTTTGTGTTTTATTTTTTTTTTAATATATAACTGATAAATGTTATATAAAAGTTTAAAGAAAATTTCCAAAAAAATATTCTTATAATAGTTTGGAAAAATTCGCAAAAATTTTAAGTACATAAATATGTATGTAGTATGTATATTTTTTTTAAAGCTTACTGAGTAATTTTTTTAAGCTTTCTATATGAATTTAATAATATTCAAAACTGTAGAATAAATAGAAATAAATTTTAAACGCATAATTATTATATCATGGGGGTAAAGTTACAAAAATTAATTTCTCAAATAAGGAAAAGGTTTAGTCAAAAACAAAATAATAATTTATGTATGTAAAAATATATGTAAGTATGTATATATGAATACATGTGTGTATGTATATATGAATGGATTAGAATTGAAGATTTTAAAATTTTTCGTTCCAACATATGAACGTATGTACATATGAATGTATTAGAATCGAAAATTTTGAAATTTTGCTGTTGGAAAAATTATAAATAAAATTATAAATGCAAATATACATAATTATGAATGGATACCTGCTTTTTTTAAACTGTGGGTAAACATATAGGATTGAATTTTAAACATAAAGAAAAGGTTTAGTCAAAAACAAAATAATAATTTTATTCATATATATGTATGTATGTATGTATGAATATATGTGTGTATGTATATATGAATGGATTAGAATTGAAGATTTTGAAATTTTTCGTTCCAACATATGAACGTATGTACATATGAATGTATTAGAATCGAAAATTAAAAAAGAAACAAAAACAAAATAATAATTTATGAATGTAAAAATATATGTATGTATGTATATATGAATACATGTGTGTATGTATGTATATATGAATGGATTAGAATTGAAGATTTTAAAATTTTTCGTTCCAACATATGAACGTATGTACATATGAATGTATTAGAATCGAAAATTTTGAAATTTTGCTGTTGGAAAAATTAGAAATAAAATTATTAACACAAACACACGTTATTATGAATGTATACCTAGTTTTTTTAAAACTGCGGGTGAACATATAGAAATAAATTTCTCAAATAAAGAAAAGGTTTAAGTTAAAATAAAATAATAATTGTATTCAAATATATATATGTACATATGAATGTAATTTTTTTTAAATAAAGAAAAGGTTTAGGCAAAAACAAAATAATAATTTTATTCAAATATATGTATGTATGTATATATAAATGTATTAAAATTTAGCATTTTACAGTTTTCCGTTTGGAACAACAAAAATAAAATTCTAACTACATACGTACATACATATATTCTGTATGTATATATATTTTTTTAAAGCTTGCTGACGAAACGTAATGTTCAAAACAATAACAAATGAAATATTAATATTCAGATGTCACAAAACATCTGATGTCTGATAAAAGCTGACATTTATTTACGTTAAGATTAATTCGTTTATCCGCAACAAAAATATGTGAGATCATTATATTTTCAAATATTATTTATTTCTCGGTTTGTGTTTCTAATAATAAAAATAACGTAAAACGTATCATTTATTTCTTGGTTTGAATTTCTAATTATAAAAAGTATAAAAGAAAAACGTGCTTTTGTTATACAAAAATTTTTTCAGAAAATCTTAAAATAGAGCTATTTCGGGGCAAAAAAGTTCCAATGTCAGATTTTTCTGGTACCCTAGAGGCAAAACTCTACCTAATGCCTTTTGTCCCATGTCTCTAGCCCTTCTAGAAGTACCCGTACTTTTTACCACCTGAGAAGTAGCTATATATATATAATATGATGGTTTTTGATGAGTTATACGATATATGAATAAAATATAGAATTATTAAGGGAAATTCAAGGTACTACGTAGCCTAGTGGTTAGCGTGGTAGTCTCATAGCCAGAAGGTTATTGGATCAATGCTTGCCTGGATGTTGTATTTTTCTTTTTTTGGATTATTTTAAAAATTTTTTTTTTATTTTGTTTAAATTTTGTGTTTTATTTTTTTTTTAATATATAACTGATAAATGTTATATAAAAGTTTAAAGAAAATTTCCAAAAAAATATTCTTATAATAGTTTGGAAAAATTCGCAAAAATTTTAAGTACATAAATATGTATGTAGTATGTATATTTTTTTTAAAGCTTACTGAGTAATTTTTTTAAGCTTTCTATATGAATTTAATAATATTCAAAACTGTAGAATAAATAGAAATAAATTTTAAACGCATAATTATTATATCATGGGGGTAAAGTTACAAAAATTAATTTCTCAAATAAGGAAAAGGTTTAGTCAAAAACAAAATAATAATTTATGTATGTAAAAATATATGTAAGTATGTATATATGAATACATGTGTGTATGTATATATGAATGGATTAGAATTGAAGATTTTAAAATTTTTCGTTCCAACATATGAACGTATGTACATATGAATGTATTAGAATCGAAAATTTTGAAATTTTGCTGTTGGAAAAATTAGAAATAAAATTATTAACACAAACACACGTTATTATGAATGTATACCTAGTTTTTTTAAAACTGCGGGTGAACATATAGAAATAAATTTCTCAAATAAAGAAAAGGTTTAGGTTAAAATAAAATAATAATTGTATTCAAATATATATATGTACATATGAATGTAATTTTTTTTAAATAAAGAAAAGGTTTAGGCAAAAACAAAATAATAATTTTATTCAAATATATGTATGTATGTATATATAAATGTATTAAAATTTAGCATTTTACAGTTTTCCGTTTGGAACAATAAAAATAAAATTCTAACTACATACGTACATACATATATTCTGTATGTATATATATTTTTTTAAAGCTTGCTGACGAAACGTAATGTTCAAAACAATAACAAATGAAATATTAATATTCAGATGTCACAAAACATCTGATGTCTGATAAAAGCTGACATTTATTTACGTTAAGATTAATTCGTTTATCCGCAACAAAAATATGTGAGATCATTATATTTTCAAATATTATTTATTTCTCGGTTTGTGTTTCTAATAATAAAAATAACGTAAAACGTATCATTTATTTCTTGGTTTGTGTTTCTAATTATAAAAAGTATAAAAGAAAAACGTGCTTTTGTTATACAAAAATTTTTTCAGAAAATCTTAAAATAGAGCTATTTCGGGGCTAAAAAGTTCCAATGTCAGATTTTTCTGGTACCCTAGAGGCAAAACTCTACCTAATGCCTTTTGTCCCATGTCTCTAGCCCTTCTAGAAGTACCCGTACTTTTTACCACCTGAGAAGTAGCTATATATATATAATGTAAAATATGATGGTTTTTGATGAGTTATACGATATATGAATAAAATATAGAATTATTAAGGGAAATTCAAGGTACTGCGTAGCCTAGTGGTTAGCGTGGTAGTCTCATAGCCAGAAGGTTATTGGATCAATGCTTGCCTGGATGTTGTATTTTTCTTTTTTTGGATTATTTTAAAAATTTTTTTTTTTTATTTTGTTTAAATTTTGTGTTTTATTTTTTTTTTAATATATAACTGATAAATGTTATATAAAAGTTTAAAGAAAATTTCCAAAAAAATATTCTTATAATAGTTTGGAAAAATTCGCAAAAATTTTAAGTACATAAATATGTATGTAGTATGTATATTTTTTTTAAAGCTTACTGAGTAATTTTTTTAAGCTTTCTATATGAATTTAATAATATTCAAAACTGTAGAATAAATAGAAATAAATTTTAAACGCATAATTATTATATCATGGGGGTAAACTTACAAAAATTAATTTCTCAAATAAAGAAAAGGTTTAGTCAAAAACAAAATAATAATTTATGTATGTAAAAATATATGTAAGTATGTATATTTTGAAATTTTTCGTTCCAACATATGAACGTATGTACATATGAATGTATTAGAATCGAAAATTAAAAAGGAAACAAAAACAAAATAATAATTTATGTATGTAAAAATATATGTATGTATGTATATATGAATATATGTGTATGTATGTATATATGAATGGATTAGAATTGAAGATTTTAAAATTTTTCGTTCCAACATATGAACGTATGTACATATGAATGTATTAGAATCGAAAATTTTGAAATTTTGCTGTTGGAAAAATTATAAATAAAATTATTAACACAAACACACGTTTTTATGAATGTATACCTAGTTTTTTTAAAACTGCGGGTGAACATATAGAAATAAATTTCTCAAATAAAGAAAAGGTTTAGGTTAAAATAAAATAATAATTGTATTCAAATATATATATGTACATATGAATGTAATTTTTTTAAATAAAGAAAAGGTTTAGGCAAAAACAAAATAATAATTTTATTCAAATATATGTATGTATATATAAATGTATTAAAATTTAGCATTTTACAGTTTTCCGTTTGGAACAATAAAAATAAAATTCTAACTACATACGTACATACATATATTCTGTATGTACATATATTTTTTTAAAGCTTGCTGACGAAACGTAATGTTCAAAACAATAACAAATGAAATATTAATATTCAGATGTCACAAAACATCTGATGTCTGATAAAAGCTGACATTTATTTACGTTAAGATTAATTCGTTTATCCGCAACAAAAATATGTGAGATCATTATATTTTCAAATATTATTTATTTCTCGGTTTGTGTTTTTAATAATAAAAATAACGTAAAACGTATCATTTATTTCTTGGTTTGTGTTTCTAATTATAAAAAGTATAAAAGAAAAACGTGCTTTTGTTATACAAAAATTTTTTCAGAAAATCTTAAAATAGAGCTATTTCGGGGCTAAAAAGTTCCAATGTCAGATTTTTCTGGTACCCTGGAGGCAAAACTCTATCTAATGCCTTTTGTTCCATGTCTCTAGCCCTTCTAGAAGTACCCGTACTTTTTACCACCTGAGAAGTAGCTATATATATATAATGAACGTTTATGATAACTGCTAGTAAATTAAAAAAATTATTGGGCGATATTTTAGTTATAAATTACTTTACCCTTGGTGGTAGCTGTCTTACCATTACAGTATTAAAATTTTGTGTGAGCGATTATTGTAATATGGCCATTATTTTCACAAAAAGTTTTGGAGATGGTATGAGGTTATGTAGTAACTGGTACATAAAAAGTGGTTTTGTGAAGTAGTGTGGTAGAGTTAACAAAGTCCACTCTACATAATATCGATTTTATTTTTTTCTTATTTTATGTGAGAATTTTATTTATTTTGTATTTTTAAAACTAAATAATTATATTAAACTACAAGAATTTTATAATTTGAATCTATTTTTCTTGTAAAAACCCAATTCTGTATTTTAATTAGTATTTTATTTGGCTTCGAAACAACGGCTGCAGTTTTACAACGTTTTTAATAATATAATAGGAATAATTAATAATCAAAGAAAAGAAAAATTAATGGTGAAAACCAAGAATTTAAAGGAAATTGGAGTTAACATTATGCCTTACTTGCAAAGAATCGATAACCATATTGAAAGAATTTAGTTTGCGTCGCAAAGAAATACAAAAATGAATATTCTAAGTTTAAGTCTTAGTTCTATTTAGCGGCCTGTATAAATTTTCTTTTAAAAGTGTCTCGTCGCTCGAAAATGGTTCATCACCTCTGAAAATTCAAATAGTTACAATATTGGTAATATTGTAACTATTTCAATTTTGCATGGTAAATACGCCATGGTATATACGTAACAGTGATATCCACTCGGACTTAGGAATTTCTTTGGTCGTAGATGAAATAAGGAGTTATATTCGTCTAGAACAGCATATAAAAATAGAAGCAGCTCAGCTGCTAGACAATGGCGTTATGACAGAAAGACTTAAACGAACAAGACCATTCGATTTAACACAAAATACCAATTTTCATATGGAAGTTATTTAATTCCTGTACGGAAAAACCAAGCTAGCGCAGAGGTAATAGTTGGTCTGTAGGACCAGTTTTATCAGTTCAAAGTTTAGGTGATTTTTTAGGGTAAGAGTCTTGCTCCCCCACTGTCGAAGGAAAAATGCAGGTAGCGCCGTTCATCTTCGTCTTTCGGGATTTTTTCACCTAGTAGAAAAAAAAATATAGTACGCAGTAACATACTTAGTTAAGTTTTTAATTTCAACTTTTAAATATTTTGAAAAAAAATTTTAATTAATTTTTATTCTGCGTTTTTTATCTTAATAATTCTATCAAACGAATTAATTCAAACCTACCCTTTTTGGCAACTCATTTTGCACATTCTGTTTATGTATGCCGTGACATCACATTATATTACAAACTAATTGTATAATGTATGTATACGTTCAACTCTCAATTGCATAAAAAACGAGCCGAAAAGATCATATATACAATTAAAGCTACATTCAATAGGCATTTTTGTAAAAGATTCAAGGCGGTGCACTTACAAGCCGACAATGTATCCTGAAAAAAATCATAGCTCCAGAAAAACTATCTATGCCCAATGTCATCAGAATTGATTACTCGACATTGTTAACGTGATCTTCAAATTTTAACTGAAAATGTGCGCATCTTGTAGTTACCGAGAAAAGTACATGAAAAGGCATATCCGTAAATGGGTTGTGATCGTGGTCGTGGGTAATCATGAAAATAACCAAATAAAGTAAAAATTACAACATTCACAAGGAGCTTGACAAAGTAAATAAAAATGCATGCTCACAAGTACCTTTTGAAATCGCCGAAGCTTAATATATAAAAAACCTAAAAACCTATATATTTGGAGGTTTTCCTTAGATATTAAAATACGATGTATGTCTGTTGTCAGAAGACTAGGTAGAGCTATTTTAGTTAGGAAACCATAAAGCATAATGAAAAATTACAAAAAGAAACGGAGGAAGTTCAACTTCTTATTAGTAAAATTAAGTATACTAAGTAGAGCCTCAATGTTGGTTCAATATGTTTTCCACGGAAAGAAGGATATTTCTTTCTAAAGAAAGATTACTAGGAGATGACAATATTGCTAAACATGTAAATTGCGATTCTACAATGACCTCAATTAAAAGTAGGGAATTGAAGAAAACTAGTCAGGAATGGGAATGTTACTATCATTCTAATGGCAGTGTGACTTATTAGCCAACTGATGCGAAGAGTCTTATTGGCTTTTTAGAACTTTTCCAAGAAAATTTTTGAAAAAAAGTGCTTTTTGAAAATGTGCGCTGGCTGGGTACAAACGTTTAACGCAAGGAAGCGAGGAATTGAATGAAACGACAGGGCTGATAAGTTGCGTTAAAAGGGTGCGACTTCATTTGTTCTGAGCTTGATGGTTTGGATTGGTAGCGCCAAGAATGAGTCGTAGAGTGAGTATGTAGGAATAGCGCATTCCAAGTGGTTTATGGAGGCCTCCAGAAAGCGGGAAAGCTTCACTCGTTAAGTCTTCCGGACATAAAGTTGATGACTGTTGGGCTCACTGGACAATATCCTTCCATGGTCAACCAGAAAAGAACGAGCGAGGTGAAGAGTAAGCTATGTCTTGATACATTTACAGTGTTTTTGCTATATCTTCTTTACTATAAAAGATTTTTAACATTTATTGAAATTAAAGCTCATTTCTGCAAAAAAAAAATTTAAGTTCTAAAAACTTCAAACAAACATCTACAAAACAAATCTTAAATTTTTTCAAAGACTATTTAATTATGTTTAAAAATATTAATTTCTTATTTCCGAACCAATAAACAAAAAATTTTAGAATTGTGCAATGTTAATTGGTGATAACCTAAAAATTATTGTAGCTACAGTACTGAGATTTTAGAAATACAAATATGGTTAAATGAACATTATTTTTGGTAAAAGCGGTTTATATACAATGAACGTTTATGATAACTGCTAGTAAATTAAAAAAATTATTGGGCGATATTTTAGTTATAAATTACTTTACCCTTGGTGGTAGCTGTCTTACCATTACAGTATTAAAATTTTGTATGAGCGATTATTGTAATATGGCCAAATAAAATACTAATTAAAATACAGAATTGTGTTTTTATAAGAAAATGCTTATTAATTTTACTCTGTCCGTCCGTCCGTCTGTCCGTGTGCCTGTTTACAAAACTTCCACATTCTGTAAGATAGAAAGCTGAAATTTTATATGTACATAGATCTTTACTAAAAACTTATTTCTGTAGAAGAAAATTTTTACCCATCTCCTCCTTCTAAAAGTTATGCCCCCTAAAACGATGAAAATGCCATTTTTTAACTATTTATTGAAACCATATGCATTTTTCAAATTTTGCAAACGGAGAAAGGCAGTGGCTTGCTTCTCCTATCTCGGCATACTATAAACAAAAACTAAAAAAAAAACAAAAAGGCCGTTCAAATTCACCATTATTTAAAATCCGTTTTTTCAAAATTTTTGATATCGGTTTTTTTTTCTAGACCACAGGTTGTGGGGGCTTGAAACTTTAGCAGCTTTTATTCATTTCGTTTGAAGAAAATTTTTTCTATCTCCACCTTCTCTGAAGTCATCTGCTCTTGAAATTTGTAAAATTAAAATTTTTGATGCCGTACATTTCCGAAACCGAAACCTTTTTAAAATTCGATGAGCGCGAAAAGTTAACGGTAAATTCCATGACATTCAAAAATATAATTATTTTGCTTAACTCATGCAAAATAATTATATTTTTGAATTTGTTAACCTCTCTTTACATTAATTTTTGCTTTATTTCAAAGACTGCATAAATCGTTCATCCTAAATATATGCAATCCTAGAAATAGTTTCGTATATGAATGAAAATAATTTTAATAGTGGGGTATACATAGGCTGTTTTTAAAACCAGTATTTTCACTTGTCGAAGGGAAAAGTGCTACAATATAAGCAATCGGTTTGACCCAATTTTATTAACATCTAAAAGGATTTCATCAAGTTTTTTGATTATGGAAGATGACGTTAATTTGAACTCCGATCACTCTGCTGTCTTATTAACCCTTAGTGAGAAAATAGCTAACGAAAGAAACTCGCCGACTTTAGTCAACCGAGTTACAGCTTCAAATGTAATTCTTCATAAAATTATTATGGAATAAGATTATTTCGAGAGAATAAGATTATTTCGACTAGAAGTAATTTTTAAAACTTCTTGTTATTTTGAGTTGATATTTTATATTATTTTAAGGCTCAATAGAAGCTATTATGAAGAAGAGGTAAAATATGTATGGTAAAATAATTTATAATTTTTAAATATCTAAAATAAGGTAGGATAATATCTATGTAACAACTACCGCATACCTATTTTGTCATGACAAAAAAAATAGCATTTGTATAAATTTAAAAAATAAAAATCAGTAGAACTAATGGAAAGCAATCCAGATTTAGCTCGTGTTGGAATCTAATTCGGTACCAATAAAAATATATTGAAGGAAGTGTAGGCGCACTTTGCTGTAAAGTTAAACGCTTTGGGGTCTCTAATGGACCTTCTGGTAACTCCAATACATATCTTCAGGCGCGGGCCTAATTTATTCGGGGCCCTGAGCGGTTTCTAGAAAGTGTACCACTCTTTCCACAGTTCCAGCTCTTTTAATACTGGCAATAAAATGTAATAAGCTTTGCACATTGTGCATCATAAATCACTTTCTTGTAACCTTATCGTGCTGAATGCAGATTTAATTATAGAATTAAAGCCTGCAATTAAACTTTCAGGTTTTTGTTTTATAAATTCTACAACGTAGTTTTTTAATTAAGTACATATATTTTATGTAGTTACTATAAGATTTATCTGACCATTGGTGCAGTGGTTATGGCACCGGCCCTTTAACCGAAGGGTCTCGGGTTCAAACCCCGGTCAGGTCACTATAAAAATTATATTCAATATTATATAACTTAATATGCAGTACTAATAAATATTATACAAGTAATTTTCAAATATTCATAATACATACTCGTATTCGATACTAAAAGACTAAGAAAAATAAACAGTAAAGATTATAAACTGAAATATTTAATATAAATAAAAACTACGGTAGACTAGTCACCTACCTAGCTAACTCTCTATGACTATAGAAACTAGGGCATGATAGATATCATGCACTAGCCCTATACTCCTCCTAGGAGTGAAGAAGGAAAAAAAAAAAAAAAAAAAAAAAAAAAAAAAAAAAAAAAAAACTATAAGATTTAATTCAATAATTTAAACTTGATTTTTTGGTTTTAACAAACAAAAATTTTATTTTTTGAGTAAGTGAATAAAAATTGTAAAAGGTTTTAAAACAATAATATCAATAAATAAACTTTTTCAAAGTTTATTTGAATATAAAATAAAGTAAAAATTTATTTATGTATGTACATTGAAAAATTTTATATATTTAATAAAAATTCAATCATTGCAAACTTTTATTCGTAATTTAAAATTTACAAATGAAATTTCGCATTTTATTTCACAAATCGTCTGAGAAATGAAATAGTCTATAAAAAAAGTTTCGGCTTGCATTTAAAAATTTAGCAAAAAATAAAGATTCGGTCTAAAATTTGTGGCTTAAAAACTAAGCTTTTTATGTATAAGCTTTTATATTTTTCACTATACTTTATGAGTACATGAGATTGTGTTAAACTGTGGTTTTGAAATTTGAAAAAGTCGTTTATAGTGTTTTAATTTTGGAGTTAAATGTATGAAATAAATCATACACTTTTCATTTTATTTTTATTTTTTGGAAGATATACATCAAATCAATTCAACATAAAATTCTTAACCTTCAACTGATTATTAAATAACATTTTTTCAATTCAAAGTAGATATACATATTATATTTAATTCTGTGATATGTTTTCAAAAACGCAAACAAAACATAGTAGAAATAATAACAATGTAATTTTGAAATTCATTCAAAATTTTTTGTTATTAAACAAAAAGAAATATTGGTATGAACATCTCAACATCAAACTATGTATGTATGTATTCCATTATATTTTAAGAATATTGTTCTCATTCTCTTTAGATGTTTTCTTTCTACATTTTTGTTTTTCTTTTTGGTTCTTTTTTTTTTAATGCAATAGTATACAGAAAAAAATAAATACAGAAAAAGTATACAGAAAAAAATAGCCTACCTGATTTTTATATTTTACTTTAATTACTTTATTTTAATGAAATATAATATTTCAATTTGATGCAATAATTTTTTATTGTTATTTTCCATTTGTAAGTACAAATTAAATAAAAATTTATTAATTTTATTTTATAAAATTAAAAATTTTAATTTTATAAAATTATTCATTAGTATTTTGTACTAATTTATTAATTAATAATTGTTATAAGTGCAACGTGACCGTTCAAAGAATGTTTATGTGAACTAATTTTGAAGGTAGTTTAACCGAAAATTGCTGTAATGACAATTTCGTAATTTTTTAAATAATTTTTTTGGTGAAAGGTGATAGGGTAAACTTCTGAAATAATGTGCAACGTAGCTTCCCCCCTTTAGGACTAAATGTCCCCATTTGGCTACCTATGGTGATAATACTTGGTTGAGTAGCTGGTTTGGATGGCATCTTTTTACTTGGAATGTTTGCTGGATTAGATGTTGGGGGTATCGATGTTATATCCTCTTCCATATTCTGATTTCTAGGCTCTATTCTTTTCTTTTTTTTGCTTCTTTTGCTTTCTGTATTTTCCGCAGGAGCGTTATTAATGATAAGTTTTGCTCGACTTCTTCTAAGGAAAGGCATCACCACGAATAGCACCATTATTGCGCCTACAATGGATGAACTATAATTTATGATCCACTCAGTTATCCTTCCTTCTTTCATTAATTCGATTTGCAGTAGTTCCAAGGAAAGATGTTGATGGAATTTATTTTCTGTTACTTCAGATTGTAAAATTGGTGGCCAAACTTTTTGGTCTAATACTTCCTGGCATTTAAACGTTTCATTGTTCATTTTTGTTGTATTGTTATGGAATTTGATTAGATAGCTCTCGTTAAGTGCAATCACACCCCCACATGTTATATCACCATTAAACTAGTCCAGAAGTATTATTCCGTCGTTCAATTCCGTCGACAAATTTTTATATCTATATTATATTACAAACGCCAAATCCGATGGCGCAACCACCGAGTATTTTCGCTTATATTCTTTATCTTCGGAAGAATAACATGGAAAAGAAAACGATAAAAAGAAAAAAGAATAATTCTGAATTCTGTCAACATTTTAGGTATGTATATCATGTTATAAATTGTATACAGACTAGAAGAGATTAGATTTGCTCACTCTTAATATATTGAGTACATGCTCAATGTGTTAAAATATGAATGCGTGTAAATTACTAATTCATTTAATAAAGAAAGGAAAATTAAAATTTAAATAAGGCTTGTCGTTGGCTCGCAAAATATTAAAAATAACATCCATATACCCGCAGTGCTCATTATAGTAAATCAATAATTAATGATTTGAAATGAACATGAGCTGAAGTTTCAAAACAAAAATGCAAAGTTCACCTCTCTATGCATGTCGGTTGGCTCTTGTACCAGTGCAATGTGCAGGAATCACATGTATAGTATGAATAATTTAGTAATGCTCTGCAAAAATAAATTTATATTGAAATGAAGCTAAACATACAGATGTAAAATACACTACCTCTGTAACTAGAAAGGTAAGTTATTGCATGGTTTGAAGCATCCGTCGTGAATTCAAAATCGTTACTGAAATCGGGATAGGTAAGTATTACTTCCTCGGAGATTAAAGAACTCTATAATTGCATGAATGCCTTTGCTTCGTCATTTAAAATAATTAGCATATTTCCAGATTGGGATTTGGACACGCGTCCGCCCTTCCGCCTAAAAAGGGATGTCAAGGGCTTTGCGATTTTCGCGAAATCTTGTATAAATCTTCTATAATACCCCGACATTTCCAGCAGAGCCCTTAGTTCTTTCAAATTTTGGGTATCGGTCGCATATTGCTTGCATCTCTTTCGTATTGGTTTTAAATACTTTCTCCGATACGATAAATCCCAAGAATTCAACTTCATTCTGAAGGAATTCAGATTTATCCAGTTGTTCTTTTATCAATATATCAAAGCTCCCAAAGTTTTTTTCTTCATTTCCTCCCAGGATGATTATATCATCTATATAGACGTAACATCTTGTATCGACGTGTTGTTTATGAATGTCATCGAGAGTCCTTTGAAATTGTGAAGGAGCGTTCTTAAGACCTAATGGAAGCCTAGTAAACTCGTACTTTCCATTATTGATACAGAAAGCCGTTTTCTCTAATCACTCTCTTTCAGGTATCTGATGAAATTCACTTTTTAGATCTATAACTGAGAATATTTTGCTTTTGCCTAGATTTGAAAAAATTGCATTAATTTCCGGAATTAGATATTTTCCGGAACAGTTATTTTATTTATTTTTCTGTAATCCACCACCATCCGGTATTTGGTTTTTCCTGACGCATTTTCATTTTGCGGCACTAGCCATAAAGATGTATAGCGATCTGAAAGGTGTTATTATTACATCATCTAATATTTTTTGTATTTGTTCCTCTATTTCGTTTTTCAGGGCCATTGGATACGGACAGGATTTCAAATAGACGGGGTCCCCAAATGCGGTTCTGATTTCTGTCTGTACTGAAGTTGTGAATGGAAGTTTTTCATCGAGATCAGCAAACAAGGTGGTATAATTTTCTAAGAGAAATCAAGCCTTTGCTTTTGGATTGAATTTACGTAAGATGTACGAATTTCTATGTTATTCTATGTATTGCTTAAAATATATTTGTATGTTATTTATTAATTCCAGATAGCTCTTTTTAGTATGGATCGTTATATTAAGATTTCTCATGGTATCATTTCCTATAATACCGTCGAATAGGTTAAAATTTGGTAAGATATAGAATTTAATTTTAGGAATTTCCATACAAAAAACGTTTATAAATGAATTATAAGTGACTCCCGTGCTACATCCTAGTGCGCTTGTCTCAAAAATTTTATTATTTGGGATTGGATTGTTTATTAGTATTGGATGTACGTAATTTTAAAATTTTTTGTTCGTAATTTTTGTTTGAACTGAATTTGGGATTGGATTGTTTATTAGTCTTGGATGTACGTAATTTTTGTTTGAACTGATTCCACTTCCCATTTAGTATTCTATGTGTGAAAGCGAGGAGCTCCCTAATCTAAAAAATCTGATGTGGTCGGCACATAACCGACCGCAATGTGTATTGTATATATAATTAAGTAAAAATGTTACAGAATATTATAAAAATGTCTGTTAAATACTTCTTTCCAATTTTTAGGACATTAGTAAGCTTATATTTAACATACCTAGAAAAATTTAAATTTGGCTCATAGTAGAATTTCGCTTTGTGCTACCCGAATTCTCTGAAATGCTCGCCAGTTATTTTCGGTAACAACCAGAACTCAAATATCAAATTTCAAGAAATTCCATAAATGCGTTTCGTAGATATGGTTCATTGTTTTAATACGAGGAATTCATATATTAGATATAGATGTTCATTGTTTTAATACGAGGAATTCATATATTAAATTTCAATGAAATCGGTTGATTATTTCTCTTTATATACGCAAAAATGTATATTTCCAGTTGCTGTATAGTAAACGTCCAGTTGCTGATGCCTGATTTTTTCCATAAGTAAGAAATTTTCGCGTACGGTCGAGCAAAGCTTATATATGAAATTTCAAGTAAATCAGTTGAATATTTCCTTCAAAATAGTGAAAAATGTAAAATCCGCCCGCAAATCAGTTTTCGAGCCCTGATCTATCCAAAAAATTTATATGTTCATTGTTTTAATACGAGGAATTCATATATTAAATTCCAATGAAATCGGTTGATTATTTCTCTTTATATACGCAAAAATGTATATTTGGCTCGTAGTAAACGTCTAGTTGCTGACACCTTATATCTTTCAAAAGTTAGGAGAATTTACGGCCGGTCGAGCGAAGCTTATATATAAAATTTCAAGCAAATCGGTTGAATAGTTTCTTTAAAATGGTCAAAAATGTAAAACAGGCCCGCTAAAAAGTGCAGTTCCCGAGACCTGATATATCCCAAAAGTTGATCAATCCGTGCCATGGTCGAAATAAACTTACATATAAAATTTCATCAAAATCGGTTCAGCCGAACTTGAGATACACGCGTGCACACACAGACCGACAGACCGACGGACCGACAGGTTGCTAAAAATAGTTTATTTACACTTCCCTACTATGGAGAAGTGCGTTCCCACCGAAAACTCGATATGCAAAATTTGTTGCCATCACATAACCTACCTATTGTAAACACAATACGGTCGGTAAAAAGGATTGTTTCTATTAGTTTGGCTTGAGTTGTTAGTATTTTGGTTATTGTTGCAAGCGCACGTACATGATTTTCGGGTAGAATTTTGTTCATAATGCCTGCGTCCAGCAGGTAAGATGTAGTTAACCTTTTGTGTTTTATTGTGGTTCTGGTATTGATTTGGAAATACTCGTTTACCGCTTAAGTTTCTATTTTGATAATCGTTTGAATTTTGACGACTTCTTAATTGTTTAAAGCGGCGGGTTTGTTTATAAGTTATTGTTGGGAAGGGTTAATCGTGTTTTGATGTAATTATGAATTGATATGTTGCGCATTATACTCGTAAGGTTTTCGATGTCTCCAAGAATTAGAGAAATTTGGGTAATCATTCCCCCGCTGACCTAGTCTAAAATTGTTTCTGTATTGATTTGGTCAATAGTTGTTATGTCCAAATGATTATCTAAATGTTGCCTGGCCGAACTTAGTTGTATAAAATTGTTTTTACGAAAGTTTGAGCTATTTTTATGTAAATGGGTATTAGAGACTGATAGTTGATTAAACTTGCCATTTTTATTATGATTTGGGTTGTTACTCTTGTTCGTCATATTATCTAGCTTTAAACTTAATTAGAGTACTTGGGGCAGACCTTGTGGTTCCCTCACTGCTAACAATCTAGGTAAATCGCTCTTTAACCCCCGAATAAGCATATCGACACATCCATGCAGCCAAGCTTTTCGAGAATAAGCGTAAGGTGTTGATATAATAGCATATAGTGTTCCTGTATGGTGTTACTTCCTGGGCTCAAACCTTAATATCCCAATTGTTGGAATAGTGTAAATTTAGACATTCAAACATTATTCTCCAATTTAGTCGGGTATCGTAATATGTCTCTAGCGCCTTGTCTGCGCCCCCTATTATCTTGTCTCTGATAGCACTAATGATTCCATAACACTTGGTAGATCCCTTCATATGATCATAAATGGCCAAGATCCTTTCTGCAGTCTTTTTCCACTCTCCCTCGTCACCAGAGAAGGTCCTCAAACTCTTTACTATGTCTGGGGCTGTGTCCATTCCCTATAATCGTACTTTCTTGTTAAAATAAATTAAGAAATCGTCTTCCTCTTCCAATTTTCCATTTATAAAGTTGTCACTCTTCCCTATAAATTTTTCTTGCTTTATGTTTTATTTGTTCTCTAATAGATTCGAAGATATTTTCGCCATACCCATCGAATACATGTTCCAGTTCTATTTGCTTCACGAATTGGGGTTCCTCATCAATTTCTGAATGATATCTGTTGCGGCTCCTAAATTTTCGGGAGTGGATGTCATTACAAATGTAGTTGAAGGCGGTCTTGGTTTCATATCGGATGCTTTCAAGGAAATATAGAAGAGATTTCGATACTTTAATGTTAGAGGAAGGCCAACGGCGTTAAAAATTAGGGACAAAATAATCAAAACCTCAACAGCAAATTAGTTACTAGAAATTCCAGTTGAGATAATGGTTCTATTACTCGTATAATGATTATTTTCAGTTTAAAATACTTTAACACTTTGTTGTAATTATTTTCTGTGTGTATGTAATATTTTAGATTTCGAAGAAATTTTGTGTTAGGAATATGCCACACACCTTAAGGTTTGATTTAAAATTTCTTGCTTATTCTTTCCCGTACAAAATTTTGCATATTGTTTTTCAATATTATTTATTCAAAGTTATAAATGATTCTATAAATTGGTAATTAAATTTTTTGTTACTCAACAAAATTATATGATACAAAATAAGAATGAGTTTAAAGGTTTTGTAATTTTGTATTTTATCAAAAATATTTAAAATAATTCAAAAGTAAACAAAAAATTTTCATTTTCCTGTAAAGCAGAATATATTTAAATATAAAATGTTCATTTAAACAAATTAAAAATACGTTGACTATAAATATATTTTTTATTTTGTTCTCATTTAGTTTTTATAAAGATCAATTTCAATCCTATTGTTAATATTCTGTTTTTTCTCTTTTTTTATTTGTTTTCTTTCTTTTATTATTTATACTATTATTAATAATTTTATTCATAACTAAAATTTAAAAGTGTTATATGGATTTGATTGCAATATATTTTTAATTTTTATTTAATGCTTTTTAATTTTTACAAAGCATCTGTATGCAGTAATGAATTATAGGTTTTATATTTTATATTTGTTTAAAATCAATGCAACTATTAATTTGTAGGATTTTCCTCTCATTTTTCTACTTCTAATGTTTTAAATTTTATTAGCTCTATTAGTATTTCCAGAATAATTGTATTAGTAAATTTAATAATTTATTTTTTATTAGTAATATTAACTTTCTATAAAGTTTAAAGGTTTATTACTATTTAAATTTCTGATCATTGGTCCAGTGGTTATGGCACCGGTCCTCTAACCAAAGGGTCTCGTGTTCAAACCCCGGGGAGATTACTTTTGTTTGGTAATTTTTACCTTAATTTATAATAAACCCCAGTCAGGTCAATTAATTTTGGTAACGGGTAATTTTTTTGGTGAAAGGTGTTAGGATTAATGTCTGAAATAATGTGCAACGTTAACTTATATGAAACAATTTAAAAATAAGGTGTACGAACGAGTGTTGACAGGACGCAAACTCAGCATAATAAAAATCTGGCAAGATTTTATGGAATCGAAATATACCGATTTGTTGCCTTCGTCCCTTTTTTTTATCCATTGATCGTGTCATATTTCTTATTATTTTTTTTCTTAAAAAAGAGTTTAATATTTAAAAAAATCTCAGGTTATTATACATATTTTTTAAAAAGCTTTCAATTTAAACTCTGTTGAAAGGAGAAGAAAGCTAGGAAGAAAGAAGAAATGAAGAAGGATATATGTAACGTAATGTATGTACATACATACATAGTTGCTGTCATGCTAAGATTTTAAAACTAAATTTATATTTTATTTGAAAAAATAAAACTTATTGTGATTTCAAATTTTAGATTTCAAACTCATAGATCACTATTTGACCAATTATCAATATATAACCTTCTAAATGTCGAGGCCGCTGCATTACGTACCGATTTTTGCTGAGCTTCCATTTGTACTGGCTTAGGTTATCCCTATATAAGTCGCAATCTGCGATTCCTTGGGTTGCTTTTTTAAATTGGGTCCTACAAATTTTCCGCAGAGTTTCCAATTAAATAGTTTAACCCCGCGATTTGCATTTTCCTCTTAACAGAGTGACAGGCATAATGCCTGGGAAACATTATTAATAGCCCCGTGAGCGTACCAACCAGTTCGTCCAACTCTTTAGTCGTGCTGAGTTACGCGTAACCACAGTTCCCAGGAAATCCCTTATCGATTTTCTGAATTTGAATCAACCAATTATATGACAGTTTCTGAAGGTTTGCGATGTATTCTGCTTAGCAATTAATTCAAGAAGTATGTATCGATGGTTAGAAAAGGAGTGCTCTTGCGAAATTTTTCAGTTCGTGACCACGTCAACAATAGATTGTGGGACAAGGTTTATGTCTATAACTTCTTGCCGATCTTTATTGATAAAAATGGCCTCAGAGCGCCTATTGCGTAAACTAAGATTAGTGCTCAAGAAATATTCCAAAAGTGACTCACACCTCGTATTCGTATCTGAGCTTCCCCAGATTATGGAAGTCTCATCATTGGATGTGTGTTCGCAGCGATTCCACTGAAGATGCTGATCCCTAGTGGTCGGACATTCTCCACCAGGTTTCTCATGTTTGACGAGAGCTCTGTTTTGACGAGTTATTGGGCATTTATGCTAATACCCACCCTTACTCCCCACTCCCGATTTTAAGGTCGACTTCTGTCAATTTCTCATTACTTTGAAGGGATAATAGAAAGCCATTCTACCACCATTGCTATAGCATAGTTTGCAGTTTTGCGTCCGGAGTCCACAGATCCTACTATATGAAATCAAAGGCTGCTCCTGCAACAGAACGATGTCTTCTCCGTTTCTTTCTGTTGTTTCTGCTCCATCCAGTATTTCTGCTTCTAATGACAGCGGTGAGCAAAGAGATGATTCCTCTGGCTTTGCTTTCACGACTTTAACATCTGCAGGCTCATATTCTGTGTTCTTTAAAAAAGCAGGTGGCTTAATTAGATATTGCCAGTTTGGGGTTACCTAGGTTTATCATGTCTTGAATGATCTCAATGTCAGATGGCTTTGGCGGAATCTACGAGCTCGTTCACAAATTCATTTTTTTAAGTGGAACTGAACTATAAATGGTTTTAAAGGAATCATATAAATAAATGAACTTTACGAATAAAATTTGGCTTTTTACTTCAAAAATCGTCTTAAAAAGTGAAACAGTTTTTTATGCATTGTTACACATGTACATATACATATAGTTGCGACTAGCATTTGAAAGTTTAGGAAAAATTAAAGTTTCGGTCTAAAATTTGTGGCTTAAAAACTAAGCTTTTTATGTACGTAGGTTTTTAAGATTTTATTAAAATAAATTTCAGAATGTCGTTGTGTGTAACTGTTTCAATTTTGGAGATAAATATATGAAATAAATTATGCGCCATTTCATTTTACTTTTATTGTTTGGATGATCTATACTACATCAATTCAACGTAAAATTCTTAACATTCATTTGATTATTAAACAACATTTTTTCAATTCAATATAGATAGTAGATTTTTCAAAAACGAAAGCAAAACGTAGTAGTAGAAATTCATAATGACCGTGTAATTTTCAGATTTTTTGTTTTTAAACAAAAAAATCTGATGTGATCAGCACATAACCGACTAACCGTGTATTGTCTAGTTAAGTGAAATTGTACAGAATATTATAAAAATGTCTGTTAAATACTTCTTTCCAATTTTTAGGGCATTAGTTAAGTTAGATTATAGTTAACATGCCTAAAAAAATTTAAATAATTCCCTGAAATGCTCGCTAGTTAGCTTCAGTAATAACCAGAACTCAAATATCAAGAAATTCCATCAATTCGTTAGATATCAGATCAGTTTTCGACCCCTGATCTTTCCAAAAAAAATGTATATGTTTATTGCTTTAATACGAAGAATTTAAATATTAAATTTCAATGAAATCGGTTTATTATTTTTCTTTATATACACGAAAATGTATATTTGGCCCGTAGTAAATGTCCAGTTGTTAGCACCTGATTTCTTCCAAAGGACAGGAGTAAATCGGTTGAATATATTCTTCATAGTGATCAAAAAAGTGCAGTTCCCGAAGCCTGACATATCTCATAAGTTGATCAATCCGTGTCACAGTCAAAATAAACTTACACATAAAATTTCATCAAAATCGGTTCAGCCGAACTTGAGATACACGCTTGCACACACAGACAGACAGACCGACAGAGTGACAAAAATAGCTTATTTATACTTCCCTACCATGGAGAAATACGTTCCCACCGAAAACTCGATATGCAAAATTTGTTGTTCACATATGTTCTTCACATAACCTCCTATCGTATGCACAATGCTATGGTATACCCAATCTCAATATCAAGCTATTCAATGCATTCCATTATTTAAGAATATTGTTCTCATTATCTTTTTCTATTTTCTTTCTATTCTCAATTTACATTTTTGCTTTTTTTTGTTCATGTTTTTTACATTATAATAATGTGTGTGTTTGTTTGTTTGGTGGACGACAACTCAGCATAAATAAAATTTTGCGTACGTTAAACATTTCAAATATAATGTGCTCGAACGAGTGTTGTCAGAACGATCACTCAGCATAATAAAAATTTTGCTTTGTGGTATAATTATATCTGTACAAGCGAGTGTACGAACGATACGGAGTAATCTCAGCAAGATAAAAATTTTGCTCTTTATGAGATAATTATATTATGTGTAAGCATGAGTGTAGAAATCTGATACATTTTAGGCAATAAAAATTATGTGTACATGTGTATTTTTGAATGTTTTTTGCGTATTTGCTTCTATTTATATAAGGCGATATTTATATTTATATAAGGCGATTTCACTTATGTATACGTAGGATTGACTGTATTCAGCTGTATGAAATAATATTCTATGCGTATAGGCATATTCAAATTTATTCTAGTATGATATACATACTAGCAGGAAAAAATAACAATTGTGATTCTAATGATTCATATCATTAAAAAAAATTTTTAGTATATTCGTATGTTATATATAAAAAATAGAAATCAAAGAGTAGTGTATACGTTAGAGCAACAAAATGTATAAATAATTTTAACTCTATGATCATTTGGTATGATTTGAAAGGAAATATTTGTAGATCAATACTTAATATTTTGCGTAACTGACCTTTTTTTCAGGCACATTTTTTAATATTATTAGGAATAAAATATTATGTTTGTATGTAGGTACATTTTATCAATTTAGTTTCGCTGTAAATTGATATAAAAAAAATTTTTGGAATCTTTTCTTGGATGAAAAATTTTTTTTTTAATTTAGGGTTTATTTAAGTTTTTATGTGGCGTTCCTGTACTTTGCACATATGAGAAACCAGGCACATTTTCAAAGAATAACTTTCAAAAACTTTATAAAGTTTTTGCATGCAAAGCGTCTGGATAATGTCTTTATATATAACAAGTCTCAATGCTAAGAGAGAAACTTGAAAGCACGACCTTATTCTAATGGGTTCTTTTAATTCGAAGTGGCTATTTTTTGGGAAAAAATTTTAAAATAAATTCATAATGCAGGTAAAATTTCGAAAATATATTTGAAAAATCAAGAAAATATATTAATATTTTCATTTATAATTATTTTAAAATTTTTGAAACAGAGGAAAAACAACAGGCACAACCTTCGCCTTCAACGTTTTATATGTTACTGAAAGCATTTCACTATTTTTAAGTTAACAGCTTTTTTTTCTCATAGGGTAAGTTAACTCAAAATATGGGAAGTAACTGTGGTGTCAAGTTGAAAATACAATTAATGAAAGATAATTATTAAATATTGATATTCGAATACATAGTAAAGAAAAAATTTGAAGAGGGAATTAGAAAATACAATCAAATACTATTTTTTAAATACAAATTTTATATACACTTGTAAATTTTACCTCAATTTTTGAGAAAAATTTTTAAAACTTAATATATTACCTAAGTAAAAAAATATTATAACCGTATTCGAATATCTTTTTTATTTTGGAAATAAATAGTTTCTTAGCAAATGACTCAAAAACTCCGATTATAAAGTGACAAGTAGTAAAAAAAATTGAGTATTGGGACTTGTTCGGTGTTAAGACATGAGTCAAAATTAATAATTTTGTAAATAACAAGTGTGCGATGTGTTTAGTTTTTGTTTTTGAAGTTTTAAAATATATTTGTATTGTTGTTTACTGAATTTGATTTTGTATAAAACAAATGTGTATACATTTCTTCATAAAAAAAAAATTAAGCTTGGTGTACTTCTTTTTTATTGTAGGTACATATAACTGATTAGCCATGCATTTGGACGAAGGTGAAATTGTTATCAACTAGATTTTATATATTGGATGTAACATTAATCCCTGCTGAGACATTACTTTATGCTGCTATCAGAAAGTACACAATAAATCTGTCCATTGAGACGAATTGTATAGATTTAGACCAGATGGTTTTGCAATATTTGTCATCAGAATCCGAGTCTACATGCAGTCATCGTATTTAGGCCTTATATATTTTTATTTATTTTAATGAAAAGTATTTTAAGTGTTTTAAGTACTTATGTGTGATATGTGCAGCTATGGGAAATGTAAATGTACGATGGTTTACTTTGCATTTAATAATAACATCAAGTGTGCTCACAAACATGTAAGAAAAAAAAAGTATTTTGGATTAAGCATTATAGGACAATATAGGTAAATAATTAGTGTGTCTGCAATAAATAATAGTTCTCTATGTATACGATTGTATACGAATCGATATTAGTCTTCCATCTGTAAAATGTACATACATCCTTGCAACAGGTCTCTTTATAATGTTAGTTTTAGTTTTTAATGTGACGACACGGGTTAAACCATCTGGTACAAGATGAACGTCTATTAGACGTGCCAATAACTAACGGGATAGGTGCTAGATTTTCGTTCTTCAACAAAACGAATTTATTTATTTCAATGTTAGTACATGACTTATAACATTGTGACCATTGTTGTAACTTATTTAAGTATTCGTTAGACTTTCTTTTCTAAAAGTCTTGATACGAGTACAATATTTGCAAATGTTGCCATCTACTCAATCTGCTGATATTTATTCATCCGATATGGATGGTTCTGGTGTCGTTAAAATTGCACCTCCAATTACAAAGAGCGCCAGAGTTAAAGCAGTAAAATTATTAATGTAGATTTTGATAACACTAAATTGTCATCCTTCAATTTGTATTATGACCGTGTTGAAGTCAATATATTATTTTCCAGTACGCGTTTAAGATGTGTTTTGACAGATTTTACTCCTGGGAGCCAGGTAGTATGAAATTAAATTTTACTCCTTCTTTTTCTATGTTCGAAGCTATTTCTGCATCTATGTTCGAAACTGTTCTGTCATTTTACAAGCAGATAATGTAAATTTAAAAAATCAAATAAAATCTGCATCAACAGAAAAGAATGTTTTTTTTTTAATTGGTGTGAAAAGAAAACTTCCTTTTATTCGGAATAAAATACTTTTATTTTTCGCTAATATATTTCGTGCGCTACATACGCACTTTATCAAAGCTGATTTTCTTCTGTTCTTTTTTGATGCGGAAGTTATTGTATATGAAACTGACTGGTTCATAAAACAAAATAATGCAAAGAAGCGAAAAATGGAAAATTCTTCCGAAATAAATTCAGAAAAGACAATTAAGAAAATAATGAAACCAGCCTTAAAATGAAGGCTGAAAATCCAAAGAAGCAAAAGCCTCCTACGGTTATATTGAGCAAATTGTAAATGTACTGGTAATCACATGAGAGCAGAATTTAACAAGATGGATAATTTTAAGCGCAAATGTGCGAACTGTAATGAGGCACACTCTGCTAGCTATCGAGGTTGTTTGGATGCAAAAGAAGAAGAGCTATCGAGGTTGTTTGGATTGCAAAAAAGAAAATTAAAAAGGAATAAAACCAACCAAAATCAAGTTAAGCTTAATGAGCAAAGAGCTTCAGAAATAGCCAGAGTAACAACACTTAGCAAAGTGTTAAAGGGAGTATCATATTCACAGGCACTTCAAAGCAAAACAATTTACAGAATAATAATAAGAAACATGGGAAGAAAACTCCACAAATGAAAAGTACTGACGCAGACATTATGCGTCAATGGTGCATTGTATATTGAAAGGTTATTAAAAATAGAAAATAGATACACTGAGATGTATACGGGGATACCATAGAAATTAAGAAGAGATGTACGTAAATGAAATACGTATAGTAACTTGGAATGCTAATGGTGTTCTTAATAAGAAACAAGAAATATAAATTTTTCTCAAACGAGAAATATAGATATTTGTTTGCTGACGGAGGCTCATTTGACATATAATACGGGTCTTATAATAAAAGGTTATGATTGCTATAAAGCGGTACATCTCAGAAATCAGCCGAGTGGAGGTAGTGCGATACTAACAAAAGAAAGTATAGAACATAATGAAGAATTCAAGATAGAAACAGCTTATTGCGATAAAAATTAAGTCTACTAAACAGGATTTTAGTGTTGGTGCTGTATACTGTCCGCCAAATTGCAGCATTAAGAAAAATACTTTTAAATATCTCCTGTATAAACATGGACATAGATTTTTAATAGGAGATGACTATAATACTAAACATACAGACTGGGGTTTTAGAATCACATAAACTAGAGGAAGAGAGGTAAGAGAAGCTATTCAAAAGCTAGGTTCTTGTTATCACTCTACTAGCACTCCTACTTATTGGCATACTGACGCCAACAAGATTCCTGATGTTATTGACATACTAAAACTCAGAAAACTTACTAAACCTTGAAGATAATTATTTTTTTAATTCAGTTCACTGTACTGTATTATTGACGTAAATATTAATATACAATCAAGAAAACAATTAGATCTCGAGTTAGAAGAATTTATTGAAATCATACAAAAAGCTGCATGGAATAATACAAAAATGTGAAAGTACAAACCGACAGCAAATAGCTATCTTAAAGACATAACGGATATAGTAGAAATTGCGGAAGAGATAAGATACCTGGAGTTGAAAAAATCGCCAGATTTTGATTTTATACTGCAGAAGTACTGAGAGAGCTACCAGACGAGGCATTGCAATATTTGATGAAAATCATGAATGCAGCTATAGATTTTGAGTATATCCTTTGTGCTTCCAAAGTGGCAGAAGTAATTATTTCCTTGAGGAAACTAAAGTCTTACAGGCCCATTTCACTGTTACCAATGATGTCAATGCTTTTTGAAAAGCTGCTATTGAGCCAATAATAAAAAATAGGGGCCTCATACCAAACCATCAGTTTTGACTTAGAAGAAACCATTCTACGATAGATCAAGTCCATAGAATTACAAATATCTGCTCTTCTGTATTTCTAGACGTAGCCCAGGCAGTCGGTAATGTATGGAACGAACATACAAACATAATATTTTATACCTACTATTTTATACACAAATATAATTATTTATACCTACATACAAACATAATATTTTATTCCTAATAATATAAAAAATCTGATGTGGTCAGCACATAACCGACCGCATTGTGTATTGTCTAGTTAAGTAAAAGTGTTACAGAATATTATAAAAATGTCTGTTAAATACTTCTTTCCAATTTTTAGGGCATTAGTACGCTTATAATTAACATACCTAGAAAAATATAAATTTGGCTCTTATTAGAGTTTCGCTTTGTGTTGTTGAGATCTTTCTCACAAAAGGTTCTACACTCCTGACTTGATTTTTAAATTATTGAAAAACACTTTCTTGAATATTATCATACTCTCTTAAACTTGGCTTAATTATGTATATTTAATTTACCTACATAATGATTCACTTACACATTAGTAATTTAGTTTAATTTCGAAAAATGAATTAACTGTAAAATTCATTTTTCTCTCATTATAATATGTATAAATGATTTGAAATTCTATACTTATATTCTTACTCTACAAATGGTCACAGTGCAGTTAAGTTGATTTAAAATAAGCATGTGTTCTTTAAGTGTAATAAAAATAATTATAAGTGTTTTAACTTGAACATTAAAAATTAGTTGTATATAAAATAATAATTATAAATGAATTAATAACTAAAATAAGCAAAATGTGATAATAATAATTTAATAAATGAAATGTTAATTTAAAAAATAAATTAATAAAATTGAAACATAAAATGGTCTTCTTGTTTAAATAATCAGGAAGCCATAGTGTTACCCGAATTCCCTGAAATGCCCACCAGTTAGTTCCGGTAATAACCAGAACTCAAATATCAAATTTCAAGGAATTCCTTCAATTCGTTCCGTAGTTATGGTGAAAAATGTAAAATCGGCCGCAAATCAGTTTTCAAGCCCTGATCTTTCCAAAAAATTTATATGTTCATTGTTTTAATACGAGGAATTCATATATTAAATTTCAATGAAATCGGTTGATATATGCATCTTTATATACGCAAAAATGTATATTTGGTCCGTAGTAAACGTCCAGTTGCTGACATCTGATTTCTTCCAAAACATAGGAATTTTCGCGGACGGTCGAGCAAAGCTTATATATGAAATTTAAAGTAAATCAATTTGTTGCCATCACATAACCTACCTATTGTGTACACAATACGGTCGGTAAAAATGTGCATGAAAAAAAACGGTCAGTTACGCAAAACACTTAGTATTGATCTTCATATACATATTTTCCTTTCGCACCATACAATGAAATGTTCGTAGAATGAAAATTATTGATACATTTTTTTACTCTACACTACTCTTTTATTTTTATTTATTGTACGAATACACAAAATATTTTTTTCAATGTATGAATCATCAGAATTGCAATTATTAATTTTTCCTTTTACAAACACACTAGAATAAATTTGTATATTATGCCTATAAACAGAAAATATACAGCTGTACACATCCAATCCTACATATACATAAGTGAAATCGTCTCATATTACATACATAGCAGCAAGATACGCAAAAAATAAGAATATTCAAAAATATACATGCACACATAATTTATATTGTTTAGTATGAATAAGATCAACACTCATGCGTACACATATAATTATCTTATAAAGCAAGATTTTTATTTTGCTGAGATTGCTCCCTATCAACACTCGCTCGTACACATATAATTATATCACAAATCAAAATTTTTATTATGCTTAGTGATCGGCCTGGCTACACTCGTTCGTACACATTATATTTAAATTGTTTCATATATGAAAAATTTTATTTATGCTTAGTTGTCGCCCACACACCAAACAAGCAAACACATTATTATAATGTATTACTTTTTCTGGATACTATTGCATTCGTAAACAACAAGAACAAAAAAAAAAACAAAAATTAAGAATGAGAAAGAAAAAATTTTGAATGAATTTCAAAATTACATGATCGTTATGAATTTCTACTACTATGTTTTGCTTTCGTTTTTGAAAAAACTGTTATCAATCACAGAATTAAATATTAATAAATTGGTAATATCTACTACTTATATTGAACTGAAAAAATGTTGTTTAATAATCAAGCGAAGGTTAAGAATTTTTATGTTGCATTGATGTAGTGCAAGTCATCCAAAAAATAAGAGTAAAATGAAATGGCGCATAATTTGTTTCACACATTTATCTCCAAAATTAAAACAGTTAAGCAGAACGACATTCTGAAATTTCAAAACCACAAGCCTATAAATACCCGTAAATGTATTTATTTTAATAAAATCTAAAAAATATAATGAGCAGTGTAAAAGCTTGTACCAATGTACATAAAAAGCTTAGTTTTCAAGCCACAAATTTTAGAACGAAACTTTGATTTTCTTTAAATTTTTGTATGCAAATTTTTTTGTATTTTCTTTGATTTTTTATGATTTGTGAAAAAAAAAGATAAATTTTATTCGTAAATTTAAAATTACGAATAAAATTTCGCTATGTACAATCATTTAATATGTATGTATACATATAAGTAAATAAATTTTTCAAAAAAAGTTCATTTGATATAATTTTCATAAAACCTTTTACAATAAGTTTCACTTACGTCAAAAAGTAAATTTTTTGGTTGTTAAAATCAAAAAATCAAGTTTAAATGATTGATATAAATCTGATCATAACTTCATAAAAAACATGCAGTTAAATAAATTACTTTGTTTTTATATAAAACAAAAAATTGAAAGTTTAGTTCCAGACTTTAATTCTATAATTCAGCATAATAGGGTTACAAGAAAGTGCTTTATGATGCACAATGTGCAATGCCTATTAAATTTTGTTCACAGTTATAAAATAGGTGAAACGGTTGAAGGGGAGGGCACTTTTTAAGAACCGCTTAGGGCGACGAATACATCAATACCGCGCCTGGTATAAATTGTCGGGAAACTTTTCATCCTAACTCATGCTACTCAAACATAATTTTTGCATTAAAATCTTGCCTTTGATGATGATAAGTGCATCTGAAGTAAAATTCATTTTGCTACGTTTGCAAAATAAAATTTTATAAAAAAATTTTATTAAAAAAAAAAATTTTTATTCAGAATTTTTATATTACCGAAAATAAATTAAAGTATTCTTGGTAAAAAACTTTAACTAACAGTGAGTTGACAAAAAATGTGTTTCAAATGTGATATCTCTTCATGCACCAATTATGAGATGAAGACTCAAAAAGTCACATATAGGGCTTTCTGCATGTATACATGGGGTGCTGATAGAGATTGGTATCACCAATCTCTTAAAAGATGGTTCATTTGCGACGATTGCCAGGATATCCATTCTACACTTCGATCAACCCTAGACAATGTGTCATCGCAAATAAAATATCTAGATGATGAAAAAAAGGGACTGATTGGGAAAGCGAATGGAATAATCGCAAGCAACTCGTCTAGTTTTGAAGATATGGCTAAGTCCTTTGACCAAACAAAAATTTCCATTAATGATTTGGTCGAACTTCAAAGCGTCAAATTCCAACAACTTAGGACAGATTTCCAAAAAGCCCTAGCAAGCCAGAATTTCCAACTCAAAGATTATGAACCGCTACGTTAGACAGTTGTCATCGACGTCTAAGGAAATACAGGTTACTGGCGAATATATTTGTTCGGACCATAACTCACTGTTAGTAAAGGTCGATGCGCTATATCAAAATATAAGTGAATCTCTAAACAACCTGTTATCTGAAATGTTGCAAGAGATTTCTTTATTGAAGCAAAGCTTAATGGACTTCAAAAGCTCTAACAATAAGTCTTCCGTGAGTTCAACGAGACTGGGAAACATATATGACGAGATTCTGGAATCTGAACAAATATGTCATCGTGTTGACGAAAATTCAGTTAATCGTTACGGAATACAATGGTCTCGTCAAGAATGGGAGTTTTGTCTGGCTCGGATTGAGGCTGCTAATGAAGAGCATAAGGAGTCAAGTAGTCCAAAGCGCATTCACAAGTGGGGTCGGAGACATCACGGTAGATCCTTAAATGAAACAGTTCAGCCGGCTGAAGCTAGCCAAGGTACTTATTGTAATAATTATAACAATGTAACAGTATTAGCAATACGGGTAGTATTTCCGTAGCTCGTCCTGATAAAGGTCCGAGTATATTGTATCCTAATTATACTAAAGGAGAAACTTTCAGACCTATCTCGGAATCGTTCAAACCGGTTTCAAGTTCAGCTTCACCAGTATTGTTTAACCGAAACCCGCCTAGTTTTGACAATCCTCTAGTTCCACCTATAGTTAGACTAACAGAAAAAGCTGTTGAAGAAGGAGATGGCAAATATTTGTTATCTCGTTTGAGGGATCACCGAATCTATGAAAACGTTATCAGATCATGTTTGTGTTGATGGGAAAGCGAGAACAAATATTGAGGTTTTGATATGTCAAGAGGGACTGCCATATGACCTTCAGAGTTTAAAAAATATATATATTAATTTCACGAAGAGATAGGTATGACCCCAAAAGACGCTAACCGAAGATTAAATCATCTGCAACTAAGCCGAGAAAACCATAGTAAATATTTTCGTTCCTAGCGATACTGTTAATGTAAATTCTGCTTCTAGCAACTGTTCGAACTTGAATTTCCGACCCAACTCCGTTTCAATTTATTATCAAAATGTTAGAGATCTGCGTTCAAAAACCTCTAAAGGTTTTGTGAATTCAGCTATCCGTGATTGTGATATCTTTATTTTGACGGAAAATTGGCTCTGTCATAAAATTAACTTTCTTGAATTGTTTGGGAAAAATTACACTATATAAAGAAAAGACAGATACGATTTACCAAATGATCCAGCAAATGGAGCAGTAATCGTGAAGGCGGTGGAGTTTTGATTTCAGTCAAAAATAAGTTTAATGTCGATCAAGTTAACCTAGATCAATTTTCAATTTTGGAAATTGTTACTGTAAAAATTAAGCTAACTTACAAAAATATCTTCATAATAAATTGCTACATCCTTCCAAATTCTGCTTTTAATGTCAATGAGAATCTATGTCTAGGTATTGACTATATTATTTCTCTCATGAATTCAGCTGATGAAGTATTATTATTTGAAGATTTAAATCTTCCAAATATTTTCTGTATCCCTGATGATGAGGAATGTTACTTAATTCCTAATCAAATAGTAAATGATTCCGAATCAGTTCTAATTGACAGCTGTAACGCTAACGGCCTTCAACAAATTTCTAATAAACTAAATTATCAGAATAAGCAATTGGATTTAGTTTTTACTTCTGACTGGTGTAATCTAATCTCTCATGATTGTAGTTTACCTTTAGTCAAAATTGATAACTATCACCCACCAATTTGTTGTTCTTACTTTTATGAAAATAAAACTGATATTTTGTTGGAAGCAAATTACAAATTTAACTTTTCTAAAACTAACTTTATGGCTTTAAATAATTATCTTCGTTCAATTGGTTTCAGCTCTATTTTTTCAAACTTAGATCTTGAGCAAATGGTTAGTATTTTTTATCAAATTCTTAATCACACTTTTAATGAGTTTACGCCTATTATACGTGATCGGTGTGTAAATTCTTCCCCATCGTTGTTTGACAAAGATTTGAGAAAATTGAGGAATAAAAAAATAGAGCATGGAATTTGTATTTAAAACATAAAAATGGATACAATTATAATAAATTTGCTTATCTCTTTAACATTTACAAGGTTAATCTTCAGTAAAAATATGACAATTACCTTACTAATATGGGATATCAAATAATCCAAAATCTTTTTGGAATGTCGTTAATTTAAAAAGAAAATGCGATCAATATCCAGGCGTCCTGTCTAATAATTCATTTGATATAACAAACTTCTTTCGTGAATTTTTTTCCAGCTCTTATGGTAGTAATATTTTTGAAGTTGATTGCAATAATTTTAGTCGTTTATATAACTTTCCAATATTTCCGATTTCATCAATAGATTTTTCAATTTCTCGAGTAAAAAAATATTTGGAAATGCTTGAGGCAGATTGTTCTCCTGGGCCTGATAATGTGCCTAAAGTGATACTTAAAAATTGTTCTCTCTATTTAGCAGGTCCACTATCAATTTTATTTACTCATTCACTTTCTCGTGGTCATTTCCCACAGTTTCGGAAGGAGTCGTTTATTAGACTTGTCCATAAAAAAGGACTTAAAAATGTGACTAATTATCGGTCAATTGCCAAGTTATCGTCCATTCCTAAAATATTTGAACTAATGATCTTTGATTTCATTTATGACCAATGTTCACGTCGATTAGTGCCAAATCAGCACGGTTTCGTTAAGAAACGGTCTACTACAAGTAATTTAGTGGATGCGACTTCCTTTTATTTAAATGCCATGGAGTCCGGTTTTCAAACAGATGTCATTTACACAGATTGTCAAAAGCATTTGTCAGATTGTCAAACAGTTTGCTTTTATATAAATTGAGCAAATTTGGTTTCCCTTCAAATTTGTTGGATTGGATTAAATCCTATTTATTGGATCGTAAGTACTATGTCTTAATTAGATCCTGCACCTCAAATCAGTTTGTTGCTAATTCTGCGGTTCCTCAAGGTAGTCATTTAGGTCCTTTATTGTTTATTATAGCGATAAATGATGTTATTTCTATCATTAATCATAGTGAAATTATTATTTACGCTAATGATATGAAAATCTTCAAAATCATTTGCTGTCCTGAGGATTCCGTTAAATTGCAAGATGACATCTCCTCTTTTTCGACTTGGTGCAGCCACAATAACCTTCTCCTAAATGTTGGTAAATGTGCGATAGTTAGTTATACACGTAAATCTGTTCCGATTTTGGCTAATTATGTATGAGTGAGAAGTCAATAAACAGGGTCAATTCTTTTCGGGATTTGGGTGTTATCTTCGATGACAAATTGACTTTTAGGCCTCATTATAATACCATATTAATTAACAAAGCCAATTCAATGCTTGTTTTTGTAAAGAGATGGGGTAAAGAATTCAATAATCCATACATATTAAAATCTTTGTATATGTCATTGGTTCACTCCAATCTTGAATATACATGTCAAGTTTGGTCACTCCACAACCTATTACATATAAAAAGAATTGAAGCGGTCCAGAAAAAATTCATCAGATTTGCTTTATGCGGTTTAAACTGGGAAGGTCCCTTAAATTTACCACCCTTCAATAATAGGTTTCAATTTTTAAACTTGAATTCTTTGGAATCTAGGAGAATTGTTGCGGACATTTTGTTCATTCTTTAAATTAAGAACGGCCAAATTGATTCCCCATGAATTAAATCTATCATAGGTTCTAGTTTAAATAGCAGTACCCGTTTTAGGTCAGAAAATGCATTTAATACGGCCTTTAATCGGACGAATTATGGTAAATACGAACCAATAAATAGAATGTTCATCTATATTAATGAATAAAAAAGAATTATTGATTTGCCTATAAGTAAGCAACAACCAAAAAAGGTTTTGTTTTCTAACTTGCCATAATTTTCGTTTAATTATAAATTTCTGGTGTCTAGTTTTTAAAGTTTAAGTCATAGATAATAAATAAATGATAGCTTTACTTTAGATGTTGTTTGAAAAGTTTGAGGACTTTGTACCTGTTCGTCTCCGTTTATATTTGTTGTTTCTGTTTTCTCTGCTTTGATAAAATTTTTTAAATTTTGAATTAATGATATATTTTCATCGTTCATGCAATTGGAGCCGACTGAATGAGCTGATGTCATGTTGTTGATCAAAAGTGTTTTATAATTACATGTGAACTGTTTGGAATTGGGGTTTACATTCCTATAATTTAGTGACCGTATTGATCCAAAAAAATTTTCCAACGGATCTTGGTTAAAGTTCCGCAAATATATATATTTGATTCCATTTTGTTGAAGTCTATCCCCTATTTCTTTGAAGTTCTCAATATTCTTTATAAAATTTTGTATACAAGGTGGTTTAAATATTTTATTCGCTCTTGTAAAGTACATGCTGCATAAAATGGGTTTGGCTTCATTTTCCCAGAAGTATTTCTGTACTTCTCCGAATGGTCCTCTGAGCTCCTTACACCTTGGCGGATTCGAAGAACTACCATTCATGGAATCAAATAATCGATCCAAAAACATAATTGCGGCAGCGGTATCTCCTGCACCTTCTCCCAACACATGTGCATGTTCATTTACTTTTTTACCTGTTAAAATATTTTTAAATAAAATAAAATTTAAATAATATTAAATATAAGTAAAATATAAAAATATGGATAGGTAAAAAATACTAACCTATTTCAATTGTGTACAACATTAACTTTCCAACAGTAGCACTCAAAACTTTTACACAGTGAGATACTTTCATTTTTTTTAGGCAGTGTTGAAAAACATGCTGTTCAGTTAATTTTGTCATCCGCAAAACTGAAACTCCTGAATCTATTTCATAAAAGTTTTTAATATGATCCCATTTGGCTGTTACAGTAATATCTTCGTTTTTATAAATCAAGTTCTTTTCAATAAAATGATTTCGTATTAATTTTATTAAATGTGGGGGATCAATTATTGGATTTACGATTTTCCCATTGATTTCAAATCCACAACTTCGAAATTCTTTCCCCAAATTCATCGCTCTTATTCTCGAGTTTTCTTTTAGTGTTCTTATTGCTTTTATATTTGTTGTACCTCCGTCGCAAACTGTTGAAACAACTTCTAATCCAGCTTTTTGTGCTGTGTTTATAATAGTTGTAATTGCGGTTACAATTTTATTGGATGGGCATGTTGAGTTAACCAAATAATACATAACCGGTTGAAAAATAAATTAAATTTTTATAAATATAATCATCACTATGATTTTTAAATATTGTTTTTGGAAATAAACATTTCCATTTTAAATAATTTTCAATATTTTTATTTGGATTGGGGAATCTAGGTCTTTTACTTATTTTGTCTTTACAGAAAGGCACACAACACGAAATAACACCCATTGTCTAAATATTTTTTAAATATTCTTATATTCACTTATATAAATATAAGTGAATATAATACTTAATTTATTATTTTAATTCAATTTTTACACTGTTCATATTATTTTATTTAAATTTCACAAAACTTCATTCAAAATATAACCAACGACAACAACGAAAACTTTCTAAAAGAAAAGGTAACCTAAGAAACGCAACAAAAAAATAACAACTTTAAATTTGAACAAGTAAAAACGTTTCAGTCGGTATGAACCGATTGAATTATACCCTGCACCTTTCATTGTTGTATAGCAATTACTCAAACCTGTGAAACCATTCTATAGAAACTTCACGGATATGTCTGATCTATAACTGAACACACAACTGCCAAGTTTCGTGAATCTGACTTTATTATTTTTCTAAATATTTAAAATTAGCTTTTGGAGTTGTATGGCAGGTACCCGAACCTGCCAAGCAATTCCACTACAGCTTCGCTAATATATCTGATCTATAATTGGACACACAACTGCCAAGTTTCATGAATCTAACTTTATTACTTTTCCAAATATTTAAAATAAGCTTTTGGACTTGTATGGGAGCCACTCGAACCTGTCAAGCAATTCCACCAAAACTTCAGAAATATCTTTGATCTATAATTGGACACACAACTGCCAAGTTTCATGAATCTGTCTTTATTATTTTTCCAAATATTTAAAATTAGCTTTTGGAGTTGTATGGCAGGTACCCGAACCTGCCAAGCAATTCCACTAAAACTTCGCAAATATATCTGATCTATAATTGGACACACAACTGCCAAGTTTCATGAATCTAACTTTTTTATTTTTTCAAATATTTAAAGTAAGCTTTTGGACTTGTATGGGAGCTACTCGAACCTGTCAAGCAATTCCACCAAAACTTCAGAAATGTCTTTGACCTATAATTGGACACACAACTGCCAAGTTTCATGAATCTGACTTTATTATTTTTCCATATATTTAAAATAAGCTTTTGGACTTGTATGGGAGCCACTCGAACCAGTCAAGCAATTCCACCAAAACTTCAGAAATATCTTTGACCTATAATTGGACACACGACTGCCAAGTTTCATGAATCTAACTTTATTAATTTGGCGAATATAAAAAATTTGCTTTTAGAGTTGTATGGCAGCCACCCGAACCGGTGCAGCTATCTCATTAAAATTTTTAGAGTATATGTAGAATATAATTGGACACATGTATACAAAATTTTATATTTGTACCTTTATTAGTTTTTGAAATAATTAAAATAAACTCTTTGAGTTGTATGGCAGCTACCCGAACCCGTTGTCCGAATTGGTCCAATAACAATAGGGTTCGTCCTTGGCACAAAAGAAGCAACTTGTGAAAGTTTGGTGTCGATTGTATTATTCGTTTTTGAGTTATCGTGCGATCGGACGGACGGATGGACGGACGGACGGACGGACGGACGGACGGACGGACGGACGGACATGTCTAAATCAACGCAGAATTTTACGCTGAGCAAGAATATATATATATGTCCATACCGCAGATGACTCCTTCAAGTAGTTACAAACTCCATACCAAAGTTAATATACCCTTCACGAAGTGCAGGGTATAAAAAGAGTACTATTAGCGCCACTCTTTATTGTAAGAAGAACTAAAATCATGAAAATGTCAGATTTCAGCGATTTGTTCTAAGTTAGCTATCTAAGGATATCTGTCATTTATGGTTTAAGTATTATTGTATTATTGTTATTTAAATATGTAATATTTAAATATGTTGTATAAATGCATATGTACTTATATATAAGTTTTAGTTTTAAGCTATTTTATATTATGTTTGAGTTAAAAATTAAATAAATAAATAAATAAGGCCAACCTGCAAAGTACGTAAAATTATCATTGTTTAGGACTCCAATATATGCCCAACGTTTTGAGGTTTTCGCTGCTTTCATCAGTCAATGGTAACATAATTGCTGTCGAGGGCGAAGTTTCGGCACGTGTAATTAATTACTTTCCATTATTGACCTATCGAAGCGCTTTTGATTCCGAATGTGACAGTCAAAAGCCGCTAGTCTTGAATGTGTTGCTGTTGATTATCTCGCCATTCTTTGTAAATTCATTTGTGACGATTCCACCCGAATTTTTCTCCACATTTTTTCTATGTCGCCACTGAATGTGATCTTGTATTTTCTCCATCTCAATAGTATGGCTGTTAGCTCATCTTGAAATATTGGATATTAGCAATATTTCACTTTGTGTAGCGCGTGACGCATCGAAAACCACCCGTGGTTGGGTCATATTTCCCGAGTTATAAATAAAAATGTGAAAATTAGACGGTTTTTGCATGTTCCAACTATGAGGCCCCATAACCCCAAGAACAAGAGTTGAAAAACGAAAATGTCACCAGGCGTTCTTTGTACGTCTGAATGCATACCATCACCTCCTTCGGGAATACCTTTGAGTCGCGGAGACCCTGTATGAGCTTGTTTCAGTATTAAATTTTTCGATTTTCCATAACGCCTGTTCACTTAGATGACTGTAAACATGATAGTTACGTATTCATCGCAACGTTGTCTTTGCGACATTTTTTAAAACTTTGAGCGACAGGAGAATCAGTTTCTCCCTTCATTAAACCTTCTAAAATTATTTGGCGATAGATATTTACCCCACGTAATTAGTGAAAATAAGAATCAGCCAATTGTAGGTCGCGATATTTCTGCTGACTGCTGTTTTTGACTGAATTGTAGGGTCGTTGTGTAAATTTGAATCATTATTAGATTGACGATTCAGTAATGAGTGATTCTGACGCTTACATTGTTGCCATGTATGTTATGCTGGGACAGTTACTTCATAGATGACCGCTACCCAAACAATTGATATACAAAACTTTACCTTTAACTACTTCAAACCTTTTCATTGGATTTAAGGCCAAAAATTGTTCATATTTTCTGATCATATGCTGTCCAGCACAAAACTTGTTAAATTTAGGACTCGATTTCGAATCCCGAGGTAATCTTCTGTCATTAATTGCTTCCAGTGTTCCAAATCTTATCTCTAAATATTCTTTATGAGCTACATGCTTTTCATTTACAAGAAAAGCTCCGAGTTCTGGATTGGCATTAGATATTGGAACAAAAGGAGGATTTTGAGAGTTTAAATATTGTTGTTGCACAATTGAATTGCAACAACATACTTAAACCCAACGTGGCCCATGCGTCTCCCAACGTGGTACATCTCTTGTTTTACTGTTTCGTTGCTTCCAGAGCTGATGACTACATCGTGGAAATTTTTGAATAAGCAAGAAAACGATTATTGGATCCCAATTGGTAATGTCGACATCAAGGTTTTTTAGCGCTTGTAAGCATTCCGAGGTTGTATCAAGAAGTCCCTTAACTGCTTGAGCCGACTTACTGTTTATGTGGTTTGAGAATATAAAACCTTTAGTTGTGTATTAGTGCTCCCAGAAATCCTATCATGTTCAATCAATCACTGAATAATCATGCGAAATTTTTTTTTTGGTTATTTACGATTAAAAACGCAAAAATGTTTTTCTATTAGTTCTTATGGGAATTGCTTGCAATCATTTCTTAAGATGAAACAAAGTAATGTGATTAATCAGCGAAATGTGATTAATCAAGCTTATAGTAAATGTTAGAAATTTTAGAAATTGAGTTGTAATTTTAGTTGTTAAGTTGTTCTTCCTAAAAAGCATGTATTATTTTCGTTTTTAAGTTTTTTTTACAATCTAGTATGTTTCATAGTATGTTTAAATATAATTTTAGCTACATAAAAAAGGTAGAGAACGTCTTAAAAATGGAATGTATAGACTTTTTTTTACATCATTTTGTTAATTTATTTTATGAAATGAAATTATATTCAACGAAAATTTGAGAGTTTTTTCCAATTTATTTTTTTCTACTACATAAAATTTTCTTTATTTCCATAATTTCCACTTTTTAACAGTTTGTCTATTAAAAAATATATACATGCATTACATACTTCAAATTACATAAATACAAATTCATGTACATACTTCCTTTATTGTATGAAACACGGTTGGCAAAAGCAAAAACAAATATGATCAAACATCATCAATGATTGCAATACTCGTATTATTCAACCATTTCAATCAAAAGCTTTGACCAAACACGATTGTTTATGATTGTATGATTATATTATTTTAATTGAAAAAGTCAAACAATTCAAACAACTTTATGATTAATCGTGTTCGATCATCATTACTTGGAGCTGCATTGTGTATTTACCAAGAATCATTTCTACCGACCGTATTGTTTATACAATAGGTAGGTTGTGTGATGGCAACAAATTTTGCATATCAAGTTTTCGGTGGAAATGCACTTCTCCATGGCAGGGAAGTGTAAATAAACTATTTTTAGCAACCTGTCGGTCTGTCGGTCTGTGTGTGGACGTGTTTGTCTTAAGTTCGGCTGAACCGATTTTGATGAAATTTTATATGTAAGTTTATTTCGACCATGACATGGATTGATCAACTTTTGGGATATATCAGGCATCGGGAACTGTAATTTTTAGCGAGCCTGCTTTACTTTTTTGACCATTTTGAAGAAAATATTCAACCGATTTAGTTGAAATTTCATATATAAGCTTTTCTCGATCGACCGCGAAACCTCCTAACTTTTGGAAGAAATCAGGTGTCAGCAACTGGACGTTTACTACGGGCCAAATATACATTTTTGCGTATATAAAGATACATATATCAACCGATTTCATTGAAACTTAATATTTAAATTCTTCGTACTGGAGCAATGAACATATAAAGGTTTTGGAAAGAACAGGGTTAGATCAGAAAGCTGATCTGCGGTCCGATTTTACATTTTTCACCATATCTACGGAAAGAATGGATGGAATTTCTTGAAATTTGGTTTTTGAGTTCTAGTTATTATTGAAACTAACTAGCGACTATTGCAGGGAATTCGGGTAGCACAAAGCGAAACTCTACTGTGAGCCAAATTTACATTTTTCTAGGTATGCTAAGAAAGCTTACTAATGTCCTAAAAATTGGAAAGAAGTATTTAACAGGCATTTTTATAATATTCTGTAACGTTTTCACTTTACTAGACAATATTCATTGCGGTCGGTTATGTGCTGATCACATCAGATTTTTTATTATACCTCTTTTCTAACAGAGACCACGCGGTGATATAATTGTGTTCGGTGACTTGAAAATGACGAAGTACAAATATGCCTCGATATACATGTATAATTTTTGAGACCGAAATTTTCCTTTTTTACACAAATTTTTAGGTTAAGAAATAAATATTCAATTTGAAATATCAATACTAAATAAATATATATGCATTGTGTGCCATTGTGCATAAATACGTACATGTCATGTATTGGGGTGTGTTTGTAAACTTTATCAAGGAAATCGTTTTTAAATTTGAAACATTTAAAAGAATAACGTGTGCATAAAAAATTTTTTTTTTCGTTTTAAAAAACGTATATAAAACAAGGGAAAAATTTATATAAAAAGAAAAGTGGTATTTAAATTTTTTTCATATAATCGAAGTTATTTATATCGGGAGAAAGTATATCAAGGGAAACCTGTAATTCTTCCGCCTCTCCACTTAGGTGCATCTTTAAATGCTGCAATTTTTGCACAAATCACAAAAAATAGTTCACTTCTTGTAGTCTCTAGTAACGCCTCCATTTATTTTGGTTATAGTGTTTTCACAGGTTTTATTTTTAAAATGTTGTTGTATCGATTCATATGTCGTAAAAAATTATGTTTCTGTTTCTCGATATGCATCCTTTAGAAAACATTAAGACGTTACTTCGTTAAATTTTTTGTCAGAAATCTTAGCAATCAGTAACTTTTTATATCCTTGTTTAAATTCGTGTCACAACTTTTGAAAAATTTCATGTTTTATTTTGTAATGACAATCATCCTTATAGTTAATAACAAATATTAAGATCATATCAGCCTGGCCCATTTGATTATCAATTATTTCCATGTTAATAGGAAATATTTTAATATAGGAAATAATTTGTGTTGCAAATTCTTTAAATGATATTCAGCCCAACGTATGAACTTATAATTTAGCCTGGTATTTTTAGATAATTAATTGTTGCAGTTGTTTATGTGTTCCAAATTTCATATGTTTCATTTATTTTCACGATAATACGTTATGTTTTCCATATTTGCATAATCATGAAATATTTTAATTGTTAATTCGATTATGCCGTTATTATTTTGAATTATACCGTTGAACACGTACACGGTTTTCATTAATTCAATATTTTCTACATATTTTTAATTATTAATTCAATATATTCTACATATTATGATGCAACTGTTAAATTATTTTTGTTCATCATAATTATTTGTAATCGAACTTTTTTATGTGAATTGAATATGTCGAATTAATTATTCATTTTTTCGCAATATTCGGCAGTTGCTTTTACGTATTCGGTTATAGAGCTTGAAAATTTTTCCAATAGGTTCGTTGTGCGTATGGCTGCTGAGATCGAATTTGTGTTGCATATGTTATTCGCATTATAGGAAACGTATTCGGTTAAATATGGTTAACTGTAAGTTAAGATAACATTCTAGTTACACATGTACCTTGTTCTCGGCGATGTATTTTATATAAATACTCTATTACAGACCAGCCTGTTATCACGAATGAGGTTTTAAACTTTTTATCCATAAGAATATTTCTGCTCAACTTAATTAAATAGCATATGCAGGAACAGCAATAAATTTTTTTATTGCTTTTCAAAAAATATGAAATGTTCCTATTTATCTTTAAATGTCTGAATAAATAACGGTTATATCATCCTTAATCGTTTAAAATTGCTTTGATTATAGTTCCAGCCTCTTGGCATTTATCAATTTTAAACAAAATTTATCAATGGAAAAAACAATATTTTCTAATTTTTACCATGTATTGATGATTCTGAGACTACGTGCCCTATAACATAATTCCACGATGAAACCAATTCTCGTATTGCAAAAACCCATATTTTTTTTTTCTTTATTTGTAAAAGTTGATATAAAAAATTATACATATAATTTTAAAATATATTTCATCTCCAAAAATATATTAAATTAAAAAAAAAATATAAAATGAAAAAAAGGATACAAAAAAAAAATAAAAATTTGGTACAATAATAACAAGCAAATTTTAGTATAAAAACAAAAAAAAAAGAAAAAAATGTTAAAACAACTATAACAATGACCATTGCACACCATACTGCCTTATGGTATATTCTGACACAATATATATCTTTTAAGTTTATTTTTAAATATACTAATTAAATCAATTTGTTTAAGCTCGATGGAAAGTTCATTATATAATTTCAAGCACTTAAAAAGACAATTATTTTTTTGTTGATTTATCCTGAATAAAGATAAATAAAAATTTGATTTATTTCGGGTATTGTGGTTATGAATATCTATACCCCTATTGAGAATAAAATTATGTTTTATTTTACTATTTATTATCTTAAATGCCGTTAAATAGAGTTCGCGTTTGCAGATATTATCAAAACTAATATATTTTTCAGTATATAGAAAACTTGTTGGATACAAGCTAGAATAGAAATGGATGATTTTAATTGCCTTCTTGTGTAAGATATTCAGTTGATGTAATGCTTGCATGCTAGCTCCACTCCATATAGGATGTAAATAAATAATATGCGATAATATAAAAGCAGAATAGATGGAATATAAAGTGTTAGCTGAAATATATTTTCGAATTCTTCTAAGAACGAAAAGATACATCGCAATTTTCCTAGAAATATGGAAAATATGATCCACCCATTTTAATCTTTTATCTATTAATAATCCTAAGTAATTTAAATTTTCGCAAGTATCTACGGTTACAGAATCAAGGGAAAAATCTAAGGAACTATAGGTTTTATTGCCCAAAAGTAATATTTTTGTTTTACTAACATTTAAACGTAGTCTATGATGTGTAATCCACTCCTCTACTTTAATAAGGTTCCCCTCAACGAAATTTCTAAGAGAACTTTCATTTCAGCATATTTCAGGAATATATTATCCGCATATAATTGAATTGAACCTGCGAGATCCAATCGTGAAATGTTGTCAATGTAAATTTTGAACAAATCAGGCCCCAGAATTGAAATCTGCGGGACACTCTTAGATATGGGCAACAAACCACTTAAATAAAATCCTTTTTTGACTTTTTGCAATCTACCACTCAAATATGCTCTGAAAAAATTAACATCAAAACAGATTTGTCAATTTGGAGAGTAAAATTTCGTGATCAACGCAGTCGAATGCCTTTTGTAGATCTAGTGATAGAACAGCAACGGATTTACCATCATCCATATTATTGGTCATAAAATTACTTAAATTTAAGCATGCCGCAGTCGTGTTTGAGTTTGTTTCGAAACCGTACTGATGTTCATGTAAAATATTGTTGTTTGTTAGAAATTCATCCATGCGATTCTTTATAACTTTTTCAAATATTTTTGACAGCGCTGTCAAAACAGATATTGGGCGGTAGTTGGAGGGGTCCGTCAAGCTTCCGCTTTTATGAATTGGTGTCACGGTTGCTATCTTGAGAGACTGTGGAAATATAGATCTTTCGAAAGAATCGTTTATAAATTTAACTAAGATAGGAGTAATGCGGGTCGAGAACCTTTTAATAAACTTAGCTGATATGTTATCATAACCCGTAGCAGCAGACGGTTTTAAGTCTGCTATAATTTTCTCAACCTCCAACCTGCAAGTGAGGTATAAGTTAAAACTATTGTGAATAGTACGTCTGTTTCGATTAATATACGTAAAATCTATTGGAAGAGAAGAAATACCTAAATTGCTCGTAACATTAGTAAAATATGAATTTTATTTAGAAGCAATATCACAATTGGCAGTAAAAACCACACCATCAATCTCTAAGGCACTAATTGCTTCGTTACATTTGTAAGTATCGCTATTATATATTATTTTATTATAAAAATCCCACAGATTTTTCGAGTTAGCTGTACTGCTCACGTCTCTCGAAAAATGGTTTTTTTTTTTGCTTGGGTAATTAATTTGTTAAATTATGAATTTTACTTAAATTAGAATTGAACATCATAGTTGCGGAAATAATAAGAAAGTGCTTATTACACTACTAATTTATCTTAATGGAAATTTCTTCATGCAACTGCAGAACAGATGGATGACGTAATCAAAGGAACGAGTTAAAGGCAGAAAAATTCATTAAAAAAATTTTTCTCCTCGAACTGGACTCGAACCAGTGACCTACCGCTTTCTAGGCGGACGCTCTACCAACTGAGCTACAGAGGCATGAAGAAATTGCCGACGAAATGTTCTCTACATTGCTTATACTGTAATTCACATGATTACTAAGTATTAGTAATCATACTACTTTCAAAAGTTATTTTCAAAAAATTTTTAAAACTATTTTGAATTTGGTTTTGATGTGCTAAAAAGTTGTTGTAAGCAAATTATTTTCTGTTAAATTTGTAAAATAAAAATATACATATATCGGGAAAATGTCGCGTGCATTATATTTTGAAAGTGAAGAAACGGTAGTAAGTGAAGAAACGCAAGCTATTCAAAGACGACATATAAGAGATTCAACTAATCCATTGGATTTAGACAGCAAAATGTATGTTTATGTACCTTTTTTATTTTATTATTTATATAATATGTACACATTTTTTAGGTTTATCCAGAATTTCAGATTATCATTCCTTGCCAGGTTTAAGTCCTCTTCCATTTTTTTTACTAACCGCGCAATTTGTTTTTTGTTGCTTACGATTTTACTCCTAAATAAAATATATGAATAACATTTTGAAAGAAAATAATTTAGAAAAAATGCTTACATTTTAAAAAAGCAATTAATTACACCAGTTTCCTTGATAAAATGAAGATTTTACAAAAAAAAAAATCTGTCGTCTAAAAATTTGTACCCGCTTTTAAATCGGTGAAAATCCGACAATTTATCGTTTTCATAATACCAGCTAATACGTTTCCTATACAGGAAAAAAAGCTTTCCCGACTCCGATAAAATTTACCGATAAACAATGTTGGTAATACAAACACAAAATTTTGCCGATAAATTATCGTTTATCGGCCGATACCGATATACATAATAGAGGGGAATAAAAAGAATAAAATAAGAAAAAAAATTAGAAAGTGAAATAGAATGAAACAAATGTAAACCAGAATGAATGCACGAAAATTCATCTATACTACCTGCAATAGTTATATGATTATGTTTCAATAAAAGTATTAATGAAAGGGTAAGCCTGATCTTAGTACCGGTATTACATGTGAGTGGTGATGAACAAAATTTTAATACTATAGCAAGAATAATAATTAAAATCATTCCCCTAAAAAAAATTATTAAATCTAAATTGAATTTTAAACGAGAAAAAAATAGAGTTGACTTTGTCAACTCTGTGATACCCGTACGAATTTGTTATCCCGTGTGCGAATAAATATGCCATAACTGACTATGGGACAGACTATGACTTTAAGTTGCCGTATTACCATATTAATTTATGCAAAATATGAAATTTATGTGTTCTTCAAAATACTGTGTGAGCCAAACTACTATTGAAGTTGTTTGGCAGCTACCAGAAAGAGCCAAGAGATTTTAACGAATTTTATCAAGCACATCGGCCCTAATATTATATTCGCTTGTGTGAAATTTCAATACCATAGCTTTTATAGTTTCTGAGATATAGCCAAATAACTTTTGAAGTTGCATGACAGGTACCAGAAAGAGCCGAGCAATTTCAACGACTTTTATCAAACACATCGGCCCTACTAATATATTCAATTGTGTGAAATTTCAGTAGCATAGCTTTTATAGTTTCTGAGATATAGCCAAATAGCTTTTGAAGTTGTATGGCAGGTACCAGAAGGAGCCAAGCAATTTCAACGATTTTTATCAAGCACATCCGCCCTACTTATATATTTTTTTGTGTGAAATTTCAATACCACAGCTTTTACAGTTTCTGAGATATAGCCAAATAAATTTTGAAGTTGTATGGAAGCTACCCGAACCAATACCCCGATCATGTCCAATTTAAATAGGGTTCTGGCACTTACTACAATAAATCATTTGGTGAAGTTAGCTCAATTAGTTTTTGAGTTATCGCTGGGACGGACGGACAGACGGACGGACAGACAAAGCTAAATCAACTCAGAATTCGCCGCTGATCAAAAACATACACTTGAGTCTATATCCAACACCATTATTTCTTAGCGTTACAAACGGTAAGGCAAATTTAGTATACCCTTCGAAGATACGTTCGTACGGGTATAAAAATAGTAAAAAGAAAATAATACATAAAAATTAAGCATAACAATATTATATTTTTTTAAAAAGGTAAAAAGTAAAGCTAAAAAATAAATGTGATATAGCAAGCAATAAATTTATTTGATAAAAAAATTGCTGTTGTGTAGTATGAAATTGTAGTTTTGTAGTGAAATAAATGAATAGTAATAGCTATATAACCACAAAATGCTTTAAAGTGCAAAATTAATTTAAATTTGAACTTCACATACATAGCTTTTTCTTTTTTTTAAATTTTAAATTTTTTATGAAAATTGATAATCATTGTTTGAAAATTGATAATCATTAAAATAATCATTAAAATAATGATAAAATAATGATAAGCAAATTTTCCTTTTTCGTATGTGAATATATACAATATAAAGTGCACCAATGCAATAAGGCAATTGTGCAGTGCGATGATAGAAATTGTTATAAATTGTTTTACAAATGTGATCAATCTAAAAATGAAAATGATATCTATATAATTAATGCATTTAAAAAATTTTAAAGTTAAAATTGGCAAATGAATTTTAATTAGTTTTAAATCATAATAAGCTTTAATAATGATATTAGTGTGTGTGCAATTGAAGTTATTTAGAATAATTATATTAGTGAAAATGTAAACAAGATGAAATATAAAAAGCATTGAGATAATATTAAATAAATTTTTAGTGTTACAATGAAAAAATAAGCTATTAAAGGTTGAAAATATTTTTAATGTTTCTAATATGGCTAAAATTTGTAATACTAAATATTTTACTTGCTTTGCTTTCGCGAAGAAATATTTTATTATGCTTGACCCACAGGAATTTCATTTTCTTTGCAGTTTTAATAGTTTTCGCTTCAAAGTAAAGCTTGCTTTGCAGCGGCGACAAATGATGGCGAAAAAAGATTTCGTTGTTTGTACCATTTGATGACAAACCTAATTCAGCCGCAAATATAAGTCCAAAGCTTTTTTTCTTTGACATTATGTCATTTTTAATTACATCAGAGCTTAATTTCACTGCATATGCACAGCTTTCTGTTTTTCCTTTAATTTGTTTTGATAATGGCGTTATACATTTAATGTTTTCAGGTGTCGCAATAATATTTAATTTTTCCCATATTTTATTAAAATCTGCATTGTTTAAATTCGGTGGCAGGCCAGAAATACGGATATTGTCCTTTCTTTCCTTCTGAAATGGCTCATCCAGCACCATTTCCATGCCATTTACTCAGTCCTCTAATGTTTTTACATAACCTTCCATATCACACATTTTACTATTCAAAAAATGATTTTCTTTTTTAATAGCCTTATTTTCTTGTAATATTTCATCAATTTTAGTGGATAAAAAAATCTGTGGAGTTCGTATTTCAGACACAACTAGGCCTAGTGTTTTCAAGTAGTGCGCCATTTTGTCTATAGTGCAGTTGGAAAAATCATAGGTGGAAAGTGCATCCAAATTAATCAAATTCCTATTTCTTTTCCTATTTTATTTTCTCTATAAACTCCATCAATTCAAACCCCATTGAACAAATAGTTTCTTGAGTTATATTCTAATTCTTGTCTTATCTTTATTCCATCAAATATTAAAACAGCTAATTTTTCACAGAAATTTTTTCTAATTCAATTTTCGTTTCAATACCTCAAATAATTTTTCATTTACTCGTATTCCCGGTTGGACACTATCTATTGGTACCCAATTCTGTAAAGAACAAATACATAGCTATGAACTGAAATTCTATATTTTCATTTAAAAATCTGAAATATAACGGAGATTTAAAGAAAATTCGCAAACATTATCATCCCAGAGTCAACATTATCAATCTCGTTCATTATCATCCCAGACTGTCTTTAATTTCCGGTTTTTCAGCAAAATTTTACAAAATGTTTCTGAGATTTTTCTTTTCAATAAACCATACGTTTATGGTTTTTTATAGTTTTACATTTTTTTGTTAGAAATTTTTGTCTTAATTTCATATATTTATTTTTCCATAACTGAATTGCTTTTCTATATTTTTGGCAATGTTGACATTCATAATTTGGCAAAGAGAAAGTACTTGTAAAATCCATATCGTGATAATCAGAAAGTTTCCTCAAAAATTTTTGATCCTAAATATGTTCTTGTACCTTCCTTATTTTGCTTATGAACATTGGTACAAATTCTTGGTTCATTCACAACTTCAACATCAAAATTCGATGAATCAAAATTTTCCTCTAATTGGTTTTTTCGTTTTTTTGTCACACCTATACTTTGGATATTTAAAAAACTTTTTTCTAAGGAATTTGATGAACAGGTAGAAACCATACACTTTTTTACTCTTTGAGTTTTCATATTAAAATTTAAACAAGTAAAAACGTTTCAGTCGGTATAAACCGATTGAATTATACCCTGCACCTTTCGTTATTGTGTAGCAATTACTCGAACCTCTGAAACCATTCTATAGAAACTTCACGAACATGTCTGACCTATAATTGGACATCCGACTGCCAAGTTTCATGAATCTGACTTTATTATTTTTCCAAATATTAAGAATAAGCTTTTAGACTTGTATGGGATCTACTTGAACCTGTTAAGCAATTCCACCAAAACTTCAGAAATATATTTGAGCCATAATTGGACAGATGACTGCCAAGTTTCATGAATCTGACTTTATTATTTTTCCAAATATTTAAGATTAGCTTCTGGAGTTGTATGGCAGGTACCCGAACCTGTCAAGCGATTCCTCTAAAACTTCAGAAATATATTTGACCTATAATTGGACACATGACTGCCAAGTTTCATGAATCTGACTTTATTATTTTGCCGAATATAAAAAATTTACTGTTGGAGTTGTATGGCAGCCACCCGAACCGGTGCAGCTATCCCATTATAATTTTTAGAGCATGTTTAGAATATAATTGGACACATGTATACAAAATTTTATATTTATAGCTTTATTAGTTTTTGAAATATTTAAAATAAACTCTTGGAGTTGTATGGCAGCTACCCGAACCCGTTGTCCGAATTAGTCCAATAACAATAGGGCTCGTCCTTGGCACAAAAGAAAAAACTTGTGAAAGTTTGGTGTCGATTGCATTATTCGTTTTTGAGTTATCGTGCGAACGGACGGACGGACGGACGGACGGACGGACGGACGGACAGACGGACATGTCTAAATCGACGCAGAATTTTACGCTGAGCAAGAATATATATATATGTCCATACCGCAGATGACTCCTTCAAGTAGTTACAAACTCCATACCAAAGTTAATATACCCTTCACGAAGTGCAGGGTATAAAAACTGAGACTTTCACAAAAATTTAACAAAATTTAAGCACAACTTTTCTTGAAATTAAAACGCTAAACCAATTTATATAAAATAGCTCACATTACTCTTAGAATCTAATAAATTATTTTCTAAGAAAAAAATTTTAAATTTAAGTAGATACGAGTATAAAATTCAAATTTTACTTGAAGAGGAAACCTGACACGCAATTTACAGAACAATATGGAAGTAGTAAATTTCCAACTTAGTCAGGCACCACTTAATTGAATTGGAGGGTTTATTGATACATATGTATATGTAATATCCAAAATATGTACATATATATATATATATATTATTATATTAAATCGATATATGTATAATAATTAAACAATACACTAAAAAAAAACCCATATTTAAAGTGGCTATACACCATTTCGAAGCTCATATTTCTGCTTTGAAAATAAAATATTTCCTAACTCGTAATATTTTTATTCAAAGTAGAAATAATTTTTATCTTTATATGATATTACCATATTTCAATGCTTCTTATAGTCAAACGTGCTATAATTATTTCCATATAATCATTTAATCATTTCCATATAATTTATGGATCTGACCATTGGTGCAGTGGTTATGGCACCGGTCCTTTAACCGAAGGGTCTCGGGTTCAAACCCCGCGGTCAGGTCACTATAAAAATTATATTCAATATTATTATAACTTAATATACAATACTAATAAATACTAGGGGCCCCTGTGGTTTGCTTATAAGCAGCATTATCTGTTGTAAAAACAGGATTGTGGCAATCAATTTTAAAATAAGTTTAGAAAAACTTGTACATATTATGGCATACATATGCAGGTATATACTTGTATATGCATAAATATCATATTGGTTTGAATACTAATAAATAAAAGTAATGGAAATATTTTTAATTTAATAAATTTTAAGATGTAATATGTGTCACTGTTAATTACATAGATATGATTAAAATTCAATTTAAGAATTAGTTAACAATTAAGAACGAAAAATTTCCTTATAAACAACTTTATCTGTTAAAATATTTCCATCATCGATTTTTCCCTGACGAACCGTATCTTTGACTTGAATTTTTAAAGAAATGGAGCCTATGGCTCTTGAACATGCTGTGTATAATTGCCCATGCGAAAAGCACTGCTGGGGGAGATAGAGGCCAACCTTTTCAAAAGTTTGCCCTTGGGACTTATTTATAGTCATGGCATATGCAAGACGGATGGGGAACTGATGCCGAACAAAATTAAAAGGAAAGGAAATAGTACCTTTCACGTTAAACTTTAAAACCAAAGTGAATGTGAGTTAATAAAAAATCAATGCCTCTTTTCTTTATACAGACCTGGCTTGGCTACTTACTCAATTGAAATTTCGCAAGCACACGAAGAATAATTGCCTTAGTACGTAACGTAACGTTATTCGTGTTCTTATATCTCTCACAATTTTTAGTTTTATTTTTTTTAATTCCATTCCATGTTAAATACAACAACAAAAAATTATTTTACTCTTACTTAACTCATTTAAAATATTTCGCTTCCTTTTGCTTTTTATTTTTGTTTATGGTAGTAAAGCAAAAAAACAAAAAAAATATTACTACTCTTTTTTTATTCTCTTTCGCTTTTCGTTTTTCATTTTTTGTTTTTGTTTTACAGTATGTATAATCAATTGAGTAATGTATGTACCCAGTATTCTCTTTTGCTATTTTCATTTTTTTATTTTTGTTATTTATTAGATTATATGTATACCTGTTCATGAACTGGAAAAATCTTGTAAAATATAATATAGATTATACAAGTAATTTTCAAATATTCGTAATATTCGATATTAAAAAAAAACTAAGAAAAATAAACAGTAAATATTAATAACCTCAAATAATTAATATAAATAAAACTACGGCAGGCTAGTCACCTACCTAGTTAAACTCTATGACGCTATGAAACTAGCTAGAGAAATCATGCACTAGCCCTATGCTCCTTCTAGGAGTGAATAAAGGAAAAAAAAATATAATTTATGGACAAAATAAAGCTAAAACAGATATAATGCATAGAAATTTCGTAAGTAATCTAATTTTGATATAAAAGTGCTGTAATAAAGATTTAATAATAGCTCATTTCGCAATAGCGCTTTTTATTTTTCAAAATAAAATGTAGCTGAATGAATAATGTCTCGATAAATACAAGTTTATCGGTATTCAAATAAAAATATTAGCAAATGAGAAAGAATTTATTTGTAATGTGTCATGAAAATGATGCTAAACTTGTTGCAATATACTAATACGTTCATTCGGGGTCCAAAACCGCACTGTCACCTCCTAGTGGTGAGCTCCGGTAATGGCGGAGGATAAGGGGTTTATTGAAACGATCAGGGTTACGTTCGACTCGTGGTCATGTTTCACGGCGAACCTCTTACTTTGTGAGTTTCAGCCCTTTATCTATACGTCAGCTGACGACAGGCGTCCCAGGTCAAGGTGGAACAGAATATGCCGATGACTGCATGGCTACGGGGGAGCATAGTCGTGAATATGCGGACTCTGGATACTAGGCACTCTCCAGTTTAAACAAGCCTTCCCATGGTATGCCGGGCTCTGCCATGGGTGACTATACTTTCACGCGCTGGTCGTGGGATTGCAATGGGGAACGAAAATAATAACAACAACAACAACAGCAACAACAGCAACAACAAGAACAACAACAATGAGAACAACTTTGACAAATACAACAATTGCAACAACAACAACAACAACAGTGACAATTACAACAACAAGAATACTAAGGACAACATTAATACTAACACAGTTAGTGCTCAGGGGTCTGTGGAACCATCCCCAGAAGAGGGAGAGGTCAGAAAGCAACACCTCTGTTGCAGGGTCCTCAAAAAAGGATTTCGATGAAGGGCAATGTTGAGGAAAAGGTCTTTGGGAACATTCCTCAACAAAACCCGAAAATGACTTCTAATCGGGATGCAGTAGCACAGGTCAAGGTGGCCATCACTCATAGACTGCATCCAGAGGAAAGGCTATCCGAAGTCCAGTTGAGGAAAATCAAAGTAGCCATCACGGATGAAATGGATAAAGTTGTGAATTCTCATCCACAATTCACTGCACCGTTGCAAATGCGTGGATTGATTGCCGTAACATGCAATAATCAAAACACCAGGGAGTGGATAACCAGTGTCTTCAGAAAGATAAAGCCTTGAGACGGCTGCAACGTCGTGGTACTGGATGGCGACGGCATGCCCAAACAACATGTCTGCGTCACCTACGTACCAAAGGACGAGACAACCGTAGGGAAACGGAAGGACCATCGACCAGCACGCCTAATACAAGCGTCCCGGGTGAACCAAAAGGACTCAAGCAAATTGGGCAGCTTGGAACTTCTTCGGCATTTGCTGTTGGACGGGCTAGTGTGGCACCTAGGACGTAAAAAGGCGGCAATGAGAAGTAAGGCTCATGTAAAGCCTTTGTCTAACGGGCCAAAGCCCATAGATAAGAGCCGGAGGAAATGACATGGCTGTGAGGTCCGCCCGTACACGCGTATATATGCAACCCTTGACCCGTATTGTACGGTGTTCAAGTCCCACAGGATAAACTTTTTTCAAATTTTTAATTAGAACAAGTTAAAATTCAATCTTTTTCTACTTTACAAGTGCTTACATTCGTAAAGTTTTGTGTTATTAAAACATTAAAAAGTTGATTTAAAAAAACCTCCCAGGTTCCGTTCATTTTTTTTAAGATTTCAATAAATGCTACACTATAGGAAAGTATTTAGTTGATTTTGGTGTATTTTTTTAAATTGGGGAAAAGGTACATTTGATATTAACGAGTTTACTAATTTTGTATGACATATCTCTCAAAATGCATACTTCTGATATAATCATATATATATGTATATATCTAAATATTTTTCATGTGTATACTATATAAATAAACCTTATATGCTTCATAATTCAAAAACATTATTTCATATGTGAATTTTTTTTATATTAAAAGTCTACATATTTTTTTTAGGTATGTATGTGATTTTAGTTTTATGAGGAAATATTTTCATATTGTTAGTTAGTCTAATTGACTTTTTTTTTTTTTTCCTTTGTTCACTCCTAGAAGGAGCATAGGGCTAGTGCATGATTTCTCATCCACTAGTTTCATAGCGTCATAGGGTTTAACTAGGTAGGTGACTAGCCTGCCGTAGTTTTTATTTATATTAATTATTTGAGGTTATTAATATTTTACTCTTTATTAGTTTTTTTTATTTTACTCTTTATTAGTCTTTTCTTAGTTTTTTTTTTTAATATCGAATATTAGGAATATTTGAAAATTACTTGTATAATATTTTTATTAGTATTGTATATTAAGTTATAATAATATTGAATATAATTTTTATAGTGACCTGACCGGGGTTTGAACCCGAGACCCTTCGGTTAAAGGACCGGTGCCATAACCACTGCACCAATGGTCAGTCTAATTGACTAATTTACCTAAACTACCGCATCAGGAACTTTAAAATTTATACAAGTTTCTTTATAATATTTTGATTATGTTTGAGACAACGCATATTTTATAATGATTTTAAAATTTTAAAAGCTCTATCTTAAAAATTTTGAGTTGAAATTTAAATTTTTGATATATTGTTCATTTGTTTCATATCGTAATATTTGGTATAAAACAAAGGTTTTATTCAAAAAGAAAAAATTACCTAATTAATTAGTAAGAGTTGGTGTATTTTTTAAAGTTTTTGTGGTAATCATATTTAAATAAAATATAATAGTATATTTGATTAGCTTCATATAAATAGAAATCCCCGAAAGCGTTGCGTCGAAGAATGCAGTGGCAATAGTCTACGAAAATACCTACTTTACCAAATAACGAGATCATCAGGGAGAAATCAATATAAGCATTAGGAAAAAGGGATTCGACACCAACGAAGTATTTTTAATTTGTTAGAGCTTTAAATTTTATTCTATTCCCTATGGCAAATACAATTTAATCAATTACCTACTAGTGTTAAGATTTAAACAATTTAAATAAGTATACGTATAAAATTTAATCTCTAATAAAAATAAAATCAAATAATTTTGTGTAATTTAGCTGAATACATAGGTATATTTATGTGATAAAATTGATAGATTTTCTCATCAAATATTACTAGTTTTAAGAAAAATGGAATAAAAATTTAATTTTTTATGATTGTATTTTATGTAGGTAATAAAAAAAGTGAATTTAAATTTACTTTTAAAAGCAATTGCTTTATGTATTTACAATTGTTTTACCTAAAAAATGTTTTGTCACCTGTAATTTATTATTCTAGTTTGTAAGGACATGAAATTTAATTCTGTTATTATTTAAATGAAATAAAATAAATTCCGTTTTTATTGTCCAAATATCCCAGATCACCATGAACATTTGCAATTTATTCGAAAATACCTAATATAAAATATATTTCTTTACAAAAAGTTACGATGATCAATTTTCAATACACCGTAAGTATGTACTAGTAAATTGTGTATTACGAAGTCTTGAGAATAAAGATGTCTTTGGTTCAGGTCTTGATTTTTTGTAATGTCAAGATCAAAACAAAAACAGATTTGCATAAAGAATAAATTTGGACACAATATGGAATCAAAATGTCGGGATTGTTTTCCATTAATTTTATTAAATGCCCGAATTCTTTTTGGTTCGTTTTTTCACGATTAAATTAATGTTAAACAATCAATATTTTTTACAATAATTTGTAGAATTTTATAAACTTACTTTACAGATAGTTTAGATTTTTCCATTATATCACTATAAATTATATAAATACTATAAATTAAAAAAAACACTCATGCATTATTTTGATTTTTGGTTTCATTCGCCAAGCTTGCCTAAAATTTAGGCGAATTCTCTAATCATAATACGAAAAATTTAAATTCGCTAAAAATTTCATTCGCTTCGCCGATCATAATGAGGGCCTTAATTAAAATAGCGATTCTTATAAAGCTAATAAGTATCTAAATTAATTTAGACAATAATATGTATGAACAAACGAATAAATTTTAGAAAATTTGAAAAAAAAAATAAAGCACAATAAAAAAACACTGGAAATAAAAAAATACAAGCACAATAAAAAAACACTGAAATACGAGCATATTTAATTGTTTTGTTTACATGCACAATTTTTTTTTTATTTTACCACATTGTGGAAAGTGACGAGAAAAGAGACAAAATAAACAAAAATAAAAATTATGAATTTTGATACACAAAATATTTCATACCTTACTTGTATGAGATTATTTGTAAAAATAAAATATTGACATTTTCCGTATTTATTATTTTAATGGTTTATACTCGTATTTGCATTTATTCTTTGCGCTTTGATGCACTGAGGCATTAAATACAAAATTTTAATTATTGATTAATTACCATAATATATGTGCCCTATAAAAATATTCATAGCAAAAAATAAATTGTTAGTTTTTGAAATTTTCATTACATTTCTTAATCAAAAAACAAAGTGTTGTTCTAAATTACCCTTTCAAAATTGTTTAAAAAATTGCTTGAAATTGTTTTAATAAAATTTTCTATAAATTTATTGAGATATTATATAAATAATTACATATTAAATATAGAAAGCATTGAAATGCAATTATGAACAAAGCGATATAAGGAAATAACTACATTTTTTGTTTTGTTCTTAAAACAGTCGATTTTTAAATTACATTATGTAATTAACTTTTTTTATTGATAATTTCAAATATCAAGTAAAAAAAAGTTCATCTAACTATATTATATAATAATATACATAAAATAAGAAGGTTTTTGAAGAGCTATACAAAATATGAATAAAATAAAGGCTTAGAAAAGTAAATTCTAGTAGTGCGTAGCCTAGTAGATAGTCTGATTACAGAATTATGTGGGTAACCTTATAGATAAACAAAATATTAATTTTTTTCAAATATAAATATTTATATATGTATTCGAATACATGTATATATATATGTATTAGATTTAACATTTTAAAACAGCGAAAATTTTAAACTATTTCATAAATTATTTTCGTTAAATTTAATAAAAACTACAATAAATTTAAAAAATTTTTTCAATGGTTGATAATTTTTCCGAAATATAATTCTTTTTTTTTTTATTGGTATGAAAAGAAAACTTCCTTTTATTCGGAATAAAATACTTTTTTATTTTTTGCTATTATATTTCGTGCGCTACATATGCACTTTATCAAAAACTAATTCTTCTAATTAAGACAACAAACAATAAAAATTGAAATCTATTAAAATTAGGAATATTATACCTGACTTAATATAATTATCTACCTGACTTAATCTAGAATTTGATTATTTATTGATATATATATATTTTTTTTTTGTTATTAGTTAGAAACTAAATTTATACCTGTTTTAAACCTTAAAACTGGTCAAATAATTAATTTAAAGAGCCAAGTAGCCGCGTTACCTTCGTCCATGTTCAGTAGGCAGTCCTTGTTTGATTTGTATATCTGCATGCTTTCATGAACTTCTCTCCTGTGTTTTCCTTTCACCTCTTTTAATACCTTTAAGTTATCTTCCGTGATTGTGTGATCCGTTTCATAAATGTGTTTTGCAACCATAGAATCGAAAATCCTGTTAAATCCTACTCTACTTGCACGTTTTATTTCACTTAAATGTTCCTAAGTCTTGTTGTAACGGGTCTCTTCGTTTGTCCTATGTAAAATTTATCGCAGTTATTACAATTGATTTTGTACACACCGCATCTTTCATGTATCTTCAATTTATCCTTAGCCGAATTTAAAAAGCTCCTAAGTTGATATTTACTATTGGTTTCCGATGCCCGAATATGGTATTTCCTTAAGGAAACGCAATATTGTGTTTCCTTAAGATATTGTGTTTCCTTAAGGAAGGTAAACTCCAAAATCAGAAACGGCTGGAAAAGATTTCAATATAGGGCTCCAGATAATACCTGTATTAAAAATTCTAAGTCTTTGAAATATTTAGGGGTAAAGTAACATTATTTATATACATTTAACTTGCATAGCCACGATCAACTATCAAATGCTAGTGATAATCATATTATTCGCTTAATTCATAAACATATTCCGAGATGCTGTAATATCACAAATAATTCATTAATTATCCATGTATGGTTTCTTAATGATAAATACATAAAAACCATATTGAATTCTGATTTCATTCCACTAGAGGGGTTTTTATATCTATATGGTAATAATTATATAGAAAATTCTAATTATGTCCAATTAATTTATCATTTCCTCCGAAATTCATCTAATAAAAAAATTCCTTTATATTTATATAGTTTGAATTTAGAAAATAATGAATTTTTTAAATACGAAAAATACATTCAAAATTTGAATAAATTATAAAATTATAAAAAGATTACTTTTGGAAACTGTTGAATAAGTTAGTTACGAGTATAAGGTCTTTTATTCTAGTATATAAGTTTAGTTTAAGTTATTTTAGTTATAAAACATATTATCATAATTGCTTTTTTATTTGAGTTTTTAGCAATGCCTTATAAAAATCTATATAAGTTATTTCAAACATAGAACTCTTTTTGTAAAAAAGGAATTAAATATATTAAATATAATTTTTATTTCAATTTAAATTTACTTTATTTATGTGAATGGGAGAGCCTTTATGTCCATTGTACATTTAAGCTTGTAAATATAGAAGGATATTCTTTTGTTTTGTTTGGAATTCTATAAATATAAAAGAATAATAAATAAAACATTAAAAAAAATCAAAGACAGCTTTTCTTCTGGAAATAAGGTCACTGCAGTAAGTGTCACTTTTTGGTTTTACATATTAGATTTGTCTGATATAAGAAAGTTTTTAAAATTTTTATAAAACCCGAAAAAACTTTATAAAGTTTTGCATGCAAAACGTCTGGGATAATATTTTATAACAAAAATGAGAGAAAATAGGATTGTCTGGTATGAAACTTGAAGGAAACTTTAAAAAGAGAAATATTGACGCAAAATAAAAAAATCTGATGTGATCAGCACATAACCGACCGCATTGTGTATTGTCTAGTTAAATGAAAGTGTAACAGAATATTATAAAAATGTCTGTTAAATACTTCTTTCCAATTTTTAGGACATTAGTAAGCTTATAGTTAACATACTTAGAAAAATGTAAATTTGGCTCTTAGTAGAATTTCGCTCTGTGCTACCCGAATTCCCTGAAATGCTCGCCAGTTAGTTTCGGTAACAACCAGAACTCAAATATCAAATTTCAAGAAATTCCATCAATTTGTTCTGTGGATATGGTGAAAAATGTAAAATCGGCCCGCAAATCAGTTCTCGAGCCCTGATCTTTCCAAAAAAGTTATATGTTCATTGCTTTAATATGAGGAATTCATATATTAAATTTCAATGAAATCGGTTGATTATTTCTCTTTATATACACAAAAGTGTATGTTTGGCCCGCAGTAAACGTCTAGTTGCCGATGCCTGATCTTTCCAAAAAATTTACATATTCATTGTTTTAATACGGGGAATTCATATATTAAATTTCAATGAAATCGGTTGATTATTTCTCTTTATATACACAAAAATGTATATTTGGCCCGTAGTAAACGTCTAGTTGCCGATGCCTGATTTCTTCCAAAACATACGAATTTTTGCGGACGGTCGAGCTGAGCTTATATATAAAATTTCAAGTAAATCGGTTGAATATTTTCTTCAAAATGTTCAAAAATGTAAAACAGGCCCGCTAAAAAGTACAGTTCCCAAGGCCTGATATATACCAAAAGTTGATCGATCCGTGCCATGGTGGAAACAAACTTATATATAAAATTTCATCAAAATCGGTTCAGCCGAACTTGAGATACACGCGTACACACAGACCGACAGACGGACAGACCGACAGACCGACAGGTTGCTAAAAATAGTTTATTTACACTTCCCTACTATGGAGAAGTACGTTCCCACCGAAAACTCGATATGCAAAATTTGTTGCCATCACATAACCTACCTATTGTTTACACAATACGGTCGGTAAAAAGGTCTCATTTAAAAAAAAATAAGCCAGACAGAAAAGTTCTGCAAAAAAAATTCCCAATAATTTCGTACGAAATTTTTTGAAACAATTTTTGGAATTTTTTACAGAATTTTGGCCACTATCTTAAGATTTAATTTAAGTCATTAAATGTTGAAAAATCTGTGATGGTACAGAAGATATAAAGTGAGAAGACAGTGAGTAAGTGTCATATATTTGTATAGTGTAATTTTCGAGTGGGAAGAATATTGTTCCGTATAGCATATCTGGCTTTTTTTTGAAAAATGTATACAAAATTTATTCACTTCGTTTTTGAATGTGAGACGTGCGGGAGTACTGATGGCTAGACGTGCGGAAGTAGTGAAGGTAAGACGTGCGGAAATGTCAAAATCCAAATTTCTTAATTTGCCAGTAAAAACGAGCCCACATTAAACCTACAATATTAGGAACATTAGTTAAACATTTTACAAGGTGATCCACAACAATCGGAGAATGAAGTCTTAGAGTATATTTAAGAAAAAAAATTGTAAATTAAATAAGAAAAAATTTTTTTTTTAATTTATGGTAGTACTCGTATCAGTAATAATTACAAACATAAAATCGTAAATTACAAACTTTTTCAAATTTAATTTTTTCAACAATTTCATAATGTTTATATTACACGTCTTCATGTAAAGTGATTGTTCCAGACTCCATCCAAAAGAAGACTCTTGTCAAAATATTTTATAAGAAATTTTTAAGATAAAAATTTTTGAATGATTAAACTGCTTTTTCTTAATTTGACTTTTGCCGCTATTTATTGGTGCCACAGGTACATACATATGTATAACATTTTAAAGGTTGAGTTTTTTTAATGTTTGAGTTTATTTGACTAAACTGTTTGATTGTACATGTCACAATAAGATAATAGTTAAAAGTTGGTACAGAGGCCCGAAACACGGCAAAATGTTAATGAAAGTGGATTTTATGGAATAATCTATGGAAATTAGAAAATTTTATTGAAGCGACAATATAATGAGAGGTTCTTTTGCATTCTTAATTAAAAATGAATTTATTCAAATAAAAGGAAATATTCAATTCATTTTTATAGCTCCAGTGCGACAATTTAACTATTAACGCATACGAACGGTATGTTTGTATACGTTAATAATTTCAAAAAATATTTTTTAACTTCTTAATTGTGGTGTTATAAGTTTTGTATTTAAATTTTATATTTGAAATATATGTACATACTTTTCAGCTTTAGTTTTGTTTTAATCGTACATTTATATTTTCTGTGCATAAACATTGCTTATTACATTTAACATTTGATATATGCATTTTATATGCATCTAAATATAATATTTTTCTACCTTAGTGAAGTAAAATATAGTCTCTTATTTGAACAAAGTTATTTTAAAATGTAAATTCTAATTTTTTTTAACATTAAACTGCGTTTCAATATTTGATTATAATCCACAATAAGTTTAACTTAATTTAAAGCATTTTTATGAAAATATATACATAAATTTTTCTTGAAAACAATTAAAATTCTATAACTCTTACATCTATGATATGTTTTAAAAACTGTTTTTCATATTTGAAAACTTTTTCAGCAGTCACATAGTTGATAATTATTGTGTTATAAATTTGGTTATAATATTTTATACATATACATAATTTGTACATAGGTATTTATGGACTTGTATTAATGCATGTGCCTTATGCATGAAAATATGTCTATGAATAAACACATACAAAAAAGCTTGTCACAAAAAAGAATATTTTTCAATCAACAAAATATATAAAACCACAGGATCTTGTGAATTTTCAAGATTGGTTTTTAAAATATACATTTGCAATGATTGAAAGAACAATTTTATTGAAAGAATAGTAGACATACATGTATTTATTATATGAACACCCAAAATAAAATAAAAAGGAAATCTGTTAAAAATGTAAAATGTGTGTACATATATAAATAGCGAAAATTTTTTTTTTTAAATTTAATGTCAGGGGTAAGTTATCTTGCTTTTAAGAGGAACACGCTTTAAAGTACACCTACCACAAAATTTTGAAATGTACCAATATTCTTTTCTTTGTAACATTTCATTTAACTAGGCTAGAACTTTGTCTAATTTGTTTTATAAAATATTTATATATTTTCAGGTCTGTTTGCGAAGAGAACCTCAACAATATTTTCATCAGCAAGTGTTGAAGTATCACCAATATCACGATCATTAGTAGCCACTTTTCTTAAAATTCTCCTCATTATTTTACCAGAACGGGTTTTTGGCAAATTGGGAGCACACTGAATTACATCAGGTTGCGCAAACGGACCAATGCGTTCCCTCACAAGTTTTTTCAGATCGTCAATCATTTTCCTATCAAAGCTCTCGCCTGCATTTGGGCTAATAAAACAGTATAAACTTTCTCCTTTAATTGGATGCGGACGGGATACAACAGCTGCTTCTGAAACCTTTGAATGTTCCGTAAGAACAGCTTCTACTTCAGCAGTAGACATCAAATGACCTGAGACATTTAACATGTCATCTATTCGACCAGTTATCCAGAAATATCCGTCAGTATCACGTCTGGCGCCTAAAATACATATTTCAATAAAAGACTAAAAACAGTTTCGCCAAATTAACCATCTCCTGTACAATAATATCCCGGAAACTTTGAGAAATATGTACTTTCAAAACGAGGGTGATTATTAAATATAGTTCTCATTATTCCTGGCCAAGGCCTCGAGAAAACCAAAAACCCTTCTCCTTCACCCTGGATTTCATTACCACCATCATCTAAAAGGATTGGTTCAACTCCAAAAAATGGTAACGTCTAAAACGTGAATTCAAATTTACATAAAATTCATTATAGAAAAACAATTATGAAAATTTACGGCTGAGCCCGGTTTTAATGGAGTTGCGCCTGGAAGTGGAGTAATAACATGTCCACCGGTTTCTGTTTGCCAAAAGGTATCTACAATAGAACATTTTTCCTTACCAATATTTCTATAATACCACATCCAAGCTTCTGGGTTTATAGGCTCACCAACGCTACCCAAAACCCTGAAATTAGAAATTGTGGCAGATATTTTTAAAATTTTTCAATCAATATTTGTATACCTTAAAGTGTTAAGACTGTGCTTTTTTACTGGTTCTTCACCGAATTTCATTAAGGCCCTAATTGCTGTTGGAGCCGTATAAAATTGGTTAACATGATATTTGTCAATTATTTGCCAATATCTGTCATTATCTGGATAAAAGGGTGTTCCTTCAAACTAAGACGAAACTGTTTTTAGATAAAAAAATATATAAGCCGTTATAAACTATTCACCATTACTGAAGTTGCTCCGTTTGATAAAGGACCATAAACAACATAAGTATGACCAGTAATCCAACCTATATCTGCCGTACACCAAAATACGTCATTTGGTTTATAATCAAAAACATATTTAAAGGTTGTTGCTGCGTATAACAAGTAACCTGCCGTCGTATGTAAGACTCCCTTCGGTTTCCCAGTTGACCCACTAGTATACAACATAAATAAGGGATCTTCAGCTGCCATCCATTCAGGATAGCAGGCTGACTCTTTGTCTTCCATTTCATCGTGCCACCAGAAATCTCTATCTTCATTCCAAGGAATATTTTGACTTTGAAAATCTTGTCTACATTCTGACACGCGTTTGAAATGAGACACAACTATACATTTATTTACTTTATGTCCTAATATTTCAGCTTTATATAATGCATCATCACACAAAGCTTTTAAGAATAATGGTTTTTCGCCTCGCCATACTCCATCAGCGGTAAGGAGCATTTTTGCTTTACAGTCAACCATACGTTCTGCTAAAGCGTCAGAAGAAAAACCCGCAAAAACTATTGAATGAACGGCACCTATTCGAGCGCAGGCCAACATTGCAATTGGAAGCTCTAAAATCATAGGCATATAGATTGAAACGCGATCACCTTTTTCAATTCCATGAGTCTTTAACACATTTGCAAATCGACACACTTCTTCCAAAAGTTTTCTATACGTTAAACCTTTTGAATAATCATCTGGATGATTGCCTTCCCTAAAATTCAAAATATAGTATAAAATGATGTCTTATAATAAGTTCACCTAAGACAAATTCAAACAAATCTAAGTATGTGTGTAACCGTCAAAAATTAATGTAAAAATTAAAATTCAAAAAATTTGAAGATATGAAATAAGTTAATTGTAAATTTGTTTAAATAAGTAGGTAAGCAAAAAAAATTTTCTTGAAACATTATTGATTTTTTCATCAGAAATACATATTTATATGTACGTATCCATATATACATACGTACATGTGTATGTATCAATATAACAAGAAATTAAGCAATATATTAATAACGCAAGATTTACTTGCATATGTAATTACCAATAAAATGCTATTTTGTCAGCATGTCCATTTTTCACATTTCGATCTAGTAGGTTGTAACACAAATTAGTTGAAGCTCCTTCCATCCACTTAATATGAATTGGCCCTTTGGAAATATCAAAATTATAACTCAAAAAACTTTTATGGTTATAAGATGTTTCCCAATGAAATTGCTCAGCAATTTTAGACCAGAACTTTTCTGGTTCATTAATTGATTCCAGATATATTTTTTTATATTCTTCCAAATTGCATATATAAGAACATCTTGATATATTTACTGGTGGTTGAAAAATCGATGTTTCGGAAGGCATTTTTAAAATTTAGTAAAAGTAAAACTAAAATAAGGGAGAATGTAGTTATATATTTCGTTATTGTACAGTCAAAATCAACAAAAATTATATCTTTTTTGTTCTTTGAAATAGAAACGTTTCAAGTTCGATATTAAAAGAAAAATAATGCTTGCTTTTTAGAATAGCAATAAATGTGATTTATTAGACAACGAAAGTTTAATTAAATATGTATAAATATGCACATATACGTACATAAATGAAAATCTACACACGTACAGCGTGTTTGCGATTCAGTAGCATGCAGGAAGCAAGGTGAAAAAATTTACCTAAAGAAACAAAAAGTTGTTCTTTTTCCTTTTCCGAATTTCTCCTCTAGTTATTGGGCTCGAAAATTAATTCTTTTCAATTCTTCTTTTATAGTTTGGAAAACACGTATGACGAAGCTAACTTGATTAATCAATTTTAATTAGCAATGTATTTCCCTTATGGCAATGTTCATGAAATTCTCTTTTGGCATACCGAAAAATTTCTTAAATTGAGTTTGCATAAGCTGTTGTTTATTTGGAAGGGTACATTGAAATTTTTAATAATTTTAAAATTGATTAATTAATCGACCTAAAACGGGCGGAAAAAAATATACACCTCTGTATTTTCGGTTTGTCTAGACTCAAAAACGTCATCCTGCTTCGTAAGTATCACACAGTCCTGCACACTCTGTACGTTCTAAAAATCTGAACTAAAATATTGTTTTCAATAAAGGGACTAAAGTCAATACAACTATAAGGTATTAGTTTGTATGGGTATCATTTAAAAGATTTTCAATAAGAGTATGGAAAACACTTTTAATTTTTCGTTTTAAAATATATTATTTTTTAAAGCTTTTACAGGCAACAGAATCCCTAAAATATGTATACGGTAAGAAAGTATTTTTGAATACAAGTATTTTAAAAATTTTTTGGTTTTGAAGTTAACTTTACATATTTGTATTTTCTTTATTTTCTCATATTAATAGTTGAACAATCATTTAACGTCAATATAATTAAACAAACTATCTTGAATTTAAAAAGAAATTATGTATTTTTAAATATAACATCAAAATAAAGAATGTTAAACTTTCTTTATTATTTTTTAACGAATATCATATTTCTTTACCCGATAATAACGAATTTAAATGTATGTATTATTTTATTAGCTTATATACAAAAAAAAAGAACAGAATATTTTAATGTTATGATCCAATATTCAAAAATGAGTGCATACTTAATTTGTGTATAGTAAAAAAAAAGGTTTACGTAATGAAAAGTTTTACTGCGCAAATTCAGATAATGTTTTATGTACAAACATATAAAAATTTAATATATTTGCATATATGTACATACGTTATAGTATATATTACAAAACTTGTGATTATCAATAAACTACGCGTTTTGAAGAATAAAATATAAGCTTTAATTAATTTTTAAGTATTTCTAAGCTGATGTTTTTGGCACTATCGCTATTTTGTTACGTAGATTTTGCTCTGGATATGCTCTAGAGTTGTATTTTTTCAAATGTTGAAGCAATCCACAATTATATTTTCGTTTAATATCGCTTACAAATAACAAATAAACGGATAACGGATTTTTTTTTCAAATATGAAATATTTGAAAACAAGAATACTAATAGCCATTTATACATACATACATATTTTATTAGAATAAGTTTTTTAGGTTTTTATTTTCCGTTTTGAATTGGATATGAAAAAAAGCGTATATTATACTATATTTAGAGCAATCATAAACCATTTCGAAGATCATATTATTCTACTTTGTAGGTAAAGTATTTGATAACTGGTAATATATTTTCTCAAAGTAAAAAAAGTTCTATATTTTATTACATAAACATATTTAATACTTCATTTAGTAAAACGCGCTAAAATTATTTAAATTATATGGATAGAATAAAATTAAAAGAATAGCAATTTCGTTGATAATGCAATTGCGATATGTGAATGTTGCAATAAAAGTATATAAATAGCTCTTTTGGCAATAGCCACAAAATAAAATGTGGTTTAATAAAAATTGTTTTAATGGGCACAAAGAAAGAATTTTCTAGTAATGTGTTATAAATGTTCTCAATTCCTTGAGACATATTTTAAATTTGATTAAAAAATATATACGAAATTATTGTAGCTCGTTAGAAATTTTTTATTCCAAATTGATGATTCATTTTCATAAACGGTTCAAAAGTATAACGTATTTTAAAACAGTATATTTATGAAACTGTATTGAATTTTATTGAAAATAAAATAAAGGTTTTTATTCGGATATAGTTTGTGTCGTCCTCTTTAAAAAAATATTTATTTAGACAAAATTTTTCAATGTGAAGAGAACTTAAGTTAAATAAATTTAGGTCAAACCAATGGTATGCAATGAAGCAATTTTCCCTTCAACAAGTGAAAATAATGTTCGAACAAGAAATGTATAGCTTAAAACCTAAAAAATAATTTATGTATACCTACTACACTATTCAAATTATTTTAATTCACACACGAAACTATTTCAAGAACTGCATAAATTTAGAATGAACGATTTATGCAATATTTAAAATAAAGCGAAAATAAATTTAAACAGATGTTAATATACTGCCCGATTTTAAGGCTTAATTGCCCGATTTAAGAAAAGTAATTATATTTTTTAATGGTATGAAAATTACCATTAACTTTCTGCGTTTATAGAAATTTGAAAAAGCCTGCACTTTTGGAAGTATAAAGTGCCAAAAATTTCGGGTGGCAGTAACTTAGGTAGAGAAAAATTTTTTTTTAACAAAATGAACTATTTATTGGTGTTTAAAAGTTGCTAAAGCTTCAGACTTCTACAGCTAGTGATCCAAAAGAAAAACGATATCAAAAATTTGAAAAGAACGGATCAAAAGCCTAAATTTTGGCGGCCATTCTGTTGTTTTAAAGTTCAAATATAGTATGCACTACTTTGCAATGAATTATCGAAAATTGAAATTTTTAGGTCTTTGAAGGGATACAGTTTTTAGAGGGGGGAGATAGGTAAAAATCTTTTATGGAAATAAGTTTTTAGTACAGATTTATGTACATATTATACAATTTCAGCTTTCTATCTTCAAGGGTGTAGAAGTTTTGTAAACATGTTCACGGACGGACGGACAGAGTGAAACTAATGAACTTTTTTCAAATTTTTTTTGGAAAAGCGCTAAAAATAGAAATTCTTTGAATATACATATTTAAATTATTTCATACAAAACAAACGGTGCCACTCAATATTTCGCGAGGCCTATTTGATTTTAAATTTTTCTGAATAAGTACAACATGATTAGAATTTTATTTTATTTTACTATTTTAATTTTTGACGGAAATCAAGTTAAATCAAGGGGTCAATTTTATCTTTAAAATTTCTTTTAAAGTGAATTGAATGAATAAAACGTTATATAAACTTAATGAATAAGATATTAATTTTATTTAACGTTGTATAAAATGAACAAAAAACGATAACCAGAAAGTAATCGTTTTGCTAAAATAATTTTTGTGAGATTAACTAAGTTACCCTTTTTGGACAGTATCGATTAATACAATAAACAAGACATTAAAAATAAAAAAACATAAACTGCCAACGCTGATAAAAGATTGCAAAATGGCATATACTCGTATACGTATTAGGTATAAGAGAAAATGTGTAGACGTGAATAACCAAGATAAAACTTGGGCTTCACGGTCAACTAGTTTATATGAAATTGTAGATAAAACTTTATAAACATTAAATCTTCAAGGGTTTTTATATAGTCACAAAATAATTAGTCACAAAATAAAGATTCCATTTAACCGTTCATGTTATTACATACTTTTGGGCTCAGAGCTTACGAAAACAAAAGGAAGAAACAAGCTCCTATACAAAAAGCTTTTTTAATAATAGCTGTATTAATAATAATTTAATAATTTTAATAATATGAATTCTGTTTTGTTTCGCAGTAAGTATCTTGTACCTTTTTTTTTCCTTACTATACTTGGGAGCACTAGGACGTTCCACTTGACTTTAGAGTCAAACATTAGTTTTGAGAGTATGTAGTTTTTCTACATACTATAACTCTATAATATTAAGTATAATTATTATACTGATCTGAGCAGGATTTGAACCCTAGGTCCTTCGGTTAGAGGATTAGTGCCTAACCATAGACAGTTTTTGCACCTTAATATCCATATTCAGTTTTTAATTCACCATTCACAATATGTTAACAACAAACGAATGCTAAACATGCTGTGTGCCTTTTAAATAAATGTATGAAGAGTGGTCATCATTGAATATTAAATTACAAAAAATATGTAAAACAGCAGCCGTATATACAAGGCCTTTTTTGTAAATGTTTTTGTTAAAATTACGTATGCGTTTTTGGTGAAAAAAAAAAATACGCATAAGTAAGCATACAAAGCAAAAACAGAATTGGAAATTACGTTCTATGAAATTTTGGATCCATTTACAATTCAGCAAACCATCTCTACTTTAATTCGTTATTTAGTTGGTCATCTTCGATTTTCTCCAAAAAGAAAGATATAGTAAATAACGATGGCCTTAAAATTTAAAAAAAAATTATAATAATTAGCAAATTTATTAACCCGCTTTGAGAAGTTTATTTTTATTTATAATTGGGCCGCTATGTCAACCCAAATTTAGTACATGTCGAAACCATATATAGGTCCCATTTACAGATCAAAAATCTATTATGAATGACAAAAATTGTGGTTTTGGAAAAAAATAATCATTCATTAATTTTCTGTTGCGATAATGCTAACCGACTGGAAGAATTAACAAGTAAAAACGTTTCAGTCGGTATAAACCGATTGAATTATACCCTGCACCTTTCGTTATTGTGTAGCAATTACTCGAACCTGTGAGATCATTCTATAGAAACTTCACGGACATGTCTGACCTATAATTGGACATCCGACTGCCAAGTTTCATCAATCTGACCTTATAATTTTTCAAAATATTTAAAATTAGCTTTTGGAGTTGTATGGTAAGTACCTAAACCTGTCAAGCAATTCCATCAAAACTTCACAAATATATCTGACTTTATTATTTTTCCAAATATTAAGAATAAGCTTTTAGACTTGTATGGGAGCTATTCGAACCTGTCAAGCAATCGCACCAAAACTTTAGATATATGTCTGACCCATAATTGGACACACGACTGCCAAGTCTCATGAATTTGACTTTATTATTTTTCCAAATATTTAAAATAAGCTTTTGGGGTTGTATGGCAAGTACCCGAACCTGTCAAGCAATTCCACTAAAACTTCACAAATATATCCGATATATAATCGGACACACAACTGCCAAGTTTCATGAATCTGACTTTATTATTTTTCCAAATATTTAAAATAAGCTTTTAGACTTGTATGGGAGCTACTCGAGCCTGTCAAGCAATTCCACCAAAGCTTCAGAAATATATCTGACCTATAACTGGACACCCAACTGCCAAGTTTCATGAATCTGACTTTATTATTTTGCCGAATATAAAAAATTTGCTGTTGGAGTTGTATGGCAGCCACCCGAACCGGTGCAGCTATCCCATTATAATTTTTAGAGCATGCGTAGAATATTATTGGACACATGTATACAAAATTTTATATTTATAGCTTTATTAGTTTTTGAAATATTTAAAATAAACTCTTGGAGTTGTATGGCAGCTACCCGAACCCGTTGTCCGACTTAGTCCAATAACAATAGGGTTCGTCCTTGGCACAAAAGAAAAAACCTGTGAAAGTTTGGTGTCGATTGCATTATTCGTTTTTGAGTTATCGTGCGATCGTGCGATCGGACGGACGGACGGACGGACAGACGGACATGTCTAAATCGACGCAGAATTTTACGCTGAGCAAGAATATATATATATGTCCATACCGCAGATGACTCCTTCAAGTAGTTACAAACTCCATACCAAAGTTAATATACCCTTCACGAAGTGCAGGGTATAAAAAGTCATGGGAAATAACATAACAAGAAGTTGTGCTGTGGTCAAAATAGAAAAATATATAACATTAAACATATGATCATGTAAAGTATATCATAAATGGGTCAACGCACTTACTGTTAATGTATTTACCGTTTACATACATATTGTACTCAGACACGGCCCTAGTTAATGCGGTGCCCTAAACGGTTTCTAAAAAGTGCGGCCGCCCCCCTTTGCAGCGTTCCACCTCTTTATACTGTGAATAAAATGTAACAAGCATTGCACATTATGAATCATAAATCACATTCTTGTAACCTTGTCATGCTGAATGCAGGATTAATTAGAGAATTAAAACCTGTATTTAAACTTTCAATTTTTTGTTTTATAAATTCAACAGCAAGGTATTTTAATTAACATATTTTAAGTGGTTATGATCAGATTCATTTCAATAATTTAAACTCGATTTTTTGGTTTTAACAGCTAAAAATTCGCTTTTTGGCGTAGATTAAACTAAACTATAAACGGTTCTAAAAAAATAATATCAATAAATGAACTCTTTCAAAGCTTCTTTCAATATAAAAAAAAGTAAAAATTTATTTACTTATATGCTTAAATGATTGTACATAGCGAAATTTTATTTGCAATTTTAAATTTACGAATAAAATTTGGCTTTTTATTTCACAAATCGCCTGATAAATGAAGCAGTGTATAAAAAAGTTCCGACTTGCATTCAAAAATTTAGGAAAAATCAAAGATTCGGTCTAAAATTTGTTACTTAAAAACTAAGCTTTTTATGTACATAGGTATAAGTATTTTATAATGTTCATTATAGTTTCTAAAATTTTATTAAAATAAATGCATTTACTGGTATTTATAGACTTGTGGTTTTGAAATTTCAAAATGTCGTGCTGTTAAATTGCTTTAATTTTTGAGGAAATTGTATGAAATTATACGCCATTTTATTTACTTTAATTGTTTGGATGATTTAAACTACATCAATTCAACATAAAATTTTTAACATTCCCTTGATTATTAAACATGTTTTCAATTAATAAGATAAAATAAGTAGAAGATATTAAAAATTTATATTTAATTCTGTGATTGATAATAGTTTTTTTAAAAACGAAAATAAAGCATAGAACTAGAAATTCATAACGATCAGGTTAATTTGGAAATTCATTCAAAATTTTTTGTTGTGAAACAAAAAGAAAATATTGGTATACTCAATCTCAATATCAAGCTATGCATTCCATTTAATGTCTTTATATCTAACAAGTCCCAATGCTCAGAGAGAAACTTGAAAGCACGACCTTATTTTATATGGGTTTTTTTAAATCGAAGTGGCTATTTTTTGAGAAGAAATATTAAAATAAATTTACACTTATTATAAAGCAGGTAAAATTTGGAAAATATATTTGAAAAATCAAGAAAATATATTAATATTTTCAGTCAGAATTATTTTAAAATTCTTGAAACAGCGGAAAAACAACAAGCACAACCTTCGCCTTCAACGTTTTATATGTTACTGAAAGCATTTCATTATTTTTAAGTGAACAGCTTTTTTTTTCTCATAGGGTGTTATAGTTAACTCAAGATATAAGAAGTAACTGTGGTGTCAAGTTGAAAATATAATTAATGAAAGATAATTATTAAATATTGATATAAATACGTAGTAAAGAAAAAACTTGTAAGAAGGAATTAGAAAATAATATCTAAAATACAATCAAATATTATTTTTTAAATACAAATTTTATATACACTTCTAAATTTTACCTCTATTTGTGAGAAAAATTTTTAAAACTTAATATATTACCTAAGTAAAAAAATATTTAAAAGGTTTTGGAAAAGACAATAATATATTTTTATGACCGGATTCGAATATCTTTTTTATTTTTGAAATAAATATTATCTTAGCAAATGACTCAAAAACTCCGATTGTAAAATGACAGGTAGTAGGTACTGATGTAAATTTTGGTCCGTTTGCGATTCCTATTAAGATTCATACACAGGCAGGGCCATTTTATAAATAGATTGCTCTTGTTTACCTGCTAATAAAATATGAAAGAAGAGCACAGCAAAATTTTTGAAGAACTCAATATAACATGTTTGAAATAGTTTTAAAATAATTATTTAAAAAAAAATTTATTGGAAGTAGGTACATACATATTTATTTTTAATAATTTAAAAACTAACTGAAATTATTTGAAACAATTTTATAAGTAACGTATGAATAATCGAAATGAGATAATTCAAATTGTTGAAATGTGTCAACCTATATTACTTTTAATAACATTTTTGTTAGCAGACACTACTCAACTTACCTTATTGGGAAATACAAAATGTGCATAAAAAATCATACATCCTTCCTCATTAACATTTGAAACCATACTGAAATATGAATTTGAAATTTTTTTTCATTTTTTCTTTCCTCCTACCTTTCTTTCTTTTTCGTGCAATAGAATTTAAATGGGAAACTTTTTAAAAAATGTGTATAATATCCTGAGATTTTTTAAAATATTAATTTCTTTTTTACGTAAAAAAAAAGAAAAAAATAATAAAAAATATGACACGATCAGTGGCATTTAAAGAAAAAACCAACAACGAGGCCAAAAATTCGTAACATTTCGTAAAAAAAATTGAGTATTGGGACTTGTTAGATATAAAGACATTAATTTAAGAATATTGTTCTCATTCTCTTTCTAATTTCTTTCTATTCTCATTCTTAATTTTTGTTTTTTTTTTTGTTCTTGTTGTCATTATTCCATTATTTAAGAATATTGTTCTCATTCTCTTTCTAATTTCTTTCTATTCTCATTCTTAATTTTTGTTTTGTTTTGTTCAAAATAATAATGTGTTTGTTTGTTTTGCAAGTGTGCGACAACTCACCATAAATAATATTTTGCATATTTGAAACAATTTAAATATAATGTGTACGAACGAGTGTAGCCAGAGCGATCACTCAGCAGAATAAAAATCTTGCTTCGTCTTATCCATATCATCTTATCCATATTAGACAATGAAAATTATGTGTACATATTGTGTATTTTTGAATGTTTTTCGCGTATTTGCTTCTATGTGGGATTGAATGTATACAGCTGTATGAAATAATATTCTGTGTATGAGTATATGCGAATTTATTCTAGTATGTATATAAAAGGAAAAAAATAATAACAATTGTAATTCTGATGATTCATATCAATCAAAAAAATATTTAGTATGCTCGTATAATAAATAGAAATGAAAGAGTTGTGTAGAGTTACAAAATGTTTGGATAATTTTAATTCTATGAACATTTTTTGTTATATGGTGCCAAAGGAAAGTTATGTAGATCAATAATTAATGTTTTAGGTAACTGACTTTTTTTCATGTACATTTTTTATATTATTAAGAATAAAATGTTATGTTTGTATGTAAGCAAATTTTATCAAGTTAATTTAGCTGCAAATTGATATAAAAAAAATTTTTGAAATCCTTTTTTTGAATGAAATTTTTTTTTGTAATTTAGGGTTTTTTTAAGTTCTTAATGGGATATATGAGAAATCTTATATGAGAAATCCTATGCAAGGCCGAATTTATAAATATATATAAATAGAATTAAAATAAAAAACAAAAATTATTAGGAATAATTAAGTGTGCGTGTTTGGTTTTGCATGGTAGAATATTTAGTACAAATGTGTATTCATAATATTCTAAGCAAGAATTTTTTTCGCTTCTTTATTTTTGTATGCATATCTTTTAAAATTTTACTTTCGGAAACTACATAAAAACTAGTATTTACATATTATCAGAAATAAGTAAGAGATTCTGAATTGAAACATTTTTTGGTTAGATAATTAGGCTTTTTTTCTCTTAGGCACAAAATAAACATAACAACAAAAATAAAACATAAAAAAAAATTAAAAAAAATTGAAATTTTATCAGAATCCAGAATTGGGTATTAACCAAAAACTTACCTCCTTCTCGATTCTAGATACTAATAAAAAAATTTTTTCCATTTCCACCCCCTTGCAAGTTTTTGTCTTTCCAAATTTAAAAAGTCGCTCTTTTGACATCATATATTTCCGAAAATGCAAGTTTTTTCAAATTTCAATAAATGAAAGCTAACAATTAATGCCGTACCACCAAAAAATATACATAATTATTTTTCCCAACTGGCGCAAATAATCCCGAGCATTATGTTAACACATTTAATTTTTTTCTGTAAAGCAGTATTTCACTTGGAAAATTGCTACTTTACAAACCATTTAAAGTTTAAACCAACTTTTTTAGTTTTGTTAGCTACTTTTAATAAGAAATATTTTCGATTTGTAAATAACTTATTTACAAAAATTGTACATAATAACGCATTCAGTACTTTAAAAATAAAAAAAAAAAAAACAAATTTTTAATATTTTATGTTTTCGAAGTATGCCGGTTGAAATATTTTTTTTGTGAAACTTTGGAGTATTCCTTATAATTCTCATTTTTATAATATATAAGTATTAAGTTTTAAAAGCCACCTAGATTATAATTATTATGTTTTTGTCTTTTTTTCAATTTCTTTTCAAATTTTATTTCTTATTCAAAATTTTACTCTGTAATTCAGTACCCTTCTATTTGGAAGACAAGGAAGGTTGTCTGCGCTAAAAATTGCATTTTTTTTAATGCATTTTTCAGATGGAATTTATCAACCGAATTTTTTGAAATTTAAATTTTAAATTTAAAAAAATATGTAGAGCGAAGAATATTGATTATTTTCCTTCATACAAATAAATTTCGACAACGCTTCCATTTAAACTCAACGTAAATTTATTTTTGATTTGCTCTCTGACCTTGATGGTCTGATACATATAATATATGGCATTAATACATTTTTTTTTTTTTAAAAGCATTTTGAAAACTCAATTAAAAATTATTACACATTTATGTAATATGTACCTAAAATTGTTTAATATTTGTTTGATAAAAATGTAATAATTAGGTAAATGTAAATAAGTAAGTAAGTCTAATTCGATTAAAAGATTCGATTAAAAAAATTTTAAAAAAACAAGAGCCAATTGGCACCTCGTCAGAAGACGAGATACTAGCTTCCAGTCAGGAAGCAGGTGTATCGATTGGTGGTGATGAAACCAGTAAGGTAGCAAAACCACCAGAACAATCTACACAAAAAGCTAAAGGAACCAGCCATAGTTCCAAAAGCAGAAAATCAAAAGGACCCGCCTTCGTACTCAAGAAGAGATATTCGAAGGCCGTCTTCATTTTAGGCAAGATTGCCCAGAATGAAGCAGAAGGTAAAACTTCTGAAAAAGACGCGGAGGACAAAGTCAAATACCAGAAGGTAATTGACGAGTACAATGCGTATAAGAGCACGAAGCCTCAGGAGACCACAAAAAGAGTAAGGTCTCAAGATGAAGACAGAAATGCTCAAGAGAGCAAAAGGTCGAAGGTCGTCAAGCCAGGAACAACCAGACCTTCAACATCAAGTGGAAATCGTGCACAGGGGAGAACAATGAGCGAGGTGGTCCGTGATCATCTCCAGTTTGGGGTGGTGGACAGAAAGTCTACCAACCTGAAGTTGTCCTCCGAGTTATGGTGCAAGGTCGAAGCAAAATTATCGGAGATGGTAGTTGAACATCTCCTAACGACCGATGGCAACGAAGTCCTGAGCTTCGATTCATCTGAGGTAGTCAGGGGCTACAGGGTGATCAAATGCGAGGACCGGCTTTCTGGGGATTTTCTTAGTTCGTGTGTTGCTAAGATTAGCGATACATGGGATGGGTCCAAGATTGAGCTCATCCCAGCTAAGGAAATTCCTAGGAGACCCCGAGCTCGTATTTGGATCCCTAAGATGAATATTGCGGGGGACAAGTTGTTAAAGGTCCTAAAAATTGCCAATCCTGAGGTGCCGATGGATGATTGGCAAATTATCAAGAAGGAGGAACCTCAGAAAAACAGTGAGTCCTTCCTACTTCTCATTAATGAGGAGAGTCTACAGCCGTTGGACAGGAGGGACAACAGACTGCAGTTTGGCATACGGCATGCCAAGCTCAAAATATTTCGAAGTGCGGACCCAGAAGGGGACGCCATAGAAGAAGCGAGCCAGCTCTTTGAACAGATGGAGGTGGCTGATAAGAGCAAGAGCGATGAGGGTAATCCAGGTTAATCTCAAGCATTCGAGATTAGCCTCGGATAACCTATTGATCTTCCTAGAAGAGGAAGACATCGACATCGCTCTAATTCAGGAGCCTTGGGTGAACGGTAACAGGATAAAGGGACTGGGCACCCAGAAATACAACCTATTCTACAAGATTGTAGATCCAGCTGAAGGTAAGATCAGAACTTGTGTCTTAACTAAAAAACATGTAAAAGCCTTTCTTTGCTCTAATTTCAGTACAGCAGACATGACGGTGGTGAGGATTGAAGGAAACGGCGGGAACCTATTAATGAGCTCAGTCTACATGGCTCATGATAGGCCTGCTCCACCTCCGGAAGTTCAAAACCTAGCAGAGGTTGGCGCAGCCGAAGGAGCAAGTCTGCTTATGGGTTGCGACGCCAATGCCAGACATACCCTCTGGGGCAACACAGAGATCAACGAACGAGGTGAGTCTTTATTTAATTTTGTCTTAGATAGTAATCTAGAGATAGCAAATAGAGGCAACACCCCTACCTTCACTTTTCCTAGCACAGACAGGTTTGCTGGCTGGGAAGATGTGATAGATATAACACTTAAAACTAACAACTGTATAATCGAGGACTGGAGGGTATCTAGCAAAAGGTCGTATTCTGACCATGCCTGGATAATCTTCACAGTGGGATTCGAAGTTGGGAATCCCAAACCTTTTAGGAACCCTAAAAGAACAGATTGGGTTAAATTCAGAGCCATCGTGCGGGCCAAGCTCATGGTCATGCCCGATATTAACAACTATATTAAAGAAGTCGAAGAACTTGATGCGCAAATCAGAAGATTTGAGAAAGTCATGGGCGTGGCTTTCAGAGCATCCTGTCCTTTGAAATATTCAAAAAAAAAGTATCCCCCGTGGTGGAACGAAGATTTGAGTAATCTCCGGAAGATTACCAGGGATGTCTTCAATATCTGCTACAAGAATGGGTTCTGGCAACCTTATAAGGAGTGCCTGAGAGAGTATAAAAGGGCTATCCGTTCCGCAAAAAAGCCAGGGTTGGAGGGATTTTTGTGGAACTGTAGAATGTACCACGGATTCTGCCAGATTGAGCAGAGTGCTTTCCAAGGACCATACCAGTCCTTCTTTTCTGAAGGATGGGGGTGGGACATGGACAAAAACATCTATGGAAACTCTCAATTTACTAGTGGACACGCATTTCCCGGGTAATACCGGGTCGGCTCGGGAGGCTATCCAGTTGGATTTCCTTCCGGGGCAGCCTGTGTCGAGTGAAATGGTTGAAGCTATTATAACGGTGGAGAAGGTTAGCTGGGCGATAGATAACTTCTCTCCATACAAAACGGCGGGGATAGATGAGATATTTCCAGCTATGTTACAAAAGACGAAGGAACTAATAGTTCCGTGGCTTCTAAAAGTTTTTAGAAGTTGTCTTATCCTTGGATACGTGCCCAAGTCGTGGAGACGTGTAAAAGTTGTTTTCATTCCCAAACCGGGAAGAAGGGGCCATGAGGCACCAAAGATTTTCGACCAATTAGTTTGACTTCCTTCGTTCTAAAAGCGCTGGAGCGCGTTCTGGAGCTAGGGCTCAGGAACAGAATGAAGGAAGTTCGACTTTCGCCTTCCCAGCATGCATATTGCGGGGGAAGGTCCACAGACACACGCACTACACGAGGTAGTGAGGACTATCGAACAATCTATCCATTATAAGCAATACACGTTGGCGGCCTTTCTAGACGTGGAAGGTGCTTTTAACAATATTGGTTCGTGGGCCATAGAAAATTCTCTGACTCAGTTGGGTTTGGAAGATGCTTTGGTACGCTGGATATTATCCATGCTGCGGACCAGGATCCTGTATTCGGATCTTGGTGATAGTAGTGTCGCAAGGTACATTAGTAGGGGAACGCCCCAAGGTGGGGTGATTTCGCCGCTTTTGTGGCTTGTTGTTATGAACGAGGTTCTACTGCAACTTGACGAAAAGCGAGTGAAGGCAGTGGCATACGCTGACGACCTAGTAATCCTGGTTTCCGGCTTTGACCTTCCAACAATCAGTGGGGTTTTGGAAGGATCTCTAAATGTGGTGAGCTCTTGGGCTAAAAGATGTGGCCTTGGAGTGAACCCAGCCAAGACGGAACTTGTACTTTTTACGACTAAGACAAAAATCCCGAGCTTTGGACTGCCCCGATTGGGTGGTTTGCGGCTCAGTTTGAACCCGGCAGTTAAGTATTTGGGAGTCATACTCGACTCTAAACTTAACTGGAAGCTTAACGTGCAAGAGAGGGTGAACAGGGCCTGTACGGCACTTTACACCTGCAAAAAGATGGTCGGAAGGAGGTGGGGACTGAAACCTAGAATGGTTTTATGGTTATACACGGCCATTGTACGACCTATATTAACTTACGGTTCACTCGTGTGGTGGCCGGCGTTGGGGAAAGCTTACAACTGTACCAAGATCGGTAGGGTACAGAGGGCTGCATGCATAAGCATTACGGGGGCATTGAGATCGACGCCCACGGACGCTATGGATGTACTCCTCCATTTGCTTCCACCAGACATCCATATTAAGAATCTGGCCGCGGCAAGCGCCGTTAGACTCAGAGAAGCTGAGTGCTGGCACGAAAAGCCGTATGGCAACGGCAATGTCCTTCAGTCACTACCGGACGGAGTGGTTGCGGATGCTACAGACTATTGCATCCCTAGACTTGAGCTTGACAAAAAGTTTCGGGTTGAGCTTCCGTCTCGCGAGCAATGGAAAAGAAATCTTCCACTGCAAGGCTTTGATATTGCTCTCTTCACTGACGGTTCCAAGGATAGGAATGGGGTCGGTGCTGGAGTATTTTCGGAGACTCAGAACATATCGGAGTCATATCGCCTTCCCGACGGATCAAGCGTGTTCCAGGCGGAAGTATTCGCCATATGGAAGGCATGCGAAATCCTGGGAAGGGATTTGGTTGTGGCCCGGGAGGTCGCAATTGTGACGGATAGTCAGGCTGCGATTCTGGCTCTAAATTCGCCAAAGATATTCTCAAAGTTGATAGGGCTTTGCTACGATGAGCTGACGAGATTGTGCAGTCATCATAGTATCACCTTACTCTGGGTTCCGGGACATAGGAACATACCAGGAAACGAGCGGGCTGACGAGCTGGCCAGATGTGGGTCGGCATTGGACGGCTCCAGGGCCGAGCGAGTTCTTGTCCCTATAAACACCATCAAAACTGATATATACCGCTTCCAAGTGACATGTGCGGACCACAGGTGAAGGGGCCTGAGCACATGTGCAACGGCTAGGAAGACGTGGCCGAAATACGACCATAAGAAATCAATGAGCCTCCTGGCGATGCCTCGACCGGACATAGCTAAGTTAGTGGCTGTGTACACGGGGCATTGGCCTGTGGGGGATCATGCAGCTAGGCTGGGAATGCCCTTTAATACGTCATGCCGCAGTTGTCGGGAGATAGACAAAAAAGAGACGCTTTTTCACTATCTCTGCGAGTGTCCGGCTCTTCAAAGGGCCAGGTTGTTGTCATTTGGGGAAACGGACATAATGGAACTGGGGAACATTTCTAGTAAAAGTATCGGGGACGTAAATAAGTTCCTTAAAAGAACGGGGTGGCTCTGATCGCTGGCCCTGGACCAACGTACTTTGACAACCGGGTTTCACGAGGCGGTGGTAGCAAAACGGCATGTCAGTGCTAATTGGGGTGTTGGCCAGTTGGGTCGCACCAGCCACTCTAACCAACCAACCAAGTAAGTCTAAAAAAGGGACATTTCACATTTTATATTCAATTTATTAGTTTAATTATTGGTGGAAAAGTATAAAAAATAATTACACAGAAAAGCAAAGTAGAGAAATTATCAAAGATATAATCATATAGAAGAAAACTATGATCTTATAGATTTAATGTTCAACCCTATGTAGTTGGTCAACAAGTTGTCATTTCCACTCCTAGTAAAATGATGTCGAAGTAATTTTAATTTAAAACAAAACAAATGTTTTCTTTCCAAAATTAAAAACTTAAAATGAAATACAACTTATGAATTAACCAAAACATTATTGAACAAATATTTTATTTATTTATTAAAATAAATAATATTTACACGCTTATAGTTGAAGCATACATTTGCTTTTTTAAATGGAAATAAAAATTTGCAACCATGCACCTTTTTCTATTCAGCTTTTTTCTTATCAAAAAAAAATGCAATTCGATAATTGTATTGGGGATGTTAAATGAGAAATTGTATAGCTTTAAAGAACTAAGAATCTGAATTCTCTCCAAGGACAATTGTAAATTATATTGCGATTAGATTATGGTTTATAGTATGTATAAATCAAAAGATTTTAATTTTGAACTGAAACGAAAATAGTTTTTTAACTGATGAATCTACCAAGAATCAAATACAAATACCAGTGAAGAATGAGCTTCGAAGACAGACTTTGTGATCTTATGGAGACTGGATTTCTTCATAAACTCCTGTTGTCTATAAGCCGATCTTTTTATTGAAAATTATTACCTTTATTGTATAACATTATTTAGAGAAAAATAAATTTCATAATTCGAGAAAAATTTAGAAATTAGAAATAACTATAGCAGTTTATAATATCATGAACGTAACTTGTTTCCTTCTACTCATTATGTTAAAATAAAACAATTAGAATTATAATAAAAAATAGTATTCCTGAATATATATTTATAGGATTGTGTCTATTACACTAATTATGTTATGAATTTTCCTAATACAACATCATAGTTGTGAAATTAATACATAATGTGCTTAAACTAATAATTTAACTTAATGGAAATTTCTTCATGCAACTGCAGAACAGATGGATGACGTAATCAAAGGAACGAGTTAAAGGCAGAAAAATTAATTAAAAAATTATATGTTCTTGTCATTGTGTGTTTCAATACTAGATTGTATGTAGCAGTCAATGTAAACAAATACTTAGTAATCATGTGGATTACAGTATAAGGCAATGTAGAGAACATTTCGTCGGCAATTTCTTCATGCCTCTATAGCTCAGTTGGTAGAGCGTCCGCCTAGAAAACGGTAGGTCACTGGTTCGAGTCCAGTTCGAGAAGAAAAATTTTTTAATTAATTTTTCTACCTTTAACTCATTCCTTTGATTACGTCATCCATCTGTTGTGCAGTCGCATGAAGAAATTTCCATTAAGTTAAATTATTAGTGTAATAAGTACATTACTTATTAATTTCACAACTATGATGTTATATTAGTAAAATTCAGAATATAATTAGTGTAATAGGCACAATCCTATAAATATATATGTTCTTGTTATTGTGTGTTTCAATAGTAGATTGTATGTAGCAGTCAATGTAAACAAATACTTAGTAATCATGTGGATTACAGTATAAGGCAATGTAGAGGACATTTTGTCGGCAATTTCTTCATGCCTCTGTAGCTGAGTTGGTAGAGCGTCCGCCTAGAAAGCGGTAGGTCACTGGTTCCAGTCCAGTTCGAGGAGAAAAATTTTTTAAATGATTTTTCTGCCTTTAACTCATTCCTTTGATTACGTCATCCATCTGTTGTGCAGTTGCATGAAGAAATTTCCATTAAGTTAAATTATTAGTGCAATAAGCACATTACTTATTAATTTCACAACTATGATGTTGTATTAGTAAAATTCATAATGTAGAATTAAGTTTATTTCAATTGAAGTCTTAAGAATCTAGGCTATTGAGAAACTTTTTACTTTTTTATTTGTTACTTTTTTATTTTTATGATGCATATTTATTTTGTTATCGAGGTGTTGCGACCTAAAAGATCTATGTCCCGCCTAGAGCACACCCTCGAGACCCATACTTTTGATGAATCCGAGCAACTTTTACGCAGAGATGTCGCACAATGACATGCCCACCAGTCAGGACTCGCCCAAGCTGTGGACCTACGCACTACACTCGCTGAGAAGATGCACTGGAGTCTCCTCCTCCTCGCCGCAGTACCTGCAAGACCCGTCGGTGACCATGCCCAGCTTGCTTAGGTGTTTCCTGAGCCTGCAGTGCCCCGTGAGAATTCTCGCATGATTCCGCGGCATTCTTATGATTGCCCTATAGTCCATAGCTTCAGCCTTTCTTCCTCTACTTCGGTTCTTAGCACCTCATGGATCTTACCTGCTCCAATGCAACAGAAGGGCTCCGGCCCAACAAAACTAACTGCCCCTTCCCGCTTCGCCAGTATATCTGCTTCCTCATTTCCTTCTACGTCAAGGTGCCCCGGCATCCAGCACAACTTGACCGGATTGTTTTGACTAAATCGGTCGAGGTTGCCGAGACAGTTCCGAAGCATTCGGGAGGAAACGGCGGAAGAATTCAGAGGTCTTATGGAAGCCTGATTGTCAGATATAATCGCTATATCCAGGTTGAATTGGACCACCTTTTCATAGCTTTTATTTCCGCCTGAAACATAATTAGATATATTCCCACGGGTTCAAAGTATTTGGTACTTGGCCCAAATATCCCAGAACCCGTACCGGATGACATCTCCGACCCTTCGGTGTATCACCTGATGATGCAGCTTTCCATCGGGTAGCTAACCGACCCTCTCCTGTAAGTCTTTTTGTCTCCATCCGTCGGCAGGTATAATAGTAGAACCGTCCTGGAGAGGATATCTCGGTCTTTTGACCGAATGTTAGCGCCAATGTCTCCAGATCTTCCACCCAACCTTAAGATGTAGTGGTGATGACCAGATGTAGTGGTGACAAGGCGAGAATGATCACCAGTGTTGCCGTTGGGCAGGTTCTCATAGCATCCGTAATGTTCCAAGTTTCTCTTTGCACTTTCGAGTGTGATTTTTTTCCCCATGCCACCGCCCCGTTTGTTAGAAGTGGCACCACCATTATGGTATATATCTACCTCATGATAAAAGGGCTACATCCCCAAGGCTTACCGCGGCGGCCCTGCATATCATGGGCCGGGTAGCCCTTGCTAGCACTACCTCTTCGCGCTTGTTCCACCGAAGCGCTTTGTCAAACGTTAAGCCCTAATATTTGACGTCCTTCTTCAGTTGGATTGTTTCTCCATACAATATTATTCCACGCAGGCGTCCCAGACTTCCCTTTCTAGTGGAAGTCACTACCGTGGTTTTGACCGAGTCCAACCTGAGCCCCACCGCAGAACACCATTCCTGCGTTATTTGGACCCTCTGTATGATATTACACAGAACTTCTTCGAACTTCCCTCTGGCTATAATGACAATGTCGTCCATATAAGCTTGGCACACAATGTCTCGTCCAAGCAGCCTCGTAAGAAGTTCGTCCACGACTAATGTCCACATCATGGGTGATAGTACTTCTTCCTGTGGCCATCCCTTGGTTGGAAGAACGACCATGGTCTTTTATCGCACGGCTGTCTCAGCTTTCCTTGATGTGAGCATGATACACGTCCATGATCTACGCCCCTGTCTCGCGAGGCCTGCGCAATCGCAGTGTGCGAGATATTATAAAAACCGCTCTCGATATCTAGAAAAGTACATATCGCTATTTCTTTGTACTCCAGCAATCCAGCAATGACACCGGCCACTTAGTACCCAGCCCGTTAATACAAAGCAGTGTCCGTTGATTTTCTCGCTTCGAATGCATGCTGGCAGGCGCTGAGTGGAGCATCTTCTAGTTCTATCGTTCTGAGGTACCGATCGATCACCTTCTCCATTGTCTTCAAAAGAAAGGATGGATGCTTATTGGCCTCAACTACTTCGGAACCATATCCCTTCGTCCAACTTCGGGATAAAGATAATTTTGGCTTTTTTAGAGGCGGCAAAGATGTTGGTTTACGCGCTCTTTTGTAGGAATGAAGATTGAATCTTTTGAGCAATGTAGGAATAATTTTTTTATCACCCTCAGCTGGTGAATTAACACGTGGTGAGGTGAGGGAAATACCCCGATCATCTCGACCAGTTCTACGGGTTCCGTCACAGAGGTTGGTCTATATTCCATCCGCAGAACTGCGTCTGAATATGCTGTCAAACGTCGTTTTGGCGGTGTTATCCCGCTTGGTTGACGTTTATTTGTTGTTATTGTTTGTCTTCTTTCTTATCCATTTTTGGCACCAGTGCAGAGGTGGTTCACTGCTCCAGAGTCCCGCATGATGCAGCAAGGTCAAAATACTCTCTGAAGTGACCCGGTATCAGAGAGACTTCGTTCGCAGCAGCCAGTATACCCCCCGACTACCAACTAACCAACTGGGCACGGGTTGTATAACACCACTGGATGGTACTGGACTTCACGCCCACCGAGATTCTCTTAGTTGCCCGACCTCTTTCATGACCTCTTCGGCATAGTTGAACCTACCAGGCGCCGCAGGAGCTTTGAGCGTCACCGCGTCAAGGTGGAATCTCGTAGAGGAAATGTTAACATCGTTAAAATAATAAAACAAGATACATGCAGGCGTTTGTTTAATTTCGTATTTTTTTTTGGTTATCACTAGGGCAGCACCTATACCGAATATAAAATTAGCTGAGTCAGCTTAGGGAAGTACCGATTTCAATATAGTTCTACTAATAATGAAACTATAAAAGCAAATCTATCGGTACAATTCCTCATGTAGTTGAATCTGGACCAATAATAGCAACAGTAAAATAGCAACAACAGAAAAAACAACAACTAATATATCTTTTGATCCACATAATTATTTGAAAGCTGACTCAGTTCCGCAATTTGTATCAATAGCGGAAGCAATCCAAGCTTTTAAAAACGATTTGATTGCAAAAGAAGTGGCTATGGGTGGAATAATACAAAGTGCACAAATCTTCTATAGACATTTCAGATTAGAATATGGTGAAGATGAAGGTATTAAAATATGATGTTCATATGATTCCAACTTTCAAGAAAAAACTTTAAAAATTTATTGTCAAGAGTATATTGTAACTTCTGCTTAAAGACTTTCAAACGGTGGTGAGTTAGAGACATATAATAATGATTGATTTGATATTTACTCATTAACTTTTTAAAAATTTTGTGAAAAATTTCTTTTCCACCATCAGTCTGGAGATTTTTTAGATATCACTTTCTTTTTGAAAATTGGTTCCATAACTTCAGTAACAGCATCAGAAGTTTTGTTTTTTATAAGTATAGCCCAAGCATATTTAAAGTATCTATCACAGTCAGGTGGAATTTATATCCCCTAATTTCCTTTCCATAAGCTCCCGACTAAATTAGCTTTCCATAAATTGTCATAGCCCTTTATAATAGCTCTATGTCTTTGAAAATTTCTTCTTGCAGGTTTTTGCAATTCTTCAATAACAGCTCTCTTACTTATATTTCTGATTAATAACTAAAAAATGTTTTACGAAGTTTTTTCAAAAATCAGGTGTGTTGAGGTGCTCAGTTAAATAAATAACCTTATCTTACCTAATCTTAAATATAAGTAATTAAAACAAATTTTTTTTATTTCAGATTTTTATTTCTTTTCAATTCTTTCATACAATTGCATTAGCTTTACAATTCTGATCGTAATATTTTCAGCTGATATGCAAGGACAAGTTTCAGGTAAAATATCGGAGTCTTGTGAATTATATAATAGAATCCACAGTGCTCTGCAACTACCTGGGAGCAGTCTTTGAATTGCAAAAACAAAATTTTGAAATGATCTTTCATTTATCCAAATCACAAAGAAAAATGAAGACTAAAATGTCTTCATATTTTTTTGTGATGTATTTATTTTGAAGCCGCTGCTGTTTACTGATTTATTAATGATTTGTTTTACTTTTTCTCCTTTGTGATTTCATTGATTTTTCTAGTAAAATATGTTTCCACGTTTCTTAAGTCGTTTCATGTTGAATCAAGACTATTTATAATATTTTTTATTTTTGTATTATGTTTTTGATTTATTTTATTTTCAAAACTTTTACTTTCTGACTAGTTTATTTTGAATATCATAATTTCCATCCGAGTTTAGTTGTAACCTAATTGTTTGAAAATTTTTATTAGCTTAGTTAAAAGCATATCGATGATTTCGGCTATGTCCGAACTTATCTATAGTCATTATGTTAGTGACAACGTAATTCAAATATTATTCAGTTATATTAGCTTCCCTTAGTTCTTCTATTATGGAATTAATTTCATTATTGTGATTATTATTACCTGCTATTTGCGAAGAAATTAAAAGTCTCAATCTATTAGCCAGCTCATTAGGATTATCCCAATAGGTATATTGAACCGGTTGCTTTGAATACATCATAGATGATATTTGGGATCAAAGATATCATCTATGATGTATCAAAGATATCGTAGATGATATCTTTGATACATCATAGATTTTTCTCTCTTGTATTATATTAATGAATGCAGAGCTTTTCAATAACATTTTCATATTTAAATCCTTTATTACCCTTGATTTGATCTAATGAATTAAAATTTCTCCGATGGGTGTCGGTTTTTTCAATATTTTTTGATATCGGTTCAAATCTTTTTCAGTATAGTTTTCAGGTTTCAGTTTAAATATTAGATCATATAAACCTTCAGTAGCCTTAAAGATCTTCAGTACCTTATTTAATGATTTCCAAATAATGATCAAAATAAGGGCTCTAGCTTTTATCTATTTCCTGTAATTATGTAGAGGTGGCAATAACGGTCCTGACTTGTCACTTTTTTAATTTGTTAATGTGATAGTGTTAGGAGTTGATGTTAAAAAACTTTCAAACTCGGATTTTCTCTTCTTTGGTGTTTTTATTTTATTTTTGACGAATGACGTCATATAAAGCTTATAAGTATCTTCCAGTTTTACTTCCAGTTTTATAAATATGGAGAAAGATTGGTAGATTTCAGAACATTAGTTAAGTCTTCAATAGGCTTAACAATTGGTTTGAATGTATTTTCCAAAATTTCATCATGCATGATTTGACCGCTTTTTAATGATTCGTATTTTCTTTTTAAGTCTTTTCTAAATTTATTTTAATCTTTCAATACTTTTTCATTCATGATTATTCAATCGTTATTATTGATTTGTAATTGAACTGATATTGACCTGCAACCCATCTGATCTGGCCTATTGCAGTTGTTGATCTAATCTGTTGCAGTTGTTGATCTGATCTGTTGTGGTTGTTGATCTGATCTGTTGTGGTTGTTGATCTGATCTGTTTTATCGAAATGTCTATAACTTGATACATTCATCAAATTTTCTTCTATAGCGGCCAACATCCAAAACACTATCCTTAGCAATTACCAAAAATCCATAGTAGTCTTTCCAGTAGCATGAGCATAATTTTTTAAGTTGATGAAAAGACATGTCCATATTAACATTGAATTCTTGTTTAAATCCAATTATAAATATTGAGTTGTTCCTTATTAAATGCTCAGGTATCCGAGTATAAGATTGATATAAATAAAATCTATCTACATTAAGATGACGTTCCATGCAAAAAAAATTCCTTATGGTATCTTGCTTGTCGCAAGAAACATCATTAAATATAAATATTGAATTATTAAAGCAAATATTTTACTTTTATTGTGTCATGCACTTTAATAAAATTCATAACTACTACCACTTTAACTTAATATAAGATTATTTAATTTATACTTTTGCAATCATTTGCAATTGATTCACTTTCGAAGAAGGAATAAATTTAATAAAAGTTCAATAATAAAATGGTGGTCGGTAATAAACACACTGTTGAGAGGGAAGGAGGATTTTTAAATTCTTTGATAAATAATTTACCATTTGAAGCACATTTACCTGGATACAACTATTGTGGTCCTGGAACGAAATTAAAAAAGCGGTTAGATCGTGGCGATAAAGGTATTAATCAATTAGACGAAGCCTACAAAGAGCATGATATTGCATACTCTCGAAGTAACACTATTGATGTTCGTCATGTTGCTGATAATATACTAGCAGAAAAAGTCAGGCAAATATTTAAAATAAAAGATTCACGTTTTGATAAACAATTTAACGCCTGGTTGGTTACAAATAAAGGCAAAAGTTAAAACTAGAATGGGTTGTAGAAATGGGATAAAAAAGAAGAAGAAACAACCTTTAAAAAATTAATTCATGAAGCTAAAATTGTTATTAAAGGTTACAAACCGGAAAAAGAAAAAGATTCAGTGAAATTTGCACTTAAAGCAGCTGAAAATATTGGTAAAAATAAGAAATCGATAAAAACTCCACGCATAATTCTGATATTTGCGGGTCTTTTGGCTGTTGGAACTCTTACAGTAGGTGCTACTGGTATAGCTAAAGGTGTCAACGATGCTAAAAGTGCAAAAGAGGTGTTAAATGTAAGTGTGCGTCACAATAAGATATATCAGATTTACCTGTGGATATCAATAAAATTAACATTATACGCATTGAATGCAGTATTAATTATTATACAAGGAACATATATTAACGACAAAGGGTCAGAACGGTAATTTGATTAATTTTCAAGGTGAAATAATTGGGTTAATTCAACGAGCATTGGGTTAATTCAAAGTTCGAGGAGAAAAATTTTTTAAATAATTTTTCTGCCTTTAACTCGTTCCTTTGATTACGTCATCCATCTGTTCTGCAGTTGCATGAAGAAATTTCCATTAAGTTAAAATTATTAGTATAGCACATTACTTATTAATTTCACAACTATGATGTTGTATTAGTAAATTCATAATAAAAGTAAATGTTGTTTTAATCATATTGCGGTTCGTGCTGTTGTGTATAATTTGAAAAAAATTGTGATTTAAGCAATTTTATACTATATAAGAAGCTAAATTGCGACAAATTTTTATTCAGTGTAATATATGCTATTCATTTGATAGTATATCATAGGTATTGAAAATGGATAAAATCAATCAATTAAAAGGATATGAGATATCAAAGCTACAATATCAGAAGGAAAATAATAAGGTCGGACATAGACGAAATCATCCATATGCTTTTAACTAAGCCAATAAAAATTTTCAAACAATTAGGTTAATTGGATTACAACTAAACTCGGATGGAGATTATGATATTCAAAACAAACAATTAATAAACATGAGATTCCCAATAAATAAGAATGTTACTGATACAAAAAAATATGTTAATGATGGAATAGAAACTTTGAATGAAGCTCTCAATAGAGTGATTATTATCCAGAGAGAAGATGTATTGCAACAACTATGGAGTGAAATATCAAGAGTTTATGGAGTGGTTGAGTCAGAAAATAAAAACTTTTGAATATAAAAGGAATCAAGAACATAATACTAAAATAAAAAATATTATAAATAATCTAAATGTAACACGAAACGACTTAAAAAACGTGAAAGCATATTTTGCTAGAAAAATCAATGAAATTATACAGGAGAAAAGTAATATAAATCAGTATACATTGAACAGCACCGTCTTCAAAATGGATGTACCACAAAAAGGATATATATTAAATATTTTTTTTAAATGAAGACATTGGAGGAGCATTATAATGAATTGAAGGATCATTTCAAACTTTTACTGCAATTCAAAAACTCCTCTCAGGTAGCTACAGAGCACTGTGGATTTCATTATATAATTCACAGTACTCCGATTCTTTACCTAAAACTTGTCCATGCATATCAGCTGAAAATATTACGATTAGAATTGTAAAGCTAATGCAATTGTATGAAAGAATTGAAAAAAAAATAAAAATCTAAAATAAAAAAAATTTGTTTTAATTATTTATATTTAAGATGAGTTAAGATAAGGTTGTTAATTTAATTGATTACCTCAACACATATGTTTTTTTAAAATACTTAGGAAAAGATTTTTAATTATTAACCAGAAATATGAGTAAGAGAGCTGTTATTGAAGAATTGCATAAATCTGAGTTATTATAAAGGGCTATAACGATTTATGGAAAGCAGATTTAGTCGAAATGGGAGCTTATGCAAAGGAATGTAGAGGATATAAATTCCCCTTGACTGTGATAGATACTTTCTCAAAATATGCTTGGGCTATACCAATAAAAAATAAAACTTCCGATGCTGTCACTGAAGCTATAGAACTAATTTTCAAGGAAGCCAAGTGATATAAAAGATGTGGAAAGAATTCAGCTTCAACGGAAATTATAAATGGATGGATATTACTGATAAGTTAGTTAGCCAATAATATCATATAAAGCATCGAACCATACAAAGACGGCCAGTAGAAATGATTAAAAATAATGCTAATTAGTTGTTGTCAAGGCCATACAATCATATTAAGATGTCACATCGAAGTAAACTCAAAATTGGTGACTCAGTTCGGATAAGCAAGTTTAAACATGTTTTTGAAAAATAATAAACCCTGTAACATACTTATTAGAAGACTACAAAGGTCAACCAACTGAAGGTGCTTTCCATGAATATGAGTTGCTTAAATCTAAATATAATGACATTTATTTAGTAGAAAAAGTTGTAAAAACTAAAGATGATAAGACTTTTGTAAAATGGCTAGGTTTTTCATCAAGCCACAATTACTGGACAAATAAAACAGATTTAATTTAATAAAACTTCATAATAAATATACTTGGAAATAAATGCAAAGTATATTCAAAAATACAATAAATATTATTAGAAAATTTAAATATTTTAAGATATTTCTATATGATAGGTTTGCTTTACCTTGCGTGGATCTAATATTGTTCAATCTGCTGAAGATTGATAATCATTATTAAAAGCGATATGTGTCTCTAATTCACCACTGCTGGTAAGTCTTTTAGCAGAAGTTTCGACATACTCTTGACAATCATTTTTTTCTTGAATCTTCACCATATTCCAATTTGAAATGTCTGTAGAAGACTTATGCACTTTGCATTATTCTCCACCGATAGTAACTTCTTTTGTAACCAAATCGTTCTTAAAAGCTTGGATTTCTTTCGCTATTGATACAAATTGCGGAACTGGGTCACATTCCAAATAATTATGTAGATCAAAAGATATATTACTAGTTATTTTTTTTGTTGTTGTTGTTTTATCAAGCATGTAGCCGAGGAACTGTACCAATAGATTTACTTTTATAGTTTCTTTATTAGATAGAACTATATTCAAATCGATACTTCCGCAAGCTGACTCATTTAATTTTATATTCTCGCTGACTCATTTGACTTTACTTGTTTGTTTTTATTTCTTTTGCATGTAGGTGCTCAATTTGATTTATTATTTTACACATTTACAATAATTTTGATAATATTTCAGTTTCTTGTTGAAAACCTTCCATAAAATTCATAATTTCCTCATTTAATTTTTCAAGAGCTTTTCTTAGTTTTAATAATAACTCTCCTCGCTTTATTGTTCTTTTCATTATACATAATATCCATAGAGGAAATATACAACATACATTCTTCAAGTCTTTGTCTAAATATAGATTTTTTATTTTGATTTTCTTCCTCTTCAAAATCATTCACGCTCCTAAATTCTGGCGATAAATTTTTCTTGTTTAATTTATCGTGAAATATATTTGAAATATTGCGTTTAATCATTTCTCAATCGTTTTCATCTGCAAATGGACAATTACTTGCAAAAGATTTTGGTTTTTTACGAGCATTGGGTTAATTCAAGGAATAATGTACATATTTCACCCGACACAATTATATCCCCACCAAAAACCTAAATTTTTAAATGTTGCCAAAATGTCTTGAAATTTGTAATTTTCATAGATTTCCACCTTTTATCGCAAATACAGTTCCACGTGAAATTTTTCAATCCAAAACATTATAAAGATAATTATGTCTTCTTCGCTTGAAACGTGAACTTGTATTGAAAAAAAAAGTCAAAAACTCTTAGATTGTACTTTATTCAAATGAATTTTATATCATATCAAGTTTAATAATTTTTATTTCAAATATTATCTATGTACCAATCAAAAAGCTTTATTTTAAGTGTTTATAATAGTTATTAACTATTTTAAAAAAATAAATATGCATCATAACAATTACATTTGTACGTAAAAAAATAAAAATTTTCCCGATAGCCTAGATTCCTAAGAGTGAAATTGAACCAAACTTAATTCTATACTTACCTTATGCTTATTACAAAATTATATTACCCCATGGAACTATTGAGAAATTTTGGATGATGTTAAATTTTAACAAGTACTCGTATAAAGCAAAATATATCAGTTTAAATGTATTTTGGTAAAATTTCTTATCTATCACAAAAGAAAAAATCTGATGTGATCAGCACATACCCGACCGCATTGTGTATTGTCTAGTTAAATGAAAGTGTTACAGAATATTATAAAAATGTCTGTTAAATACTTCTTTCCAATTTTTAGGACATTAGTAAGCTTATAGTTAACATACTTAGAAAAATGTAAATTTGGCTCTTAGTAGAGTTTCGCTTTGTGCTACCCGAATTCCCTGAAATGCTCGCCAGTTAGTTTCGGTAACAACCAGAACTCAAATATCAAATTTCAAGAAATTCCAGCAATTTGTTCTGTGGATATGGTGAAAAATGTAAAATCGGCCCGCAAATCAGTTCTCGAGCCCTGATCTTTCCAAAAAAGTTATATGTTCATTGCTTTAATATGAGGAATTCATATATGAAATTTCAATGAAATCGGTTGATTATTTCTCTTTATATACACAAAAGTGTATGTTTGGCCCGTAGTAAACATCTAGTTGCCGATGCCTGATCTTTCCAAAAAATTTACATGTTCATTGTTTTAATACGGGGAATTCATATATTAAATTTCAATGAAATCGGTTGATTATTTCTCTTTATATACACAAAAATGTATATTTGGCCCGTAGTAAACGGCCAGTTGCTGATGCCTGATTTCTTCCAAAACATACGAATTTTTGCGGGCGGTCGAGCTGAGCTTATATATAAAATTTCAAGTAAATCGGTAGAATATTTTCTTCAAAATGTTCAAAAATGTAAAACAGGCCCGCTAAAAAGTGCAGTTCCCGAGGCCTGATATATACCAAAAGTTGATCGATCCGTGCCATGGTGGAAACAAACTTACATATAAAATTTCATCAAAATCGGTTCAGCCGAACTTGAGATACGCGCGTGCGCACACAGACCGACGGAACGACAGACCGACAGGTTGCTAAAAATAGTTTATTTACACTTCCCTACTATGGAGAAGTACATTCCCACTGAAAACTCGATATGTAAAATTTGTTGCCATCACATACCTACCTATTGTTTACACAATACGCCGTGACTTCAATAATGCGCTTAAGACGTAAAATTGTACAAAGTATCAAATTCCAAAAAGTTTACTAAAAGCTCTTGACATTGTACACTTTTCCAAAATGCGTTTTATACGTAATGGAGACGTAAAATAAAAGTAAATCGGGTATCGAAAAAATCGAGCACGCTTTTCTTATACCTTGTCATATAAATGTTGCCAGAAATAAGCGATAAACTAAACTAGCATATATTTTCAGCAATAAAGTGCTAGCTATCAAGTTTTTTCCAAAATAAGGCATAAGAATGCTATTTTTCCAGTGGTGTGGTAACGTTTGTTAGTTATACAAAATTTAGTGTCATTTGTCATATTTCAAATTCATAAACAAAAAAGTTTTTTGAAAACATTCACGTATATGTTTATATGGAAAAAGAGCAGTAAGTTATACCTTAATTCATTAAATGTAATATTTATTTAACATTTAATTTTTGCAGTAATAAGAAATGGACCGTGGATAGGAAAAAATTATTGATTGCTACTATTAAAATCAATACAACAATATTTGGGAACACATTCATTTTTTTAAAATTAACATTTGCACAGAACTTTAAATTAAAATTTTCAAACAAATGTTAAAGTTGCATTGATATGGTAAAAATTGTTTTCCAAAATGTATCAAAAGCTTTAGTAGTTTTTTTTACAATGTAAAGGTATTGAAAGCTTTGAGACGGTACTAATACCGTATTAATACCGTACTTAAATCTTTTTTAAAGCATTATTGAAGTCACGGACGGTCGGTAAAAAAATCGTGTTTAAGAAAACCAATAAAAAAAACAATAAAAAAATTTTTATTTCTCTATACACATCAAATACCTCTTATCATCAAAAACAACAACAACAACAATATATGTAATTTCATATTTCTTCAAAAGCATAATTTTGGGTAGGTGGAGCAAACGGATATGAAGGCCAAATTGAGGAGGCTTCAGTCGGTAGCTTTTTTGGGAGTGACTTGGGAGCGGACGGTTTCCAAGGTTGCTCTAAAAGTATTTGTTGCTTCTATATTGTGAGTGAAACTCGACAGACAACTTACCGATTTCTTTCTGCTGATGATTTCGCGGGGAGAAAACTGGCCAACGGCACTCAGAGGGCTCTCTTGGAAAGCGATCCCGTTCTCGAAATAATTATCTCGGACGTCTGTCTCAGGGTGGCCAGGCTTTTGGGACTGGTTCTAATGTTTCTTACAGAGATAGGTCCTAAACGGCTACGGAGTAGGCCTGAGCTTATACAGAGTGCAACCTGACGTCATATAAACCTGATTCTGAGCCCATATTGTTCAGTGTTTTCAGCTGAAATTCATCCAACAGAGATGTGGCTGAGATTTAACTTAGGGAGAGGACATAAAAGTCGTACTATCTACGTGCTGATAAAAAACCAGACGACGTTGATGGCGCTTCAATCGGGTTCCGGGGAAACAAAATCGCTGACGAGTTCTGTCAGTGCCTGCCGAAAACTGCATCAATTGTACTCCCTCCAGTGTATTCTGTGTGACTCCTGTCTCCTGTATACATATTCTGTGCGACTGTTCTGTTCTGGGTGTCAGGAGTTGTAGATGGTTTGGGGGTTTCTCAGTGTTGAGAAGCTTGTATTAAACTCCCTAAATGTATTTATTCTTTTTGTGTTTTATTTTATTTATTTACCAAGAAATACGGCGTATAAAACAGACGTAATATCTGTAAATTACATGCATTACCGAATATGAAAGCACAAAGAATTATAGTGAACACTTAAATAACTAAATTAATTATATACATAAGAAACTTAAGAACTAAATGGAAACACTAGAGCAGTATTACTCAAAAGAAAAAACAGTAATATGTATATATGTACATGTGAACATAAAAATAGCATGCTAAACTATGATTGTAGAAATTTTTATTGAAAATATACTGCTTGCATAACTTGTCACGCGGTTTACTATCAGTTTCTCTTCTCAATGGTGAAGGAAGGATATTCCAGAGGGAGGTGACCCCGACAAAGAACTTCAGATCTGTTCTACCCTTTCTAATTGATCTATCTACCCCTTCTAATTTTACATGTAAGAAAAGCCGGGCAACAACCATAAATTTCCCATTGCAAAAATTTTTTTTTTTTTTTAATCTTTTTTTTTGTTTTTTATTTTGTAGCATTTATTAAAATAAAATTTAAAAAGTTGGTAAAACTGCACTCAAGATAATAGCCTTTTTGTCAAAGATTCTGCCAAATTTCTTTCTGTATGTGGCTAATGTAGTAAAGATTCCGTTAAGCTTGATAAGTTAACAAACACTCATTGAGGAAAATGCAACATCGTAGCAGAAGAATGAGGCAATATGAGAAAGTTCACTGAAGATAATTTCCAAACGGTTCGTAAGTTCATGTATACCTTGGTTGACATAAAGTTTATATGGTCATACCAATCGGGCTTCCTGTTGAAAATTACTTCCAAATTTCTAACCTTCGTTGAAAACCGTACCATCTAGAATTTATTTGGGCAACTTGGAAGTATTAACATGCCAATTGTAGGCAATTAAAGCCTGGGTTTTCGAAGCGTTGAACGATAACCTATTCTCACTAGCCCAGAAACTAACAGCATGCAGATCTTCGTTCATCAAACCAATACTATGATTCAATTTAGCCAAAATGTTATCAATATAGAGTTTCGCGGGATTCATTTTAACTTTTCGACTTGTTCATAGCGCGTGATTGATAGCTATCTGTCAGGCCGTCGACAATTTGTGTCCCTAGGCAACGAGGATTCGTCGATACTTCCAGCAACATCTGAAGAGTCGCAGCGCTCTATTCTGGTTCCTTTTCTATTCTGGCTGCTTATCAGACTCTGTTGTATTCTTTTTTTTTTAACCGTTATGCATATTTTTCTTAATAACTTAAAATAGCTTAATAACTTAGGGAAAAAGGAATAAATTGTTTCGAAAATAACTTTCACCTCGGCAACGTGTTGTACCCGAATTTTACGCTTTTTAACATTCGTTTCCATTTCGACTTTGTTTGACTTATAAGAATTTGATTTCAGCAGCCAAGTCAGTCTATGATACCAAAATTCGAAATTCTTAAGTTTGAATGGAATCGGAATCTTCTTCATTGACACGTGATGCCAAATGTTCTTTCTCGTAAGCTCGTAAATATGGGCCACTCTGTTGATGACAAACGTAGACCATAAACCAACACAATATTAGAATCCGTCCAAGCATAAATTTTTGCCTATTGATGAATATTAGGAGCATTTATTACATATTTAATAAGTTTTATCGTCAACTGTGCTTTGCAAACTTATAAACGTGGTAAATAAAGTGTCCTAATGGGTGTTACCTTTGTTTTTGACGTTAATAAATTCGATGAATTAACCGATCTATCAGCATTTTATTTTTATTTGTTTTTATTTTATTTGAAATATTGTACTCAAAAGGAGCTTTAAGCTAGTACAGAGTCTGTTTATAATACATTTTTTTATAAAATTTGTTTTTTTTTTTTAATAATTAGCGGAAAAAAATATAATTTAAGTTAAGCTGGAAAGTGCAAAAGATTGATAAAGGAAAATCATACATGATACTAAAAATAAAATGAAAATATATTATAAATAGAACTAAATTACAATTTACAAAAAATTAGATTATTTTAGTAAAGAAGAATTATTTTAAAATGTTGTTTATACATACATAGTAATGTTAAGGAAAATTTTATATAAGTACATAAATATGTATATCAATAGATTTCTAAATTTTTTTAAGATTAAAATATTTTGTTGACATTGTGAATTGCTTTGGATTCATTTGACGCATATTTTCATGTAACTCGTTATAAAGTTTAGTTAATTTGTTATATATCATTACCTCTCCGTTAAATCTTATAGTCGTTTACGTTTCTAGTTGTATGTTATTTGCTAACGATTATTATAATTGCGGCTTTCGTGTACAAATTTGAACTTCACATTCGTGTTTACATTACTATTTATTATATTGTGTATATGATTTGTTAGCAGTTGCTAAATTGTCAGTTTTAAAGGAAGTATGTCATGTTTTTTATGAGTTAATCGATGCTTTGCGTTCACAGCCACATAAGTTTGTTATTGCTTTATTTTGTGCTATTTGTAGTTGGTCTATATACTTATTATGTACGTTCCCCCTGATTTGTATGCCGTAGTTAACTGCACTGTGATACATGGAGTAATATACCGTCCGTTTGTGTTTATCTGGTTATCCAACAATTTTAAATAATGCAGCAATTTATTCGCTTTTTTTAACTGATTGTTGACTTGATTTTCCCATGATAGATTGGAGTCTACAATGATTCCTAAGTAATTATATGAATCAACTTTGTCAATTATATTTCCTTTGTATGTAACTTGATATATTTCCTTTGTATGTATATTTTGTTTTTTTAATATTTAATGTCAATTTAAGACTCTCCATTCATTTTGCTGTCATTTTATTGCCCTGGGTAAATTTGAATTCTAAATTTTTATAATCTACGGCAGAGTATACAATTGCCAAGTCGTCAGCATATCTAAAATTTTCGATATTGTCTAGATCTCCGTTTCGTTTGTAGATCAAAAAGACTTTGCTAATTTTTAACATATCTGGAACTTTATGCTGTATAATTGATACATTAATTAATTCTGCGATGATATTTGCTAGCTCGTCATGACAATTTTTTACTAATTTTCATCAGCTCCACTTGCATTTGTATTTTTCAATTTATATTAACTATTACATCTACTTTACTAATTGTATTGAATTTATACCTGTGATTGGTTTTTTTTTTTTTCATAATCAAATAACTTCATAGTATGTATCAAATTTCAAAACATATTTTTTTCTACATTGCTATAAAAATGTTTGAAGTTGTCATTTTTTTGTTTTATATCGTCATTATTCATATCTTCGTCAAAAAAATTATTTTGTATCTAGTTTTCTGTAATATTTTATTTATAACGTCCCAACTCTTTTTGTTATTACCTGCTGCCTCTTGCCATTGTTTTATTCTCTCTTTTTTTTCTTTTTACTATTAACGATATTTATTTTTTATGGTAATAGAGTTAACATTTTTTCTATGCTTATCATGCCAATAATTTTTTCTTTCAATTAACTCTATACATTCGTTGTCAATCCATGGTGCAGGATATTTGAATGTTTTATTTTTAATTTTTCTGATTATTGTACTTTCATTTATTACTTTTTTAATCACAGATGTCAATTTTGTTATTAATTTTTCGGGGTTAACCCTATTAAGATTTGATAATTTACTGTCAATGTCATTCAACGATTTTTTTATGTTGAATTATATTTATACCCTGCACTTCGTGAAGGGTATATTAACTTTGGTATGGAGTTTGTAACTACTTGAAGGAGTTATCTGCGGTATGGACATATATATATATTCTTGCTCAGCGTAAAATTCTGCGTTGGTTTAGACATGTCCATTCGTCCGTTCGTCCGTCCGATCGCACGATAACTCAAAAACAAATAATGCAATCGACAAAAAACTTTCACAAGTTATTTCTTTTGTGCCAAGGACGAATACTATTGTTATTGGACTAATTCGGACGACGGGTTCAGGTAGCTGCCATACAACTCAAAGAGTTCATTTTAAATATTTCAAAAACTAATAAAGGTACAAAAATAAAATTTTGTGCACTTGTGTCCAATTATATTCTACATATGCTCTAAAAATTTTAATGGGATAGCTGCACAGGTTCGAGTAGCTGCCATACAACTCCAAAAGCAAATTTTTTATATTCGGCAAAATAATAAAGTCCGATTCATGAAACTTGGCAGTTCTGTGTCCAATTATAGGTCAAATGTATTTCTGAAGTTTTAGTGGAACTGCTTGACAGGTTCGGGCACCTGCCATACAACTCCAGAAGCTAATTCAGATTCATGAAACTTGGCAGTCCTGTGTCCAATTATAGGTCAAATGTATTTCTGAAGTTTTAGTGGAACTGCTTGACAGGTTCGGGCACCTGCCATACAACTCCAGAAGCTAATTCAGATTCATGAAACTTGGCAGTCCTGTGTCCAATTATAGGTCAAATGTATTTCTGAAGTTTTAGTGGAATTGCTTGACAGGTTCGGGTACCTGCCATACAACTCCAGAAGCTAATTTTAAATATTTGGAAAAGTAATAAAGTCAGATTCATGAAACTTGGCAGTCATGTGTCCAATTATAGGTCAAATGTATTTCTGAAGTTTTAGTGGAATTGCTCGACAGGTTTGGGTACCTGCCATACAACTCCAGAAGCTAATTTTAAATATTTGGAAAAATAATAAAGTCAGCTTCATGAAACTAGGCAGTTGTGTGTCGAGTTATAGGTCAGGTATATTTCTGAAGTTTTGGTTGAATTGATTGACAGGTTCGAGTAGCTACCATACAAGTCTAAAAGCTTATTTTATATATTTGGAAAAATAATAAAGTCAGATTCATAAGACTTGACAGTCGTGCGTCCAATTATAGGTCAGACATATCCGTGAAGTTTCTATAGAATGGTGTCACAGGTTCGAGTAATTGCTATACAACAACGACAGGTACAGGGTATAATTCAATCGGTTTATACCGACTGAAACGTTTTTACTTGTAATAACTTAATATTGTCATTGTATTGTGTTTGTTTATTTTCATATTGTATGTGTTAATATATTTTGTTTCTAGCAGTATTGCTAAGTGGTCCCATAAATCGTGATTGAATATAAATATATTGTAATTAGAGTTCAAGTTTCTAAATAAAATAAGGTCAATACATGTTTTATTTATTGATCTAGTAACTTCATTCACTATAAACGTAAAGCCATTCAGATGAGTGAATTTTAGCTTTATACTCGTTTACATCTCGGCCAGTTTCATCTCTAATATTAAATCTAAAATTTCCTAAAATTAAGTTATTTTTTGTGGGCAGGGAATCCGTATGTCTTTGGTAATACCAGTTGTACGAATATAAATCGCAGTTGAGAAGTTTTGAAATAATCCGAACGCTGTAAAAAAATGTTGCGCTTTTTAGCAGAAATGTAGACTAAATTAAGTTAATGGCATAATGACACGTATCCCTGATTGGTCTCCAGCAAATGCCTAAAGGCTTAACACTTGATTCATCTTCCAAGGAGTTGGGCAATTGGATTAAGGTGGTATTGAGGCTAACACTTGTGCTTGCGCTTGAAGTGAAACTTTATTGACTTACCGCGGGGTAAGATCTTTCGCGAGGCATCAAATATCGTGAGGTAATATCTTTCGTGAGGCATCAAATACCACTCAAACTTTTGGGTCCACTCGATTGTTTCACAACTGCATGGTATGGAAAGTAACTTAATTGAAAATACTACACAGTGAGCGATTTGGTGTCGATTAGTTCCTCTCATTGTATTGCGTGCATGTGACCTAGATTTAAATATTCTTGTAAGCACTTTACATATTCGATCCTCAATTCTGGATTGGATCAAAATCGATTATCAAGTTGGTGCAGGCGTACTATAGCTTTATCTTGTGATATATCGAGATGATTTTTCTTCTGTCATCCCAACAAAAGGCAACTGGACTATCGCCCACTTGGCAAACGCACAGAAGTCCCGTCATATAATTTATCGCTCTGAACTTCTTCTTCGTTAAATTTTACATTACAGTGAAATTTTTCACCTCCCAGAACGCTTTTAGTTGTCGTTCCATGCTCCTTCTAAGTTCACCTGCATAAGAAAACTTTTGATCTTCGAATTGACGTTGAAAATTTGTGAATTTCTCCCGAAAGAATCTATCCAAATAGTTTTTTATGCAAAAGCTAGAGCAACGATCCCCTCCGGAAACTATCCAGGACCATATTCTGGTGTATGTCAACACCTAACGCGGTATCGATGGATCCTAGCCTATATTGCAGATCTGTCGTCTGTAAATCTCCAATAAGACCAACTCTTTGTTTTGGTAACGCTTGGTAGAATTTTAGTCAGCTACAGTAATTTGAAACCATCGACTTGTAATTTAACGTCATAATTGAGAGATTTGACCTTAAATGTCGTTTTAGTATTGTTCTGATGCCATGCTTTTTTCCATAAATTCAAGAACTACACCACATATGGAGTCGAAAAAGACGCCTGGAAATACTGGTTAATTAAAACACCACTATTATTGCCGAACGGACTCACTTCCTCTACTAATCTGATAGCCAAAAGAATGTAGTTTTTCGGGGATTCACTTGCTACATAGGAGCCGATTTGATTAGATGTATTTTCAGCCGTAGGAATAAAAGTTTTGTTCTCAATGCAATGTTGGTAGCTTTATTTTGAAACCGGAAGTTACACAAGTTATTTGATTTATTTGCCAGTCCCACCTCCTCATTTTTCAAAATTATTGAATCCCTTACAGTTAGAATAATCGGAGAATGGTCGGAAGATAAGTCTAAGTTTTCATTAACATGAATATAGTCATCTGATATGCATTTAATTAATGCAATATCAATATTTTCTTTATGTAAAAATGTTTCTAGCTCTAAGATGTGGTTTAATAACCCATCTGCATTCCAATTTAGAATTTTAATTATATTTATCATTTTCTATTTATTCCCTGATTTAGATTGTTCTCAATCTTGTCAATTCTATCAAAAATGTGTTTTTCGGCAGTTTTTTGCTCGTTCAGTTTTTTAATAATTCTATCTAAAAATTTTTTTATGTTATTTAATTTACTATTATTGCACTTTGGTTGTTAACCGTACTTTGTATAGGAACTACATATACTTCTTAAAACAAGGCGAGGTTGGTTTTTGACAGTCATATTTCTTTTCTTCTGCAATTCTTTTGTAATCAGAAAACCCTGATAGTTTGATGGGTGATCACCACCCCAATTGCTCTTGGGGTGGTGATCACTCTATTTGCTGCATCTTGTAGATTTTGTCAATGTTTTCATTTTTATAAAACGTGCTAGCTGCCTTTTGTGAACTATCCTTTTACCTTTATCATTTCTTATTCTCTCACTTTCCAGGATGCTAACGGCATCTAGAATGTTATAACCTTCACTTTTAATATTATCTATGATGTCATTATTATCACAAGACCAGCGTAATCCTCTGGTCATAATCTTTATGTTTTTGTTATTTTTATCTTCATAGGTGAATCATTCAGTTTTCTCGTTGTCAAGTATTTTAGCTATAGCTCGATAATTCTTAATTTTTTCGGTGTTAATATTCCAAATATTATTATTAAGGGTTAAGATCTTGTATTTAGTTATTATGTTTTCAATTACTCTTATTCGTGTTGGAGTTCACACGTATAAGTTGTTACATGGTACAAAATTTTTTATTTTGCAATTACTTTAAATAGGAATTTTTTGATCTTAAAATTAAAAGGAAAATTGGATTAGTTTTGATTTAATTCTTAAAAGAAAAAATTTAATAATAATTATATCATTTAATATAAATATATTAAAAGATAGTTTCTATACATCATGACATGTGGCATTTGTGGTTTAAAGGTGGAAAGAATAGAAATAATTTGTTCTTATTGCAATTTCTTTTACCATACACAATGCGCTAAACTTGGAGAGGAAGAAATCAAATTTCGAAAAATAAGTACAAATGCAATTCTTGTGTCAATGCTAGGAGATTTACTGCTAACAAAGATAATACACTGATTCGAGGTTATACTACTACTACTACTACTACTACTACTACTACACCTACGCTTTTATCGAATTCAGCAATTATTGATAATTCTTCTGTTAGCTGTAATAAAAGTTTAAATAATACCGAGGTTATTAACAAAAATAGCCAGTCTAATGATGTTATTCTTGAAATTCAATTATTATGGGAGGAGATCCATAAATTGCAAAAAATTAATGTAGATGCAATATCCCAAATTAAATCTTTGAAAGAAGAAAATGCTAACTTAAATAGTAGAGTTTGCATTCTTGAAAAAAAATATAGAAGGTTGCAGCAAAACACTATGAAGAATAATATTGATGTTATCAGTATTCCTCATGTAAGCAATAATAATGCAAGAGAAAAGGTAATTTCTCTATTTTCTAATGCTTTCAGTTTACCTATAGCTGACTACGAAATTGAGAATTGTTTTGTAACTGAAATAAAAAAAACATTCTGAAACGGTTTCTTCGAAAAAGCGCTCTCAAGCATATGATCACAACATCGTCTGTGTGAAATTCTCTTCTTTTGTTTTGAAAAATAAAATTATGGCTGCCATTAAAGAAAAAAAGAAATTAAGTGCACATATTTTTGGTGATGAATTCCGCAATACGAATATTTATATTAATAATTCAATGACCAATTTTATGAAAGCTTTGTTATTTAAATGTAAAATATTAAAAAAAGAGAAAAATTATAGATTTTTATGGTTTAGAGATGGATTTATTTATTTGAAAAAAAGGAAGGTAATAGAGCAATTAAAATTACTTGTTCTGATGATCTAAATAATGTCTTTATATCTAACAAGTCCCAATACTCAATTTTTTTTACGAAATGTTACGAATTTTTGGCCTCGTTGTTGGTTTTTTCTTTAAATGCCACTGATCGTGTCATATTTTTTATTATTTTTTTCTTTTTTTTTACGTAAAAAAGAGATTAATATTTTAAAAAATCTCAGGATATTATACACATTTTTTAAAAAGTTTCCCATTTAAATTCTATTGCACGAAAAAGAAAGAAAGGTAGGAGGAAAGAAAAAATGAAAAAAAATTTCAAATTCATATTTCAGTATGGTTTCAAATGTTAATGAGGAAGGATGTATGATTTTTTATGCACATTTTGTATTTCCCAATAAGGTAAGTTGAGTAGTGTCGGCTAACAAAAATGTTATTAAAAGTAATATAGGTTGACACGTTTCAACAATTTGAATTATCTCATTTCGATTATTCATACGTTACTTATAAAATTGTTTCAAATAATTTCAGTTAGTTTTTAAATTATTAAAAATAAATATGTATGTACCTACTTCCAATAAATTTTTTTTTTAAATAATTATTTTAAAACTATTTCAAACATGTTATATTAAGTGCTTCAAAAATTTTGCTGTGCTCTTTTTTCATATTTTATTACGAGTAGCAGGTAAACAAGAGCAATCTATTTATAAAATGTCCCTGCATGTGTATGTATGACCTATCTTAATTCTAAACGGAAAGAATTTTAAAATACCTGAACAAAAATTTTAAAATACCTGGTATTTTACAGTCGGAATTTTCGAGTCATTTGGTAAAATATCATTTATTTCAAAAATAGAAAAATATTCAAATCCGGTCATAAAAATATATGATTGTTTTTTCCAAACATTTTAAATATTTTTTTTTCTTAGGTAATTGATATAAATGATAGTAAGTTTTTAATATTTTTTCAAATAAAAATAGAGGTAAAATTTTGAAGTTTATATAAAATTTGTATTTAACAAATAATATTTGATTGTATTTTAGATATTATTTTCTAATTCCCTCTTCAAATTTTTTCTTTACTATGTATTTATATCAATATTTAAGAATTATCTTTCATTAATTATATTTTCAACTTGACACCACAGGTACTTCCCATATCTTGCGTTAACTTACCCTATGAGAAAAAAAAGCTGTTCACTTAAAAATAATGAAATGCTTTCAGTAACAAATAAAACGTTGAAGGCGAAGGTTGTGTTTGTTGTTTTTCCGCTTTTTTTTAAATTTTAAAATAATTATCAATGGAAATATTAATGTATTTTTTTGATTTTTCAAATATATGTTCTAAATTTTACCTGCTTTATAATAAGTGTGAATTTATTTTAATATTTCTTCTCAAAAAATAGCCACTTCGATTTAAAAAAGGCCATATAAAATAAGGTGTGCTGTCAAGTTTCTCTCTGAGCATTGGGACTTGTTAGATATAAAGACATTAATCTAAAGTTAATTATTTGAAAGTGATTTTATTTTATTTTGTTATTTAAAAATTCTTGATTTTGTATAATAATAACAATGAATTATTCTAATGATCAGATGAAGTGGCCTATTAATTTGTCATCCACTAGTTCTACTTACAATTGTATTTTTGATAATGACAATAATTTTTCTGTTTTACACCAAAACATTAGAAGTCTTCGTAAAAATTTTGATCTTTTTGTTGCAAACCTGTTAGCTTTTAAAAAATTACCTGAAATGTTGTTTGTTAGTGAAATCTGGTTATATGATAGTGAAATAGATAATTTTAGTATACGTGATTATAATTTCTATGAAAATTGTAACAATAATTATGCTGCTGGTGGTGTAGGTGTTTTCTTGCGAGATGATTTGAAAATTATTAATCTTAAGTATATTAGCTTGAACACGGCTGATATTTGTGTTATTGTTTGTGTAATTAATGGATATGAAATAATTTATTTATGTTTTGTTTGCTTATATAGACTGCAGTTTTTCAAAGTTAACGAGTTTATTAATAAATTTGGTCATTTTATTGAATCGGTAAAAAATAAAAACTGCGTTATCCTTGGTGATGTTAATATAGATTTGCTTCGTAATTCTAGTGATGTAGATGATTACTCTTTTTTATTATCTGCAAATGGCTTCGAGTCTTGCATTAATGAGCCTTCGAGAGTGTGCAATACATCTTCAACGTGTATTGATCACCTATTTACGCTGTTTCAGAAAAATTTTAATTTTGATTTACATTGTGAAGTTCTTGATTTGAATGTGTCTGACCATTTTTTCAATTTTTTTTTCTTTTTTAGGTATCCAGAATACTGTCAATAATCCATTTTTAAATAACAATGTTAAAAGTATAGATTTTGCTAAATTAAATGAAATGCTTTTGTATGAGGCATGGGATACTGTGTATGATGAACCTGATTCGAATTTAACTTTTAGTAAATTTATTAATATTTTAGGTGGACATATTTCATGCTGTTCTTCCATTTATTCTTATAGGAATAATAAATTTAAAACTCTAAAGCCTTGGGTAAATTCTGGTATGGTTAGAGATATTAGAAGAAGAAATAAATTTACGAAAATATTAAAAAAGTGTCCTGATAATTCGAGATTGAGAAACTATGTAAAGAAACTTAGTAAAAGCATAAGAACTTCTGTTGAGAAGTCAAAAGATAATTTCTTTTTGGGTAAATTTAATAGTACTAAAGGTGATTCTAAGAAAGAGTGGCAGTTAGTTAACAATCTTCTAAATAGGGACCGTTCCCATAGTGAAATAAAAATTGAAATTGATGGTGATGTTATATGTGATCAGTCATTTTTGGCTCAAAAATTTAATGAATTTTTTGTAGGAGTGCCGTTACTTTATGGTGAACCGAACTCTAGTTGGCTTTTTGATAATTCTGTTATTTGTGATGAGGTTTATAGAAGAACTAGCTTCTTTTATGAACCGATAACTGCCTTGGAAGTACACAAAATAATTAATGGTTTAGATAATTCGGATTCTGGTACTTCAGATGGGATAACTAATAAAATTGTAAAAAAAATATCTTGGTCGATTATTGTTGTTTTAGCTTATATCTTCAATAAGTGTGTTTTTTCAGGATCTTTTCCTGATTGTTTGAAATCTGCCGAAGTTATCCCACTATTTAAGAAAGGTGATAAATTAGACATTAACAATTACAGACCTATTTCTATTTTACCGACTTTTTCAATGATATTCGAAAAGGCTATTAAGACCAGAGTTGTGAACTTTTTGAATAAAAATGCTTTTTTTAGTGAAAATCAATTTGGTTTTCTGAGTGGTAAATTTACAGAGGGAGCATTATCGAAATTTTACGAGGAAATTTACCACTCTTTAAATATGAGGAAAGCTACGTCTGCTCTGTTTATTGATTTGACTAAGGCTTTCGATCTGGTTGATCATAATTTGCTATTAAAAAAATTGTCCAATGCAGGTTTTAGGGGGTTTATGTATAACTGGTTCGCTTCTTACTTGTCGGAACGGAAACAAAGGGTTAAGATTGGTTGTGCTCTTAGTGACGAACTTTCAATTAGCTGAGGAGTGCCTCAGGGCTCCGTTCTGGGCCCTATATTGTTTCTTGTATACATAAATTCTTTATATTCTCAATCTTTTAAGGGTGTTGTTACTGGTTTCGCAGATGATATTGTTTTTACATATGGGTGCGAAAACTATTTTGATGTTTTTGCAGGTATTAATTATGATCTTAATAGTCTTCGCCATTGGTTCAGCAAAAATAGATTGATTATAAGTTCAAAGACTAAGTATATGAATTTCACTATTGGGAACTCATTACAGACTGATTTCGATTTATGGTACCATTCCCATTTTTGTAAAAAATTTCCTGTTAGTAATTGTTTGGTAAAGTATGACTGTTTCGGTAACTGTTCTCATGAGTGTTTTAAGTTGAATGTGTGTCTACTTTAAAATATTTGGGATTGTTTATTTACTCAAATTTAAACTGGAGGGACCACACTAATCATTTGAAACTACACTTCCAAAAAAAATATAAGGAACCTTTATCATGTTCGTTTGTATAGCTCAGAGCAATTGGCCACATCTGTGTACTATGCATTATTTAACTCCAAACTTCAGTATGGGTTGGTTTGTTGGGGTACGGCATATTAAATAAAATAAAACCACTACTTATATTGCAGAAACATGCCGTAAGAGTTATATGTAGGAAAGGTATATTAACTTCATCTTTAAATTTGTTAAAACATTTAAATATTTTACCTATAAGAAACTTATATCTCTATAAAACTTTAAAAATTTTTTATTTAAAATCTGAAAATTTTATTATTAGACAGTCTAATAACTACAATTTAAGATCAAACTATGCCAGACTTTTTCATGTTCCTAGATTTCGCAATATTCATTTCACTCAATCTTTCAGTTATACTGCACCGAAAATATTTAATACACTGCCAGCTGAAACTAGATTTATCAATTCTAGATCTAGATTTGACAAACAAACAAGGTTCTGGCTTTCTAATTTAAATTACAGTGAAACTGAAGATCTTCTACGTGTTTTGGTGTAATTTAATTTAATTTTAATTTAGGTTTATTACTTTTTTTAATTAGGTTTATTACTGTATTATTATTCGATATTATTCTATTTTTTTATGATTTTGTTGACTTTATGTCACTTTTTTCTTCCTTAATTTTAAAGTGCATGTACCTTTTTGGAACCCCAAATAAAATCTTTGTAAATATATTATAAGCATGTAAAATTATGGTAGGAATTAATCAACACTTGTTTCGTACGAATGGTTAATTTACTTCTTTATTTCCAACTATTTTTTAAGTAAATAATTAGCTATTGAATTATACAATTTTTACTTTGGTTTGAAATAAATGAATATATATAAAAAAAAAAAAAAGAAAAAAAAAAAATTACTGTTTAACTTTGTAGTAGTTATCGATTCTAACAACATTTATAAGCGGAGGCCTTCGCGCATATCTAATATTTGCTTGGGCATTGCTCTTCCTCTCGCTCAGTTTGCTGACACTTGCATGATTTTCTAATTTTGCAGTAGGTGACTTAGTTCGTGGCGTACGTGCATCTGTATTGGTAACGCTTTTTTTGGAAACTCTTGCTTGATTTTTTGTTTCAGGTGAGCTTTGGTTTTCCTTTTTTTCACAATTTTTTAGGTGTTTTCTTTTTGGTTATACCATTGGTTTCGAAGCTTGTCAGTTTGCTACTTTCATATTCAGAGCTCGAGTATTTTTTATTTCTTCTTTCTTTATGTTTGTCATTGCTTAACCTGAGAGCTGTTGCTAGTGACTCTTTTTCTTCTCTTAGTTCTTTTATTTCCAATCGTAGCTTTTTGACTAATATCGCGATGTCTCTTGTTGTATTGATAATAGCTTTGTTTTCTTTTTTAGCTCTTTTAAATGACAAAGAACTATTGCTTTATCAACTTCCTGCCTGGGAAGTTTGATAATGCAATAGTTGGCCCCCCACAGAATCCGTAGGTCCGGCCATGTGAAATAATAAATCTACCAATTTAATTGGCGTACCACCTGGGGTAACTTTATACCGCGAGCCGTTTGCTCCAAGTCAGTCGCCCACCGGTAGCCACCCGGTATAGTACTTAACCCGCTCACTCGTTAGTTTGCCGATCCTATCTGCACCAACTTGGTTGGTACCAGATCTTATAGAGATATAAGGGGTTACTCAGCGTAACAGGGGAGATCTCATGTAGGTGAGTTTAGACATTAGATAGTAGACGCTAAGAGGATGTAACTGCCACATCCCTATAATCGCATACTACCCATTCCTCCCCCATAATTTCTTATAAAATTTTCCATTATCTCCTTATGCAACAGCTGCTGAATAATTGCTCTTTCAATATTCTTAGCCATCGCAAAATAAAATGAAAACTCAACTCACGAAACTACAAATCAGCTGAAGTCAAAATTTCCTCATGTTTTATAAATACAAGAATGCAATGTTAGATTTAAGACGGGTTATTTGTAAAAGAATTCAAAACTCGAAGCAAATGAAAAAACCTTATTTCGAGACTGAAATAAAAATTCTACAACTTCGCAATATTATATTAATCCAAAAACTTTGCAACCTTTATTTACAAAAATTCAATGAATATCAAACGGCTGGTGATCGATAAGTTCTGGAGAGTAAGCAATCATAAATTATTGATGCTTCGCAAAATGACTGGTACCGGAGATAATGATATAAAAGAGATTTGATATGAGATATGATCGGAGATGATGATTTAAAAATTTTCGTTTTGATAGCTTCTCTAAAAAGTTCAAAACTTTCTTCGCATAGTTTGCAAAATGAATAATATAATATTGTTTTAAAGGCCAATTTTCAATACAAATTTTAATGTAAAGTTATATATAAAATCGTAATTAACAAAAAAAACAAATTTCTTTTTTTACCAAGAAAAAATAATAACTTTTGAATTTTCCCTATTTTGATTTTTAAATAAAACGATTGTTTTTTTTTTGGTAATCTTACCACCACTCTAAAAATTCTTGAAAAAATAATTGTAAGCGAAAGTAAAATATTAAATTAAATTGTAATATGTATATGTATATGTACACGGGTATTTCAATAAGTAGGAATACAATGTATCTACATATGTGTGTAATTACATATATGAAATTTGCAAAAAATTAAATCTTTTCAATCCGTAGAAACTTTGTATGTTTTGTATGTTTAATGATTTGATGGAAATATGTATATCTTTCATGTCCAATGATGTGTTTTTCATGGTTTTAAACACTAAATATATACAAAAATATACTTCCCTATGTCCGGCTCGAAGGACCAATGAAGAAAATATGGTCAAATAAAAAATTGATGTGTCGGAAATAAATTTTCTATTTTTTGCTGCTTTAAATCCGCACTGTTAAGAATATGTGAAAAAATGTAGTAAAATAAAGTTGTATCTGATTCCTCACTGGAATTGATCCCAAGTTTTAAAAAGATAAAAAAATTAATTCTTTATTTTATATAATGTTGTCTGAAACTGATGAAAACACATTTCGGTTCAGTTTAAATGCTACAATTTATTTGACATCAATCCTTTAAATTCATTTATAAAAAAAATATTATACACATTTAAAAAATTTAACTTTAAAATTTACAAAAAATTAACTTGATAATTAATATAAAAAAAATGGAAATACATACATACATATAAGTATCTATACTACGTCTGTCTGAGAGAAAGCTTGAAAAAACTTTAAAAAGACAAATAATGACGAAATTTAAAATAAAAAAAATAAACTACACAGAAAACTTTCAAAAACTTTATAAATACGCGTTATAAATAAATAATAAATTATTCAGCTTCTATATATAATAGATAAAATAATAAATTATTCAGTTTCTATTTAAAAAACTTTGAATCAATACCAAATTACAAAAAAAATTGATGCACAGCTGATTTAATATGATGCGTATACGACACGTATTTTTGACATTTTTGGACACCAAACTTCAAAATATTACAGCATTGATGCATTTTCGTACATAATTTTTACATGATTACACATTGATGCTGCATCGATTACTTTCACGATTATACCCACAATAAAGCTTTTGCCATATTTTCAAATATCACTGTGATTTTAATATACATATGTACGTAATGATGGTGAAGCGTACATATATGGTACACTTAATTAGAATAATGCTGCATACTTAAAGTTTCGTTCTGTTTTTCTAATTAAACTACCTGAATTAGTTTAAAAACTTTATAAATATGTGATAAACGTCAAATTTTAAAGTATTTATTAAACATAAACAAATATTTTTTGGCTGTAACAAAAACTGAGAATTTAGATTTTGGATTATAGAAGTGTGAAACTTATAAAAGAATTTGTGAATCATTTTTGGTTATTTTAATTTATTTTCAATCAAAATGTTGTGAAAAAAATTATTGTTGATTAAAAATTTTTTTTTTAAAAATAAAACCTTGTCATAAACCGAGAAAAACGTATGTTTCGACAGCTGTAAGATTTAAAAGTTTTTAAAACACTAAATTTTGAGAAAATGATAATGTTACCATTTTCTCTCAGTTTTGTTCACAAAATATTATCCCAGACGCTTTGCATGCAGAAACTTTAAAAGGTTTTTAAAAGTTTTTAATAACTTTGTTATGGCAGACAGACCTATTATATCCAAATTTATATCTATATCCAAGCAAATTTGCGTATGCGTAAATAGCAAAGGTGATACTACAGAATGCTACTTTCGCACTTTTTAAACTTCTCATTCACTTGTGGTTTTGTTTATGAAAGTTTATATTTTCCAAAAAATAAAACTAAGCAGTGTAAATCTTCAATATATATTGCTTTATTAAATTAAAACAAAAAATATACATTTCAAAGTTACTGCATTTAACTAAATTTTTGTAATCAATAACTATTATTACAGGTCAAAATAAGATACAAAACCATCCCATGGTACGATAATGGTAAATTTCATGCATTTTGTCATATTTGTTTCGCTTCTCTTTTTTTGAAATTTCTCCTTTTTATACCCTGCACTTCGTGAAGGGTATATTAACTTTGGTATGGAGTTTGCAACTACTTGAAGGAGTTATCTGCGGTATGGACATATATATATATTCTTGCTCAGCGTAAAATTCTGCATCGATTTAGACATGTCCGTCTGTCCGTCCGTCCGTCCGTCCGTCCGTCCGTCCGTCCGATCGCACGATAACTCAAAAACGAATAATGCAATCGACACCAAACTTTCACAAGTTTTTTCTTTTGTGCCAAGGACGAGCCCTATTGTTACTGGACTAATTCGGACAACGGGTTCGGGTAGCTGCCATACAACTCAAAGAGTTTATTTTAAATATTTCAAAAACTAATAAAGCTATAAATATAAAATTTTTTACACATGTGTCCAATTATATTATACACATGCTCTAAAAATTATAATGGGATAGCTGCATCGGTTCGTGTGGCTGCCATACAACTCCAACACCAAATTTTTTATATTCGGAAAAATAATAAAGTCAGATTCATGAAACTTGGCAGTCATGTGTCCAATTATAGGTCAAATATATTTCTGAAGTTTTAGGGGAATTGCCTGACAGGTTCGGGTACCTGCCATACAACTCCAGAAGCTAATTTTAAATATTTGGAAAAATAATATAGTCAGATACATGAAACTTGACAGTTGTGTGTCGAGTTATAGGTCAGATATATTTCTGAAGTTTTGGTGGAATTGCTTGACAGGTTCGAGTAGCTCCCATACAAGTCTAAAAGCTTATTTTAAATATTTGGAAAAATAATAAAGTCAGATTTATGAGCTTTGGCAGTCGTGTGTCCAAATATAGGTCAGATATATTTGTGAAGTTTTGATGGAATTGCTTGACAGGTTCAGGTACTTGCCATACAACTCCAAAAGCTAATTTTAAATATTTGGAAAAATAATAAAGTCAGATTCATGAAACTTGGCAGTTGTGTGTTCAGTTATAAATCAGACATATCCGTGAAATTTCTATAGAATGGTTTCACAGGTTTGAGTAATTGCTATACAATAACGAAAGGTGCAGGGTATAATTCAATCGGTTTATACCGACTGAAACGTTTTTACTTGTTAATATTTAAATCCTACCCTAGCTGCTGAAAATCTTTCGCAATTTATATTTTTTTTTTTAATTAACACAGCTATTTTAAAATAGTTAAATGTTTATTTTGAAAAAACTTTCAGAAATGTCAAAAACAATAAATTTTAAAAATCCTGCCAGTTAAAATTTTTTGTGATGCGATATTTTTACACAGCACCAAATTACTTGCGAATCGCAAATCAATTTAGACAAATTGAAATTGGAATCGCAAATCAATTTAGGCAAACTGTCAGGTATAATTTGTTTTGAGACATTTACGATGTCATGAATAGTCTTGCTAATTGTGCCATTATTAACACCTGAATTCACATTGTCTAAGTAATCGGACAATATTAGTCCAGGTATGTCAAAAACTGCAAGTTAACTGTGCTGCATGAGGTATAATAGTCAAACTTCAAATTTCGAAGCCGGATGATATATGCAATTTTCGCATGTTTTTTAAACATATTTAACATATTTTATTGACGAAACTATGAGAGAGATAGGAAAATGTTATATGAGTTAACTTTTAGATCTCATCATCGAAAAAAAAAAATAAAAAGTTCCTAGAAATTTCGAGTTCAGTAATAAAAATTTCAAAACAAAAATTCTGACTTTGACGAGCTCAAAAAGTATCACTCATATCAAATTAATTATAAAACCAAAATAAAGAACAATCAATGGCCTTAATTTTACATTTTACTGTTATATTTAGCCTGTTTATACAACAGACTTTATGAGAATTACCCTGTATATTCAATTGAAATAAGTATCTCGATATAATTATAATCTCTTTCACAGTTCATACCGGTTCTCAAATGCTTGCATGTATATTTTTGTTGTATTAATATATTATTATTACATATTTATTAATTATATCTAATTTAGCGTACTTATATTTTTTGTGGGAAATACAAAATACGAACTGTCATATTAAAATCAAAAAGATGAAAATGTTATAATGGGAAGCAAAATTTTAAATCAAAATTAAAACAAATGGGATTAAATTAAATCAACTACTCTGAATTTTTCTAAACTTCTATTGTAAAACTGTACATATCCGATTCCGTGATATTATGAGTCATTTATCCTACCCTTAGTCCGAGTCAGTTTTCAAAATATGCAGAATTTCAATTGAAAAAACGAATCTCCCAGCACTTTAATTTTCGCGACCTCTTTAACAAATAAAGCCACTTTCACAAAATAAAGCACCCCTCATAGCTCCTTCAAAAAATAAGTCCTTAATATACTTTTTTTCTTCCTAAATACTCTTTCTAATTTCTCTTGTTTTTTTCCAATTTTGTTATTAAACAAAGTGTATCTATTTAGGAAGTATTTTAACTCTCCGTTTGCACACACTAATGCAATCACTAAATATTTGTAAACAAAAAATTCACATCGCGAAAAGACTTAATAAAAGTACCTTCCTATCTTTTATGTGATTTATCTTGTCGTTGTGTAGAAGCCGAGTAGGACCACGGATTCTCAGAACTCGTCTCTAAATGAGGTCCGCAACGAATAACCTTCCCGGTACACAACATCATTTCAACACCTTTGAGCAGGGTTAAGGTGTTATACGATCGTACCGATAATCAGTTTGGCTGAGTGTTCAGATATCTGAAATATCTGAATTACTTAATCTTCTCTAGGTACGGCGGATATCTGCTTAGATGGATATCATTTCTCCGCAAGTTGTAGGATCAGCATGGAGAAATCAAGTTTTACAAGGAAAATAAATGAGTCCCATACTCAGCAAAAACCGGAAAGGAATGTGGAAACCGGAAGCGAGTCTCAGAAATTCTTGAAGTCCTAGTATCAAGCCGATGATGGCAGAGCCGCAATCTAGGCCAAATCGGCAGACACAAAGCTAAGACAAAGTCAAGTCGAATGAGGAGAAAATTCCACCTACCGGTGGGCAAGAAGGAATGTGGACAAGCGACAGGTGGAGCTAGAGGAGGCAAAGAAAAAAGAAAGATCACAGAAGACAGGCCTTGGGAGGACAAACGGCCACGGCAGCTCAGCAAACTACCGAACACGGCTACTCGGGAATTGATCTCTAAGAAATTCAACAAGAACCCGAATAAACATATAATCTTTGCTGTGGTACAGCAGGCTTAACATAATGGCAGGGTCTTGGCTGAAATTACTAGAAGAAAGTCGAACACCGACTCATGGCAAATTTATCCATAGTCATGAAGAAAAACCCAGGCCATATGCTGAGGCCACGATATCAGGGATACGTGAAGCTAGTAGCATGTGCCAATAAAGAATTGGTCGACTTTTATACCAAAGCGATCAAAAAGATGGGTGGCACGTGGCCGCGAGCACGACCTGCACAGAGTACATTGAACACAGAAACCATCCTCGAAAAGATAAGTTAGGCAAACCTTCCAATATCAAGTTAGAGGTTTGCCAAATTAAAAGAAAATAAGCTTGACTACAGACAGGCATTGATTATCCTCAAGCAAGAGTCGCTGGAGACCCTCGAATAGCAGACTATGTCATAAACTATGGGCTCAAAGTTTACTGAACTGACACGAAGCAGAAAGGGAAGAAGCCGAGCGAGGCAAAAAAGGGTATTCCAAAAGGTGAACGTGTACATACTGACGGAGAGCGAATGCAGAGTGAGAGGAGTCGTCTCAATTGGAAAGTCATTCCCTTTCTAACCATTGGCATATAGATTTCGAATTCACTGATCAGCAGAATCCTACATAGATCTTCAGCAATCGCAAAAGAATTAATTGGTCAAAATACGTGAGCTTGGTAAGCGATCTGCTTGGTCCGGGGTCCTACTTATCCCAGAAGGTTCAGAGAACGTGGTACACTCATGTGAATACGAAAAATGCTTCCAGATCGGCTTGACTCTTTCTTCGACTAAGAGAAAAACGGAAATCACAATGGTAAAGTGATAAGTTGGTGATCCAACGAAAACGATGTAGGACTCAATTCAACAGAGCAAAGCTAACCACAAAATCAAACATTTCAAACGTATATAAGAATAACCTCAATATGTACATAGGTCAGCTAAGGTAGGCGGAGGTATCGAGACTCACAAGGCTCTTGACAAACGACGCAGTCATGCTAAGCTACCTGTTAGCTCCTGGGAACAAATGCAGTAATCCTACTGAAAAATTTTTGGAGCAACACTACTGGACACGCATTTTCCGACTGCCCACTTCGGTTCCCCGAAGTAACATTGGCCAAGCATGCCGCCGAACCATTCGAGAGTCGTAGTCTCGGAAAGAAAAATCAGTTTCGCAGCTTTTAGTTACTCAGATCGGTGGGCGTATATAACAATGAAGGCTAATTTCCCTGGCTGAAAATAGTCTTGGTGGTGGTTGCGTCTACGCTCTAAATGGGTTGATTCCGAGAGCCCTCACTATCGCCTCTGAGTGGCCCGCTGGCTATGAGTGGAAATGAACAGCCGACACCACGGAGCTGGTCATTTTCAGCAGGAAATACAAAATACCTAACATGGTCATCTTTCTCTTCTGAGAATAGATTCTTAGGACTAATCTTAAACTTTAAAATGGAGACCTGACATAAGAGAGCGAGTGAGGAAAGCAACTACTGTACCTTCTTTGTAGAGAAGAAAAGAGCCATCGGGAAGAAGTGGAACATCGAGCCATGAATCAGGTGTGCGCCTGACGGCTGCATCACATTGGTTCAGCTGTCCTGTGTCTCCCGTGTGCTTTCTTTCGCGAAAGATTTTGGTACTCCACTCCCATCAAGGCAAACCTGGAGGACGAGGGCAATATTTAGGACGATTTTATAAACTCCTACTTTGATGGAGGAGTCCTTCCGAAAGGACTGGGTTGTAAGCAGTTATTATAAATAAGGCTTTCATCTTCAGGGGAGGTGATTGCTATAAACGAGATTGGAATGGCTGTCGAGCAATGTGATATCATGTGGGTGTATCAGCATTTTCACGGACAACCAGGCACCGATAAGGGCATTGAAACTGCAAACATCCACTTCTAGAACAGTCTGGGATTGGATATAATTTCTCAAAGAGATGGCGCAATTGTTCGAAATCAAACTGATTTTAGTTATAGGGGAATCTAACGAAATTGCAGGGTGGATGATTTCGCGAAGCATGGCACGACTTTTGAGGTCCTACCTGAAAATAACCACTAGGAAATTCCTCTGAGCATATGCAAGCTGTGGCTACGCAATGCGGAAATGGACCAAGCCAACAGCAGGTTGGAAAATGGAACGACATGTCGGATGACCACACAATTTTGGTCTAGGCTTGATCTGTGTCGCAAGGCGTATCTGATCTTTGCAAAAGCTGCTGTGATAGCGAAAAGGGAGAGGGTGACTAATCGTTAGCCTATACCCGACCTTGGCACTAGGAAGCCTAAGGTCGCATTTCTTTCTGCCATGGATATAAACCGGGTTTTCAAGGACTTGGACTGATTCACAAGCCCCAACTGGCTTACGTGTATCCTCGGATAGCTGCGTAAACCTAAACATAAGTCTATACCTTCTTATTTTCAATTTTTATAACATGAATATTGGGAGAGAGAAAACGTACGTAATAGATGTCTACCTATTTTTTTATATTGTATTTTTAAAGGCGACATTATATTATTCTACATCCAGAATAAGATAGCAAAAATGGTATATCTGCATTAAAGCGAAGTGATTTTAAAAAAATGTTAAATGTTAAAATAAAAAAAGGAATCATGATTTATGTGATATAATTTTTCAAAGTAATAAAAATAAATTTAAAAAAAAATTTAAATTTAATAATAGTAATAAAAGTATTTAATTGTATTTTTAAAGGCGACATTATATTATTCTACATCCAGAATAAGGTAGCAAAAATGGTATATCTGCATTAAAGCGAAGTGATTTTAAAAAAATGTTAAATGTTAAAATAAAAAAAGGAATCATGAATTATGTGATATAATTTTTCAAAGTAATAAAAATAAATTTAAAAAAAAATTTAAATTTAATAATAGTAATAAAAGTAAATAATAGCATAATTAAATTATTTTTTTTTTACTTTTTTTAATTTCAATCTAACCTATATAAATTTAAAACACATATTTCCTATGAGTATATTTTATGAAGTGTGCATATATTTTTTTCCTTTTTAAATTGCTTTATTTTAAAGGTATATAACTGTATCACACTGTGTATCTACTGTGTCAGGTACATGTATTTGTACACATGTATGAAGGAAATTTAAAACTCTGAGCAGCAGATTTGCCTTCATACATTCGAATGTTTTCGCTGATTTTTATGAATTAAAAAATAAATTTTATTTTTATTGAAAAAAAAAACAAGAAAATTTTTTACTTTTACTTGGGATAGGTTAGGTAACGTTGTCGCGGTACACAAGGCCAACTAGGCCCGCTGTGGTGCTGCCGGATTTCTTTTTTTTCACCCCTCATTCGAACTAGGCGAGGTATTAGACCCAAGAAATCTCCAAGAAATCCAATGAGACATTGGCCCGGCAGAACCCCTACCACAGCACTGACATCCCACCGTTGGAGAGACCAGACCCTTGTGCGATATAAATCTAGCTTCTCTTCCCGATGGCCTTTTTACGTGAGCAAAGCGCAATAATCACCTTGCTTATTCGCTCCATAATGTTAGAACTCGAGTTCAAATTCGAATCAAGAATTAGAGCCAGGAAAGTAGCAGTATTACAGTACGCATATTGTGCTAGAGATATAAACCTCGGATTAATGTTATCCCTTATGTATACGTCTACAAACTTTCCCAATATCTGTCCATGTTTTGGAATGTAGGTTAAGTCTATACGGCACTCATAGATGATCTTAAGCCAAGGAAAGATGACCTCCGCAGCGTATTACACTCCTGCCGGAATTGGTGCAAGATTTACCAGCACACATTAAGTAACTTGGCACGACCGGGTATCTTGCCAAAACCTTCCCAAGTCTGGAGACCTCGGCTTCAAAACTCCTTCAAGGAAACCTTCTGAGACCTCCTCAACTGCTTCTTATACTTCCTGAGGTCATCCCTGTAAGCGTACCAATCACATGGTATTCTGGTGAACTTTGTGCTGTTAAATTGAGTTCAGCAATTTTACGGAGAATATTTATGGCCTCAGTGAGTGTGCACACCATACTGTTGAGATCCCCAGGCGTTCTAGGACGGAAGGGGACGCCGGGCCCCAGAAGATTGCTTAACGCATCTTGGAACAGCGCCCAAACAGTTCGCTTGCGGTTTCTGGCGGCAGAATTTGGCCGAGCAACGAATTCAAATCCTATAAAGCGATGGTCCTAAAAAGAATCTTTTTGCGATACCTACTAGTTCGTAACCTGGAAAGCAATGGTTATATCTATAACCTCCTGCCTATTTTTAGTAAAGAAAGTGGGATTTGGGCTTCTATTACATATAATGATTTTATCTTGAGATTAGTACTCAAGATAAAACCAAAAAGTGACTCACCTCCCGCGTTGGTATCTGAGCTCTCCAGATCACATGATGTGCATTGGCATCGCTGGCAATGATGAGGCCAGTGCCGAGCGACTTTACATTCTCCATCAAGTCCCTCAGATTACTGTCTGGAAACATCTTCTGGAAATATTAGGGCAGGTATACTGAGGCCCACCTTAAGATTCTGCCACCAATTTCAAGACTGACTGCAGTCAGATCTTCATTTTCCTAAATGGGCATTGAAGATTTTTAATGCAAAAGCATTTAAGTTATTTTTAATTAATATGCACGACCTTATGTTATCTTACCCATAGATCCTCCCTCGCGCAAGTCTAGGTTCCTGGACCAAGACTATACCTAGATCATCGGGGAAGAAGCGTAGTTGATGCCGTTTCAGAGTAGTGAATATTGATATGTCTTCGTCAACGTTTTCTCTGCATCGTTATCCAGGTCCAATAGGGCCACCTCCAGATCAAGATGATCACGTCGTTGTCTGTCAGATCCGCGCCATTCAGCATTTCTGCTTCTGATGAAAGCGATGTCTGAACAGAGGACTTATGTTCGACGGCCGCGGGTAATTTTTACCGTAGTTAATTTAAATTTACAATAATTAAGTTTATTAATATTTGATTTCTTTGTTGCTTGCATAACTCTTATTAACTTTTTTCATAATAAAAATGGAATATTTTGAATAAAAATTTCTTTGCATGTTATTTGAAACATGCTTGAAAGACTCAACCACAAACAACTTGAAAAATTCGAGCTACTTAAATAGATATACATACCTGCTAATTAAATTAAACAATGAAATTGTTCTTGAAAGAAGAGAAAAAAATCGCATACGATAAAGTGTGTCACACTATTTGTTATAAATATGGAGGATTCAGTGCACAAAGTTAAGAAAGTGACAGTGTTATTTTTGTGATTCCTCAAAAATTTTTTAAAAAGTATGGAGTTCAAATAAAGTTTTAATTTGGCCTATGATTTATCTTTCAAAGCAAGACAAGTAAATAATTATTAAATCGTTAAAAGTCATACATTCTATGTATCCGAAGTATATAGAAGTCCATCTTTGCCTCCTTTCTGGTGACATACTATGTAAATTCGCAATTCGCAAGTGGTTTGGTACTATGTATGTAACAAGTTCGCATCGCAAAAATTTATTGTTTTTTCTGACAGTATTTTAAAAGACAGAACGACATAGTAAACATTTGGACTTTTTTAAAATAGTCATACATTAAAATCATAAACTCCTATAATGTACAAGACATGTTAATATTTACTTTTTATTTTTTTATTTTATTTTGTTTTTATTCTCAGTAGAGCAATAATAGCTCGTATTATGTATATGTTTTTGCAATTTCAGAAATACAGTATATTACGGTTACGAAAATACGTAAATTTAGTGAATAATTATATTAACTTTTTGTGTTATTAAATAAAATGAAGATTTAAAATTTATATAAATAAATTTTATCTTGTGTTCGTGATATTTAGTTTGAAATAAAGGTGGAATTTGAAAAAACTAATACTAAAATTTATTTAAAAAAAAATCACTTAATAAATTTAGTAAGATTTGGTGTAGATTTTAAAGTTTTAGTTGTAATCATATTTAAATAAAATGCAATAGGAAGTATGCAGAAGCAAGTCTACGAGAAAAGAGAAACGTAAATGCTATACCTACATTTATTTTGCCAAAGAACGAGGTCACCAGGAACAAATGAATACAAGCAGTAGAAAAGCACTGTTGTTAAGATTTTAACAATTTAACTAAGTATGTAATTTAATCCCAAATAAAAGAAAATTTAAAAATTTTGTGTAATTTAGGTGATAAAATTATAGGTTTTCTTGGACTATTTTGGTTTTACCTCAAAAATATTTTGTTACCTGTAATTTATTATAATGTAATTTGGTACCTATAATTAGTAACGAGTTTGTAAGAACAAGAAATTTCATTTTGTTAATATTTAAATGAAATAAAAGAATTTCTGCATATTTTTTGTATTTAATCCTTTTTTATTTTTCAAATATCCCAAATCACCATGAATATTTCTAATTTATTCGAAAATACCTACTATAAAATATATTTCTTAACAAAAAGTACGATGATCAATTTTCAATATACAATCAATGGATTAGTAAATTGTGTATTGTTAAGTCTTATATAAAGCTGTCTGCGATTATATTGTATATTAAGGAGGTGCTTATTTTTAATTTAAAAAAAAATACATATATAGATTGCAAAATATTTTTAACAGGTAAGATTTAAATTGCTCTTGATCAACAAACCATTTTACTTATTATAACCAAAGTTTGTGAGGCTACAGAAAAAGAGTTTAGCTTGGTCCGCTTTTTTGCGAATGTGTTTGTAAAATTGCATATGTATTGCATATGGCGAAATGACATTTCTGAAGAATCATTTTTTTTTGTTGTTTTTCTAGAAAAATTATGATTTTTGCATATTTTCATTTCGAGTTTTCTCCACGAAAAGCTGAGTAAAACTTAAAAATTTTTATACTAACATTATAATAATTTGGAGTTTTCTGAACAACATATAAAAATTCAAATTTCAACTCAAGCATTTTAACTATAATTTTGATATTTGATTAAATTATTTTCGAGTTTTTTCCGCATTTCTTTGTACTGCCATGTCAGACAACATATCTTTTTTCTTTCACTCTATTATCATAAAAAAAGATAATACAGTGAATAAAAAAAATTAATGCCATATTTTTCAGTCTAGAATGCACGACTTAAATAAAGTTAATAAAAATTTTATTAGACTTTAATTTAAGTTTGTAATTATTTGATTTTAAGTTTTATAATTATCAATTATAAAACTTAATATAATTATCGTTATAAAGACGCGTCGTTTCAAGTCGTCTCTATATAAAAACAAACATGATAAAAAAATTATAAAGAAATAAGTTGTATAAGTTCTGAAGTTCTGATGCGATAGTTTACATAAATTAGCGAATTAGCCTTACCAACAATGTTAAAATAATTTCTAATAAAACTAAAATCATATACATATCTAAAAAAATTATATGGACTTTTAATATAAAAAGAATTCACATATGCAGTAATTTTAATTTAATCAACAAAATATTTCAAAAAAATTGCTCTATTTTTTTCTTGCTATAGTGTAGCATTAATTGAAATCTTAAAAAAATGAACGGAACCTAAAAGGTTTTTTCAAATCGATTTTTTTAATGTTTTGATAACACATTTAAGATTGTAAGCACTAGTAAAGAAGAAAAAGATTGAATTTTAAGTTTTTCTAATAAAAAATTTGAAAAAAGTTGATCTTGTGGGAGATTTATGGTGTTAAAAAGGGCCTTCTATAGATCCCATAAGAATACGTGTAAGTTCAAGAGCTGTTAATTGTTACTCTCTCTTAGGGTCCAAGACTGTATTTCTGTCAGCCGTGGTTTAGTCCCATAAAAATAAAATTGGAACCCAACAATGCCAAGAATAGAGAAATGACGCAAATACATGAATTTTTGCCATTATTGTGAACCGAGATGGTTTTGTATCTTATTTTGACATGTAATTATTGATTAGGAACATTTTTTTAAATGCACTAAATTTGGAATGCAAGTTTTTTTTTTACTTAATAAAGCAAAATAAATATAACATTTACATTGTTTAATTTTATTTTTTCGAAAATTTAAACTTTCTCAATAAAATTCGAAAACAAAATGGCAAGTGAATGAAAAGTATTAAAAAATGTGCAAAAGTAGGATTCTGTAGTATCACTTTTGCTACTTACGCATACGCAAATTTGCGATATTCGATTTACACAGTGCCGAAATTTTAGATGTGAAAATCGTTTAGCGAAAGTAGCACTACATAGTAGAACAACAGTAGTATAGTTAGTCGTAACGTTCCTAGTTTTGTGAAAATGGTGTTGGAGGAAATAGTTGATTAGATTGGAAAATTGATTTTAATTTATAAAAAACGTATGAAAATAGTTTAGTGAGCTTGTTTTTACAACTTTTTAGTACCTGAATAAATTATAAACATGAATCCAATAATTTTAGAAGCAACCGCAAAACATACTTCTACTGTAAGAAAATTTATTATTAAGTTGTAAAATATACAACGTATAAATATTTGGAAGTATCTACATATGCACTTTGAATGTTATTTTCTTTCAGCTTATATTCTTGCATGGTTTGGGAGATACCGGGTAAGTAAAATGGTGTAGCATAGTTGAAAAAACTTCATATTTAGGTGCCTATAAAATCATTATTTTTTTTACTTCAAAAGTAGAAATTTTTAAAATAATGTAATTTTTCAATACTGTAACGAAACAATTTTGTGCATGTACGAATACAATTTTCTTATAATTAGCCATGGTTGGAGTGCCGCTGTTGGGAGTATAAGGCCATCTCACATGAAAGTAATTTGTCCTACTGCCCCAACAATGCCCGTTTCTTTGAACGGTGGGTTTCAAATGCCTTCTTGGTTTGATTTACGAACATTAGACATATCTGGACCTGAAGATGAAGAAGGAATCAAAAGAGCAACCGGCAATATACATCAAATGATTGACAAGGAAATTGCAGAAGGTATTCCGTCAAACCGTATATTACTTGGTGGCTTTTCTCAAGGCGGGGCTTTAGCTTTATACTCGGCGCTAACGTTCAGTCGGCCACTGGGTGGTGTAATTGCTCTATCGTGCTGGTTACCGATGCATAAGCAATTTCCCGGATACATGGTGCAATATGATGAAATACCGGTCAGGTTTTTATATTTTTAAATTGTTTCTAAAACTGCAGCTATTACTATCTTCATGAGAACTTCGTTAAACTTTCGCAATATATACATTATGTATATGTATGCATGCATATACATACTTACATATGTATGTGCATGGAAAATAGTAATTTTTCAGTTAGAAAGTTTATATTTTATGTTATATTCTTTGTTTTGTAATCCTTTAACATTTTAATATGAACTTTAAACTAAGCTCAACTATGTCGGTAAAAACTAAAAATACATTTAATCTTTTAAAGTAAATATGCATACCTATCCATGGCCCAATAGAGGTACTAGGTCCTCGAGATTCGACACTTTTTGTCCCAGAAATTTATGTCGTAACTCGAATTGTCGTTTGAGGAGAAAAAAAATGTATAGAAACAAACAATGAGTTAGACAAACTATTTTATAATATAATTTACCAAACAAAACTATGTCAAAATTAATGAATAATAAAACTAATGCCATATATATCTGTTCTCATCAAGCCCAGAGAACAAATCAAAAATAAATTCCAAATTTACATGGAGCTTATTATTTCACACAAATTTATTTGTGTGACGGAAATTGATTAACATTCTTGGATCTACCGATTATACTTTTTTTTTAAATTTAAAATTTAAATTTAAAAAAATCGGTTGTTAAATTTCATCTGAAAAATGGATTTAAAAAAAAAATTGCAATTTCTAGCGCAGACAACCATTTTTGTCTCTTCCAAAGGGTACTGAATTACAGAGTAAAATTTTTGAATGAGAAACAGAATTAAAAAAGGTATTGAAAAAAAAGCAAAAAAAAAGTAATTATAATCTTGATGGCTTTTAAAACTATACTAAATAAAATGAGAATAAAAAATACATAAAAATTTCACAAAAAATATTAAAAAAATATTTCAATCGGCATACTTCGAAAACATATAATATTAAGAAAAGTTTTTGTAACTTTATCGGATTGAAAATTTCTGAAAATAATTTCAGCTTGATGGCCTGATAGATATACATATATGGCATTAAAAAAACCAAAAAAATTCAAGTTTGTAGCAAAAACTAAAATAAAATCTGATTAAGTTGATATGTACCTATATCACTTCAATTTGTATTATTAACAACTGAATTTGAAGTGTCGTATTGGAAGATGTCGTATCTCGAGGACTTAGTGTATTAATATGTACGTAAACACAAGTATTCCTACATTAAATAAAATTTTAAGTTTTTAGTTAAAGAGTAAAACCTAGTGTTATGAACTTACATTATAATTTATATTCAATATTTAAATGGTTATTGTTATTAATATTCCAATGCTTTGTTTCTAGCTCCAGAATTTTTTTTAGCTCCGATCGTTTGTAAAAAATTAAAAAAAAAATTAATTAAAACTTTTCCAATCAAAAATTGTTTTCTAAGTATTCCCCCCTAAATCCTAATTTCGAAAATGAAATTGTGTTCTTTTAAAAGTAAGACATTTGAAAAAATTCTACATGACATTATGTTTTTCTCTAATTTTGGGGTCATGAGATTTTCTCGTAGAGATTCTTTTGCTTTTATTTTTTTTTTTTTAAATTGAAGAGGGTTTGCCGGTATTGCTTCGTTTTTGTTCTTTTGATTGTTATTTTTTTTCGTCAGGCCGGTCATTTGGGTCCTCCTGTTTGGGTTTGGGTTTAATTTGTCGGCTAATGATTTTTTGTGTGCCTGCTCGTGTAAGCAGTTTCGGTGACTACGAAAATTAGCGACTGGGAGCCACTAATTTTTTTTAATATCAGTTTATTTATTTTATACAGAAATTTTTAATTTCATACCTTTATGTTTTATTCAAATAATAAAATATATATGTATGTATAAGTTATGTCTTACATTGTCTGTTTGAATTTTGTCACCTAAATATTTTACAATAGTTCTTGATGTTACCTTGATCTTACCTTCCATATTAAATTGCCTTCGAAATTTATTGTTTGTTTAACTAACATTTCACGAAATTTACATAAAATACACATGTGTATGGTAACACCCATTTATTGTTTCAAATGAGAATAATATTATAAAAATATTCTACATTATTTTTGCAATAATTTAGTTGTAATTGACATTTTTTTAAATAATTTTTATATAATAATAGTCGTTTTATATACATTTCGTAATTTTTCAGTCACAAAAAACACAAATTTTTAAATAAAGTGATAAAACTTTTACTAATTACAAATACAACATGTACTTGTTTATCTTTATTATTAATTTCTTAAAAAAATTTTGTTTACTTTGTACCAGTATCCTCGACTTTTCCAAGAAAAAAACGATATTGTTTAAAGACAATAAGAAAGAGGCTTGAAGTTTTTGGTTTCGCTGTGTTTTTTTTTTCCATATAGTATTTTTTGGAGAGTGCGAGTTATATAGAAACAAATATGTTCCTTCAACTAATATCTCTAATTCGTTGGTTTTTTTCTCTAGCAAACTTTTTTTTGGAATCGTGTAGAAAAATTAAAGATAAAATGTTTTTATTGTAAAAAGTATATATTAAAATAAATTCAAAAACTTTATAATTTTTGACTTAAATTGTATAATGGAAAACAAAGAGTAACATTAACAGAGTGTAGAGATAATCATTACTTTTTTCTTCCTTCTATTGTGTTTATAGAGAACTGTTGCAGGATTTTTATATGTAAGTGCGTTTCTCATTTAGTTGAATCAAAATTCACAAAAAAATCGGAGATGCATTTATTGGAGGATGACAGACTCTATGTTGGTGCGTGTCTAATATAATATAATTTTAAAGTCATTTTTGGTTTCATGTTGAATACGAAGCAGTGTTTTAGTAATTAGTAGCAAGAATCTTAGGATATAAATATATGTATAATTAAAAGTGTTTTTTCAATAGGAGTACCTAGATCCCAAAATAAGTCGCAAATTGTGATAAACGTAAAGTAATACTTTCTATATTTATTCAGTAAGGTTTACAATTTTTTTTATTAAAGAATGCGCATAGCACCTAATAGTGCCAATAAAATAACTTGTGATTATTCGAGTGATGTAAATCTACAGTTTGTTAACGAGCAACCTTTACATATGTACTGTGAAAATGGTCGCTGGTGAGGCCTTTGATTATGTAGTACCTACTATGAAGTCGTTGATTCTTATTTCTTTAAAATTAAGATTATGGAATCATTATTAGTATTAGGGAGAACTAAACTTCAATTCTAATCGGTTATTGCGGTCGCAACTGTATTCTATGGACTATGGACTTCTACCAAAAACACTATGGCGTACCATACAAGCAAGCGTACCTGTATGGTGCAAGTGAATTGCAATCATTACTTTATAAATACAATTGTATTGAGCAATATCACATCTTTGGAAACTAAAATAAAATTATACGTTCGTAAGATGATATCACAAGTACCGCATAAGGTGCAGAAAAATTTAGTTTAGGCCTGTAAGTGCCGGTAAGAAATCGTCAGAATGATACATATTTCGTTGAGGACACAAGTATTTAAAAAAAACTTTGAAAATATATTAAAAAAAGAACATAAGAGCTTTGTTATGAAAACTGCTGTATGTACATACATATGTATTATTATATAACTTAAGTATGCACACACGCTTGCAGATGTGTGATAGATAATACAATAGCTGCAGTTTTCAAATTCGATTTAATTCTGTTTCAAAAGAGAATTAAGTGAGTTGAGAACTGTATTTTTTTTGTTTATAGATATTTCAAGCTCACGGTGATGTGGACCCCGTGTTGCCATACAAGTTTGGGCAATTATCAGCTAGTATTATGAAAACAGTTTTGAAACAAACTCAGTTCAAAACATACAGTGGGTTATCGCATTCATCTTCTGAACAAGAATTGCAAGACATAAGGGTAAGTATCTTTGACTTCAAAAAGCGCTCAAAACGTAACTTTTACAAAGTGCGCTAACATTCAAAAAAGTTTGATGAAAGTTCTTCGCATTTTACTTCATTCAAATACATGTTTCAATTGATGTTGAATTTAACGTCAATTGACGTTGTATGTCTAAAATTTTTGTAATTTTCAGGAAAGAATAATTCCAAAATTAGAAATTTTATACTGAAAAATAAAATTGTTTTCAATAATATTCCATCACCTTAAGTGATAAAATTCACAAAATATGGGTGATTATGTATCTGAAGCCTATGAGGAAAGCGCTTTTTTCAGACTTTTTTTTTGTTTACAATTTCTCACAATCAGTGTTTTTTCGTATTTAGTCGTGTTAAGTCCGATATTTTAAATATTGAGAAAAACTATTTCGGAAGAGACGTTATAAGCAAAAAAAACTTCAATAATGCGCCTACGACGTATTATATTCTATTATATTACAACGTATTACATTCCAAATAGTTTAGTAAAAGCTCTTGACATTGTACATTTTTCCTAAATGCGTTCTATACGTAGTGGATACGTAAAATAGAAGTAAATTTTGTATCGAAAAAATCGAGCACGCTTTTCTTATACATGTCATATAAATGTTGCCAGAAATAACCAATTAAATAAACTAGCATATATTTCCAGCAATAAAGTGCTAGTTATTATTAAATATGTACAATTTGTAAGAAGGATTAGTTAAAATTTTGTTTAAAGAAAAATTATTTCAAAAAATATTTCAAAATATTGATTTATTTTAAATATTTGTAAAAAAAATCAAATTTAAACGAAATTCAAATTTCATAATATATTATCAGTTTTGTTTGACAATTTTACTGAACAACTCATAGCAATATTAATAACAATAAATGTTAATACATATATGTAAAGTTTAATGATTCTAAAACAGTATAATTTTTAACTTTAATTAAAATTATTGTTATTATTCACTGAAATAGGTGGTATATTGCAGTGTTCTTCCTTATTAATTAAGCTTCACATACTAATTCATTCTAAAACAAAATATTTTATAAATAATTCATGTCAATATTTTATTTTACTTACTGAATTCAACGGCATCGGGACCTATTCATTTCATCATTTCATCTTTTCTAGAAAAACTGTAATTATACATTTGAAATTATGTATTAATCAAAGCACTATTGAATAAATATTTCTTTTATAATATGACGTAAAAAAAACTATTTGTTTTTGTAAATGGGATTTCAAATTTAGAACTATACACCTTTTTCTTTTTTAATAAATTTTTTTCTTTTTTTCATTTGTTATAGTTTTTTTATAAGTTTTTTTCATAAAAAAAAAAAATTTTTTTTTTTTATAAAATAACATTCTTTTTTTAACACTTATTATTAAATATTTTACAATTTTTTATTTACAAAATGCCTATTTTATAAATAAAATAACAAAATCTTTCTTTGTTTACTTTTTATATAGCGGCGCGTAATTTTCTAAGAAAAAAAACACCAACATTTGGCATTTAGTGTTGATTTCAGTTTGACAAGACTTGGAGCAAATAAAGACACCTGAAGCTTCACTATGTGTTTTTTTTCACGATTATTAAGGAGTGTAAACGAGATAGAAACAAAGATGCTCCTTCTTTTTTTTTTTTTTTTTTTTTTTTTCCTTTGTTCACTTCTAGAAGGAGCATAGGGCTAGTGTATGATTTCTCATGCACTAGTTTCATAGCGTCATAAAGTTTAAACTAGGTAGGTGACTAGCCTGCCGTAGTTTTTGTTTATATTAATTATTTGAGGTTATTAATATTTACTGTTTATTTTTCTTAGTTTTTTTTTTTTTTTTTAATATCGAATATTAGGAATATTTGAAAATTACTTGTATAATATTTTTTTTTATTAGTATTGTATATTAAGTTATAATAATATTGAATATAATTTTTATAGTGACCTGACCGGGGTTTGAACCCGAGACCCTTCGGGTAAAGGACCGGTGCCATAACCACTGCACCAATGGTTAGATGCTCCTTCTTTTAGTATTTCTAATTTGTTAGTCGCAGGCGTGATAATAAAAGGTCGTACTAGTCTTGACGTGGTAGCAAATGTCAAAATCATCACATGTGCTCTTTATGCGATGTGATAGTAAACTTTTATCACCTCAAAATTTGCAATCTAGGTTTTCTAGCTTTCTAGCTATAAATAAAATGGAAAAATCGACGAAGAGTTAATTCCAAAAACTATTTTATTGCTTTTATACTAAAAAATTTTATTTTATTCTTTTAAGTAAAAGTTTAAAACGTTTTTTTCGAAATTTTGGAATACTTTTGAATTCTAAAAAATTATGTTTTAATTTAATATTTAAATATATATAAAGCTTCTTTAAAACACTGTGGGAAGTTGCAAGGAATTAAAAAAATCGGTAGCTATTATTTAAATCTTTCTTTGTTTTTTTTTATATGCAAATAAAAAAATATTTTTCACGTCATTTAATTTTCAATATTTTTGTGAAATTACGTCAGCTATTAACACTACTAAAAATATTTTTATCGTGTCTACAGATACGACTAGCAGAAAAGCATATTTGAGGTGACGTGACGTGATAGCTTTTTTTCTTTACACGTCATTGACGCGACTAACAATATGGGTGTATATATAGTAAATTAACTATTCCAACCGTAATAAAAAATCATGTGACAAAAAGCAATGTACGTAACAAAGTTATTTTCGTGTTGATTAAATTTTGACCTGTGATTTATTTAACTATTAATGAAAGGCCAATTTTGGAATTATCCGAATCCGTGGATTTGTTTGTCAATCTAGGTGGTTCTTGATTAAATATAATTGTTTCACCAATCGTCAATATTATCGGTGAGTGGTCATGTCTTAATTCATAACACTAATAAAATGGCCAGAAATATCGTTGGTTATAATGAAGTTCATTAGATCCGGAGATCTGTCTGGGCCAGTGACTCAACATGTCGGCTTGCCAGGAGAATCACACTAAAGATAAAATTGTTTCCTAGTATACTAATCATATTTTTATACACGTCTAATTTAATTTTGTGTTTAGGTGGGCAGTAATATAGCAGAACTTTTAAATTCTTTGTTTTGGTTTTGATTTTGATGGAGGTTATTTGCGTATATTCTAATTTGATTTTCCTACCTTCGTTATGGTTTAAGTTGCTTTTAATTATAATTGCTGATCCATCCCAGGCCCAATTTTCTGGATGCTCAGCGTGATAGCATAATCTTTAATGGCTATGTAGGATTCTTTCCTCAAATGAGTTTCGGAAATTAGGCAAATGTCAATTTTGTTTTTTGCACAATTGCAACTTGTATGAATGATTTAATAGCTTGTATATTATAATACCGTTGCCATTCCATGTCATTATTCTTAATGTATAGGGTATAATCGGAAAATAATCAAAAATGTGCATCAATACAGCAAACAAAAGTTGCTGATGCTTTACCGATGTGATGCGTTTACCTTATTTGAAAATGTTAATACCATGCATAAAGAAGTAATTAACTTTATTATTTATTAAGTTAAAATAATAAATGATTCAGTTTCTATTTGAGAAACTTCTCAGCTTGTATTTAAAAAAACTTTGCATCAATACAAAATCACAAAAAATTGATGCACACCTGATTTAATATGATGCGCATACAATGTTTTTTTTGACATTTTTGGACATTAAACTTTAAAGTATTGATGCATTTTCGTAGATAATTTTTAAATGATTACGCATCGATGCTGCATCGATTACTTTCCGATTATACCCAGACACGGCCCTGATGTATTCGTCGCGCTAAGCGGTTTCTAAAAAATACCCCCCCCCCCCCCTCTTCCACGGTTTCACCTATTTTATTACTGTGAACAAAATTTAATAGGTATTGCACATTGTGCGTCATAAAGCATTTTCTTGTAACCTTATTATGCTGAATGCAGGGTTAATTAGAGAATTAAAACCTGTATTTAAGCTTTCAGCTTTTTGTTTTATAAATTCAACAACAAGGTATGTTAATTAACCATATTTTAAGTACCATAAGTCCTCGAGATACGACATTTTTGGTTCCAGAAATTTATGTCGTAACTCGAATTGTCGTTTGAGGAGGGAAAAAAATGTATGGAAACAAAAAGTGAACTAGACAAACTGTTTTATAAAATAATTGATCTTTTTTTTTTTAAAAAGGTAACAAAGTTTGAAAAAAACAACAAAATATAATAACAAAACCAAAAAAATTCAATTTTGTAACAAAAATAAATAAAAAAAATCTGATTAAGTTGATATTTTATCACTTCTTTAGTTTTGTTTTATAACTAGATTCGGTATAGATTTTTATTAAAAAAACAGTAAAATCTGTCAAAAAAACAATTTTTTTTTAAATTTTCAATGTCGTATTAGGAACAATGTCGTAAGCCGAATAAAAATGATCCAAATTTATATCATGTCGTAACTCGAAAGGTCGTATTAGAAGATGTCGTATCTCGAGGTCTTAGTGTAGTTATGATCAGATTTATTTCAATTATTTAAACTTGATTTTTTGGTTTTAACAACCAAAAATTCACTTTTTGGCGTAAATTAAACTTAACTATAAACGGTTCTAAAAAAAATAATATCAATAAATGAACTCTTTCAAAGCTTCTTTGAATATAAAAAAAAGTAAAAATTTATTTACTTATATGCTTAAATGATTGTACATAGCGAAATTTTATTCGAAATTTTAAATTTACGAATAAAATTTGGCTTTTTCACAAATCGCCTGATATATGAAGCAGTGTATAAAAAAGTTCCGACTTGCATTCAAAAATTAAGGAAAATTCAAAGATTCGGTCTTAAATTTGTTACTTAAAAACTAAGCTTTTTATGTACATAGGTATAAGTATTTTATAATGTTCATTATAGTTTTTAAGATTTTATTAAAATAAATGCATTTACTGGTATTTAAAAACTTGTGGTTTTGAAATTTCAAAATGTCGTGCTGATAAATTGTTTTAATTTTTGAGAAAATTGTATGAAATTATGTGCCATTTCATTTACTTTCATTGTTTGGATGATTTAAACTACATCCATTCAACATAAAATTTTTAACTTTTACTTGATTATTAAACATCTTTTCAATTCAATATAAGTAGAGGATATTACCAATTTATATTTAATTCTGCGATTGATAACAGTTTTTTTAAAAACGAAAGCAAAACATAGTAGTAGAAATTCATTCAAAATTTTTTGTTAAACAAAAAGAAAATATTGGTATACTCAATCTCAATATCAAGTTATGCATTCCATTATTTAAGAATATTGCTCTCATTCTCTTTCTAATTTCTTTCTATTGTCATTCTTAATTTTTGTTTTTTTTTGCTCTTGTTGTTCACTAATGCAATATGTAGTATACAGAAAAAGTAATACATTATAATAATGTGTTTGTTTGTTTGGTGAGTGGGCGACAACTCAGCATAAATAATATTTTGCATATATGAAACAATTTAAATATAATGTGTACGAACGAGTGTAGCCAGGACGATCACTCAGCAGAATAAAAATCTTGCTTCATGATATAATTATATGTGTACGAGCAATCTCAGCAAAATAAAAATTTTGCTTTATGAAATAATTATATGTGTACGCAACATGTGAGTGTTGATCTTATCCATATTAGACAATGAAAATTATGTGTACATATTGTGTATTTTTGAATGTTTTTTGCGTATTTGCTTCTATGTGGGATTGAATATATACAGCTGTATGAAATAATATTCTGTATGTATGGGCATATGCGAATTTATTCTAGTATGTATATAAAAGGAAAAAAATAATAACAATTGTGATTCTGATGATTCATATCATCATTCTACGTTAACAGGGGGTGGTTTTCGTTCCTTAACATTTGATTTCTTGTTATTAACGTCTTTATCGTTAATATACATATATATTAATTTCGTTAGTGGTTATCACTAGAGATGTTCCTGCTTTACGCTTTTTACCCACCTTTTAGTTTTGGTGACCCAGGTAGAAGAGTCAGTATCAAAACTTGGTACTTCCTCCTCATTAGAGGTGAATGAAATTGATTTTTTGTAATGAACTTGAAGTTCTGTTGGATTTAGTAACTTTATCGAAACTATTAAAACCAATTCACTGTTTAGCTTTTATGAATTAATTCGGTTCATCAACATTTTTTTGCTTGTGTGTTATTGAAAATAAAATAACTTTCTACTTATTTTTTTCCAAGTTGTCGTATCTTTATTTGGGGCCTAAGCTGTTTATCTCATCGGCCACTGATTTCCAAAATGGTTTTACCTCGACCGCATTAATGTTTGGGGATCCTTGGGCTGTGTTCTCTCGTACTGTTAATTTTAATAACCACAATTACATTTTAATAATTTTTCGACTTCTTTGTATTATTTATTTTGAAACTTAATAGGTATATAGGTTTATAACCTATATACCTATTAATAGGATAACTTCACCTATATACCTATCTATTAATAGGTATATAGGTTAAGATAACTTAATAGGTTTATCTTGAAATAGGTACATATATAAAATTATCAGTTTAACGATTAAGTTTTCTATACTTTTCTATATTACTTTTAAAAACCTAATAAATAAGAATGCTGAAAAAATCGAGTTTTTTCGAGTTTTTGTGGAGACTAACTCTAACTGAAGTAGTTTTCGGTATTACATACTCACAAAAAGAAAATCATTCTCTTACCAAATTTTCACAAAAAGCTATTATAAATTGTAGGAGCGCATGAATCACCTTCATAAACCCTAACAGAGTCTAAATAATGAATTTTAAAATGAATTTTTTAATTTTGTATACGTTTACTGCATGGATAAGAGTATTATTGATTTAATAAGTTTTTTTTTAGATGTTTATAGATAATTGGACACAAAATCAATAAGAGGCTGTTGTTGCTAAGAGGCTGTTATTCAAGCAGATTAAGAGGACTAAATTCAAAAGTAAATATGTATATACAAGAAATTTAAGATCAAGTATTGGAACAAAATAAAATAGAATTGAAATCTGCGTAATGCATACATAATAAAATGTGTTTTGAATTAAGACATCAATTATAATGCTCTGAATTCGTATTGATTAAAATATAAAATATATACTATACATATGTAAATGTGCTTATATTCTATTTACATACATAAAAGTTGCGTTATGGGTTTGTCTGTTTGAAAATTAAATCAAAATAAAATAGAATTAGTGTTTATCGTTGTATTTCTATTGTACATATTTGTGTATATATCAATACATATATATAATATGCATAATTTTTTGTGTCTTAGACAAGCGTTATATTCGCCCTCTTAATGAATACGCGTTATATGCATGCATGTATTTCAAAAGGGTTTGAGGTCTTGTAATCATTGAGCAAGTTAGATTTGGTTGACGTGGCTCCTCAAATATTTAGGTTTGTTGGGGTGAAATCTTTTTGCTTCTCCAGTTTCGTTTAAATCAGCTTGAATTCCTCAAGAAGCGACTAAATTTGCTGCCAGAATATAGTGAATAATATAGGAAATATAGTAAACTGGACATGGTTATCAGTAAAGTGCAGACTCAACAAAGATTATTCAGAAAAATAACTACAATGATCCTTTGACAGAAATACGAAATGTGGAAAAAACTCTAAAATATATTAAGTCAAAATTATAGGTAAAATTGAGTTGAATATAATATAAAATTTTTGATATGTTGTTAGAAAACTCCAAATTTCATTTTATGAGTATTATAAAAATTTTTAGGTAAGTCAACTTTTCGTATAGAAAACTCGAAATGAAAAGAGACAAAAATCACCTTTTTTCTAAAAAAGAAACAACAAAAAAAAATGATTTTTCAGAAATTTCATTTCGTCAAAAATATATTTGCAATTTTAAAAAATATATACATTCACAACAACAAGGTCTAGGCCTTGATTTTTTGTGATGTCAATGTTGTAACGCTTTTTGTCAATGTAATTTGATTTAAGAAGACTTGTAGATACATATGTCTGCTTCAAATTTTGAACTAATGTCTGTACATCTAACAAGTCCCGATACTCAATTTTTTTTACAAATTAAATTTTGGCTTCGTTCGCCTTTTTTTCTTTAAATGTCACTGATCATATTTCTTATTATTTTTACCGACCGTATTGTGTAATTATGTGATGGCAACAAATTTTGCATATCGAGTTTTCGGTGGGAAGGTACTTCTCCATAGTAGGGAAGTGTAAATAAACTATTTTTAGCAACCTGTCGGTCTGTCGGTCTGTGTGTGCACGCGTGTATCTCAAGTTCGGCTGAACCGATTTTGATGAAATTTTATATGTAAGTTTATTTCTACCATGGCACGGGTTGATCAACTTTTGGTATATATCAGGCCTCGGGAACTGCACTTTTTAGCGGGCCTGTTTTACATTTTGAAGAAAATATTCAACCGATTTACTTGAAATTTTATATATAAGCTCAGCTCGACCGTCCGTGAAAATTCCTAGCTTTTGGAACAAATCAGGCATCAGCAACTGGACGTTTACTACGGGCCAAATATACATTTTTGTGTATATAAAGGGAAATAATCAACCGATTTCATTGAAATTTAATATTTGAATTCCTAGTATTAAAACAATGAACATACAAATTTTTTGGAAAGATCAGGCATCGGCAACTAGACGTTTACTACGGGTCAAACATACACTTTTGTGTATATAAAGAGAAATAATCAAGCAATTTCATTGAAATTTAATATTTGAATTCCTCGTATTAAAACAATGAACATGTAAATTTTTTGGAAAGATCAGGGCTCGAAAACTGATCTGCGGGCCGATTTTACATTTTTCACCATATCTACGGAACGAGTTGATGGAATTTCTTGAAATTTGATATTTGAGTTCTGGATGTTACCGAAACTAACTGGCGAGCATTTCAGGGAATTAGGGTAGCAGAAAGCGAAACTTTACTAAGAGCCAAATTTACATTTTTCTAGGTATGTTAACTAATAGCTTACTAATGTCCTAAAAATTGGAAAGAAGTATTTAACAGACATTTTTATAATATTCTGTAACACTTTCATTTAAGTAGATTAATACATAGACTAATACACAATGCGGTCGGTTATGTGGTGACTACATCAGATTTTTTTCTTTTTTTTACGTAAAAAAGAGTTTAATATTTCGAAAAATCTCAGGATATCATACCCATTTTTTTAAAAAGCTATCCATTTAAATTCTATTGCACGAAAAAGAAAGAAAGATAGCAGGAAAGAAAAAATGATATAAAAATTTCAAATTCATATTTCAGTATGGTTTCAAATGCTAATGAGGAAGGATGTATGATTTTTCACGTACATTTTATATTTCCTAATAAGGTAATTTGAGTAGTGTCGGCTAATAAAAATGTTACTAAAAGTAATATAGGTTGACACATTTCAACAATTTGAGTTATCTCATTTCGGTTATTTATACGTTACTTATAGAATTGTTTCAAATAATTTCTTGAATAATTTTTACCTACTTTGAATTATTTTTTTTTTTAAATGATTATTTTAAAACTATTTGAAACATGTGATATTGAGTGCTTCAAAAATTTTTTTGTGCTCTTCTTTCACATTTTATTAGCAGGTAAACAAGAGCAATCTGTTTATAAAATCGCCCTGCCTGTGTATGAATCTTACTAGTAAATGCAAACGGACAAAAAATTTATATCAGGAGCTACCACCTATTTTACAATCGGAGTTTTTGAGTCATTTGCTAAGATACTATTTCAAAAATAAAAAATATATTCGAATCCGGTCATAAAAATATATTATTATATTTTCCAAAACCTTTTAAATATTTTTTTACTTAGGTAATATATTAAGTTTTAAAAATTTTTCTGAAAAATAAAGGTAAAATTTAGAAGTGTATCCGTGACTTCAATAATACGCTTACGTCGTAAATTTTACAAAGTATCACATTTCAAAAAGTTTAGTAAAAGCTCTTGACATTCTACACTTTTCCTGAATGCGTTTTACACGTAGTGGCGTCGTAAAATAAAAGTACATCGGGTATCGAAAAAATCGAGCACGCTTTTCTTATAACTTGTCATATAAGTGTTGCCATAAATAGCCAATTAAATAAATTAGCATAAAATGCAGCATAAAAACGCAACGTTTTTAATGACTTGGTAACGTTTATTAAAAATCAACATTTGCAAAGAACTTTAAATTGAAATTTTTAAACAAACTTCAAAGTATGTAGTAATATTCCCCTCTATTATGAACATCGGTATCGGCCGATATATTATCGGCAGTTCTAATCGGTTTTAGGTTTCTTCTGTATTATGAACCGATACCGATAAAAATATTTCAACTGATTAAAAGAAGCTTTTTCATATAAATCTTTGTTTTTGTAAATTGGAGAAAAACTTTTTTTTTTCCAATGACATTTGTTTTCTTTCAAAAGTTATTTTCAAAAAATTTTTAAAATTATTTTGAATTTGGTTTTAATGTGCTAAAAAGTTGTTGTAAGCAAATTATTTTCTGTTAAATTTGTAAAATAAAAATATACATATATTGGGAAAATGTCGCGCGCATTATATTTTGAAAGTGAAGAAACGTTAGTTAGTGAAGAAACGCGAGCTATTCAAAGACGACATATAAGAGATTCAACTAATCCATTGGATTTAGACAACAAAATGTATGTTTATGTACCTATTTGATTTTATTATTTATATAATATGTACACATTTTTTAGATTTATCCAGAATTTCAGATTATCATTCCTTGCCAGGTTTAAGTCCTCTTCCATTTTTTCTACTAACCGTGCAATTTGTTTTTTGTTGCTTACGATTTTAAACCTAAATAAAATATATGAATAACATTTTGAAAAAAAATAATTTAGAAAAAATGCTTACATTTTAAAAAAGCAATTAATTACACCAGTTTCCTTGATAAAATGAAGATATTGCAAAAAAAAAAATCTGTCGTCTAAAAATTTGTACCCGCTTTTAAATCGGGGAAAATCCGACAATTTATCGTTTTCATAATACCAGCTAATACGTTTCCTATACAGGGAAAAAAAGCTTTCCTGACTCCGATAAAATTTACCGATAAACAATGTTGGTAATACAAACACAAAATTTTGCCGATAAATTATCGTTTATCGGCCGATACCGATATACATAATAGAGGGGATTGTAAAAATTGTATTTCAAAATGTACGAAAAGCTTTAGTAGTTTTTTTTACAATGTAAAGGTATTGAAAGCTTTGAGACGGTACTACAACCGTATTGATACCGTACTTAAATCTTTTTTACAGCATTATTGAAGTCACGGTATATAAAATTTGTATTTAAAAAATAATAATTGATTGTATTTTAGATATATTTTTTTAATTTTACTATGAATACTTTACTATATATTCATATCAATATTTAATAATTATCTTTCATTAATTATATTTTCAACTTGACACTACAGGTACTTCCCATATCTTGAGTTAACTTACCCTATCAGAAAAAAAAGCTGTTCACTTAAAAACAATGAAATGCTTTCAGTAGCATATAAAACGTTGAAGGCGAAGATTGTGCTTGTTGCTTTTCCGCTGTTTTATATGTATTTCAAAAATTTTAAAGTGATTATGAATGAAAATATTAATATATTTTTTTGATTTTTCAAATATATTTTCGAAATTTTACCTGTTTTATACAAAATGAGAATTTATTTTAATATGTCTTCTCAAAAAATAGCCACTTCGATTTAAAAAAACCCATATAAAATAAGGTCTTACCATTACATTTCTCTGGAATACATTCTTCTCAGAAATATGTTGAACTATGTAGTAGGTATTCATACGGGAAAAGTATTTAAATATAATATGTACATATGTATATGTAACAGCAAAAAAACCGTCGCACTTAATTTTTTTTCTCGAAATTTTGTATTAAATTAAGTTTGCCGTTGAAGTGGCCGCATCGAATCAAATAGTGAAAATTGTTTTTTGTTTTTCTCTCTTCCCCTAACATAAAAAAACAGTTATTTTGTTATTAGTTATTTAAATTTATGTGATTGTTAGAACAAGTTCAAGTTATGTACAAAAAATTAGTGAAAAATTGGTGCTATCCCCGGAACAAAAAGTGAACATCTTGGCATTATATTACAATAACGTGTCAAATAGACAAATTGCGTTACAATTGGGAACAAACCAATGGAGCGTGAGAATTTTTTTGAAAACTTTTATCATTTCTGGCTCTTTGTACCGAAAAATTAGTAGTGGCAGGCTGAAGCTTCTAAATGAGAAGAATGAAAGACTTTTAAAACGAATATCCTTTAGAAATCGCTTTTTAAATGTAGGGCAAGTAAGGAAGATATTAGAAGATCAGACTAGGATCAAAATTTCAAGACGGACAGTACAAATTCAATTGAATAATATGAGAATGGTAGCCCGGAAGCCAGCTAAGAAACCGCTTTTGAACAAAAAAATGAAATCGCAGTGGTTGGAATGGGCAAATAACAAAAAAAGGATAGAGGAGAACTGGGAGGCAAGTACTTAATATTTTCAGATGAGTCCAAATTCAATTTGATTGAACCTGATGGATCGCTCACAGTTCGTCGCAGAATTGGTGAACGATATAATGAAAATTGCATTTTGGCTATTACAAGATATTCTGTTGGAAGCTTAATTCTTTTGGAGAGTACAATAAATGCCCAGGAGTACATAAAAACTATTCATGAATTAGTAGTTTCAACAATTGAGCAGCTTTCGGATTATACAGAAAAAGTAATTTTTCAAGATGACTCTGCGTCATGCCATAGGGCTAAAACGGTAAGTATTTCTGATATGGTTTCAAGTTTTAATATTTTTTATATTACTTTTTTTTAGGTTCAAAAATACAAGAGATTTGGGTATTTCATCCCTTCTTTGGCCTGGAAACAGCCCAGACCTCAATTCCATTGAGAATCGCTAGAGTATAATGGGTAGGAAAATCCGGGAGAGACGGCCACAATCTTTAGTGGAAATGAAAAATACAGTGTGAGAGTTTTTTCTACGCTGGGTGTATATTCTATATTGTATATACTTTTACACTATTTTTAAGTAAAACAAGAAAGAACAATATTGAATTACAATATAAAAAAAGGTACTAACGCAACTTTTTTATAAAAGGCAATTTTATTTCCTACAATGCATTTTTCATACATTTTTCGTACAAACAATATTTGATATTTATAATTTGAAATTTATATGAAATGTATGAAATATGCATTTTTCGCATGTTTTTTTTAACAAATTTAACACGTTTTACTGGGAAAACTATGAGGGACAGAGGAAAATGTTATATAGGTTAACTTTAGGTCACATCGTAGAGCATCGAAAAACGAAAAAAAATAAAAATTTTTGGGAAATTTCGAGTTTGCAAAAAAATTAAAAAAAAAAAAACAAAAATTCTGACTTTGATAAAAGTTGTATCTCGAGAGCTATGGCCCAAATTAAATTAGTTGTAAGAGTAGAAATATAGAAAGATTCAATCGCCTGTAAAACAAGCTCCTAATGGTAATTCTGTGTTGTATGATTCCGAAGCTGTAAGTATTTATATGCAGTAAAAGTCCGTTACCTTTTTTTTCAGGCTGCAGCTCGAAAACGAGTATTTATACAATTTTTACTAGATATTGATCAAATAATCATGCCTGAAATTATTTGTCACTTTATGTGAAATACCCTGTATAGTTCCAACAAATTAACTATAGATAAAGAGCCTTATTCTAGTTGTCGAAGTAGAGCGACAATTGTCGTCACGACTTGAATTTGATATTCTAAATGGCGATTAAAGTGACACGTGTCGTGGAATAGCGGGAAAATGTGTTTCAGGTATATTCCAGTTGTCGTTGTAGAGCGACACATGTCGTAATGAAACGACGTTTTTTGTCGAAAAGTATTTAACAAGTGACAAGCGAGATGGATACACCAAAAATGTAAGTTTAAACAAAACAATTTAATAAAAATATAAAAAACAATAAATTTTGTAATTTAATAGATAAATTAAACCATATAATATATGGTTTAAAAGTCTGTAATAGCTTATAAATCTGTGAATAAAATAAAATGTTTGTAACTAATGTATTTGAAAAAATTATTATCTTACACTACATTTGGCAAATCCAATGGATTAGAGCTGTCCCTAATCTTAAATCTTTTGATCCTTAATTGTTGCTTTTTTTCAATTTCGGAGTCTGATGAATCCATAAATCATAATGCAAATGACGACAATTTTTATTTCCCTCGTATTTAAAAAAATAAATATATACACCGATTTTTTTTTTAGTTTGAACTTTACTCGCCAAAATTTCTTTTTAAAATGTATCAATTTTACTTGAAACGTTTCATTTTCGTTTATTTCTCGCAGTCACGTCACTCGACAACTAGAATACCACATTTCAAATGATGTGACAACGACAACGACAAATGTCACGTAAGTGACGCGACAACTAGAATAAGGCTCAAAGTCTTGTATGGGAGGACTTACAAATTTATGGGGTTATTATGGTTCGCGAAACCTTTGTTCTTGAATTCGCCTTAGTGATATTATGATTCGGGTAGCGAATAAAATTTTTTCGTTGGAAATGTCAAAACTGGAAGCAATTTTGAAGACTTTGTTGATATGTGAGTTCATACAATATGAAGTTTATTTTAGGTCTGTTTGGTGGAAGACAGTTTTTAAGAACTTTAAAAAACTATTGTGAGAAAAAGGTAAATCATTTGTGATAAAACAATTTATAATTTCTAAATATCTATAACAAGGTAAATGTAATTAAAAATACTTCTCTATAAATAATATTTATGTAGTATCTTTAGCATGTAATATACTTTTTCTTTTATGGCAAAACAAAAGTAGTGTTTGTATGTATATATGCAATATACGAATCTAAATTTTCCTATTTTTTTTATCATTTTATATGTTACTGAAACTTCAACATTTCTTCAAGATTTTATATTATCTTCAACATTTTATATGTTACTGAAAGTATTTTATTATTTTTAAGTGAACAGTTTTTTTTTCTCATAGGGTAAGTTAACTCAAGATATGCGAAGTAACTGAGGTGTCAATATAATATAATTAGTGAAAGATAATTATTAAATATTGATATGAAAACATAGTAAAGAAAAAATTTGAAGAGGGCATTAGAAAATAATATCTAAAATACAACCACATATTTTTTAAATACAAATTTTATATACACTTCTAAATTTTACCTCTATTTTTATTTGAGAAAAATTTTTAAAACTACCTAAGTAAAATATTTAAAAGGTTTTGGGAAAGACAATTATATATTATCTTAGCAAATGACTCAAAAATTCCGATTGTAACAGATAGTAGGTACTGATGTAAATTTTTGTCCATTTGCGTTTACCATTACGATTCATACACATTCATTTTATAAATAGATTGCTCTTGTTTACCTGCTAATAAAATATGAAAGAAGAGCACAACAAAATTTTTGAAGCACTCAATAGAACATGTTTGAAATAGTTTTAAAATAATTATTTAAAAAAAAATTGATTGGAAGTAGGTACATACATATTTATTTTTAATAACTCAAAAACTAACTGAAATTATTTGAAACAATTCTATAAGTAACATATAAATAACCGAAATATGATAATTCAAAATGTTGAAATGTGTCAACCTATATTACTTTTACTAACATTTTTGTTAGCCGACACTACTCAACTTACCTAATTGGGAAATTCAAAATGTGCATGAAAAATCATACATCCTTCCTCATTAACATTTGAAACCATACTAAAATATGAATTTCAAATTTTTTGTCTTTTTTTTTTCCTCCTACCTTTCTTTCTTTTTCATGCAATAGAATTTAAATGGGAAGCTTTTTAAAAAATGTGTATAATATCCTGAGATTTTTTAAAATATTAAACTCTTTTACGTAAAAAAAAAGAAAACTAGTAAAAAATATGACACGATCAGTGGCATTTAAAGAAAAAACCAGCAATGAAGCCAAAAATTCGTAATATTTCGTAAAAAAAATTGAGTATTGGGACTTGTTAGATATAAAGACATTAGTTGTGGGCTAACAAAAAGGGTAATGAGAGTATTATAATGTGGTGTGTTTCAACAGTTTGAGTTATTATTTGATTTCAGTTTTTTAAAATATGCTTATAGATTTGTTTCAAATAATTGTAATTAGTTTGCAAGTTATTAAAAATAAATATGAATGTAGCTTCTACCAAACAATGTGTTCTTGTACATAATTATTTTACTCAAACTTACTATATTTAGTTGCAAAATTTATTTTGTTTTTTTCATATTTTATTAGCAGGTAAACAAGAGTAAACTATTTATAAAATGTTCCTGCCCGTGTATTTATGTTCTGTCTTTATTCTAAACGCAGAGAATGTTATATAGAGAACAAAAATTTACAAAAGCATCTGTTATTTTACAGTCGGGATTTTTGAGTCATTTGCTAAGAGTATTTTATTTCAAAAAGCGGAAAATACTCATAACGGCCATAAAAATATATGATACGAATAAGTTTTTAAAATTTTTCTCAAATAAAAATTGAGGTAAAATTTTGAAATGTATATAGAATTTGTATTGGTAAAATAATATTGCATTTATGTATATATTTTTTTCATTATTTATATCAATATTATAATAATTATTCTTTCATTAATTATTTTTCAAACTTGATACTATAATTAATTATCATATTTTGAATTAACTTACCCTATGAGCTCTTCACTTAAAAATAATGAAAAGAAAGCTCTTCACTTAAAAATAATGAAATGCATTCAATATCACATAAAATGCTGAAGGCGAAGGTGGTGCTTGTAGTTTTTCCGCTTTTTGTGCATTTTAAGAATTTAAATAATTATGAATCAGAATATTATTATGTTTAATTAATATTCGAAATATAAATTCGGAATTTTACCTGCTTTAGAGTAAGCATGAATTTATTTTGTATTTCTTCTCAAAAAATAGGGTATAATCGGAAAGTAGTCGATGCAGCATCGATGCGTAATCATTTAAAAATCATGTGCGAAAATGCATCAATACGGTAGCACTTTCAAAGTTTAGCGTCCAAAAATGTCAAAAATAAGCATCGTATGCGTCATTTATTAAATCAGCTGTGCATCAATTTTTTTTGTGATTTTGTGTTGATGCAGAGTTTTAAAAATGGATGCTGAGAAGTAAGTAATTTACTATTATAAATTAATAACTAACAAAGTTAATTTATTTTTGATAATATTAACTTTTAGTAATGAATTAACAAAAAAAAAACGAAAATTGGACGGAAGCCCAAACAAAATTATTATTAACAACGCGATTAAAATATGAAACAGATTTCGTAGCTGGCAAAAAGAAAAAAGGAATTTTATGGAGAAGAATTTTAAAAGAAATTAAAAAGAATGACCCAGATTTTCCTTTCAACGTGGAAGCGTTACATAGAAAATTCATATTAATGTTTTCAGATGTCTCATATATTAAAATTCCCAAAACTATCTTTAAAATTTTTTGTTTTAATTGATTTTCCATGGTTGATAATATTTTAGCACTTTTAAAGAAAATTTTTTGAAAATAAATGTCAAAACACATATGATTTAGAAAATGTCCAAAAATGTCAAAAAATTAGTGCATCAGTAAGGTAAACGCATCACATCGGTATAGTATCAGCAATTTTTTTTTGCATTGATGCTGTATCGATGCGCGTTTTTGATTACTTTCCGATTATACCCATAGCGATTTCAATTTAAAAGCCCATATAAGGTCGTATTTTCCCTCTTAGCATTGGATCTTGTTAGATATAAAGACATTACTCTTAATAACTTTATTATAAGATAATTTAATACTTTTATAATAATTAATTAAGAAGACCTTTATGTTACTTTTTTATTATGAACTTTATTTAATACTAGTCGAACAAGAAGTGTGTGCTTAAATCTAAACTTATATATAATTATATATAGAGAATTTAACCCTTATAACATTTACCTTTACATATTAAGTATTATTGCAACTGTATTAAGTAGAGTTAGAGACAGTGCTCCTACTCGGTCCAAAGAAAATGTATCCAATTTCCAGAAAAAAATGTATCCAGCCTATTAATAATATTAATTTGCTTTATTCTGCATAGTGAGTTTTATTATTTATAGTAATAAATATGATTTATAAAATAGATAATAGGAAACTACATAAAATTTCAGAAAGGTCAGAAAATATACGTCCTGTAGCTGAGTTAAAGACGATTTGCCATGAAAGTTTTTAAAAAATATGTGCTGTCAATGCATTTTCTATTACACCTAGTTTACACCAATATGCTTCTTATATGTTCTTGTCTGAAAGTTCAAGATTTGAACACAAAGAAGGTGGTAACAATTTAATATAGTATCTTTCTTACTTTCTTTTAAGAAATTTAGAAATATGTTTGGAAATATGACAGCAAATAACGTTTTTTTGAAAATAGAGTAATTTCGTAATTTAATATTAGCAGCACTTTGACAGTTTTGTAATATTTATTTAGTGTTTAAAAAAGAAATATACTTATTTTTCAAAAAAAATTTCAAATTTTGCAAATGTGGAAAATTGCGGCATTTTGGCAGATTTGCATCCAAGTGATTTCAGGTGACGACAGTGAGAGAGTAATAACAGTACATTACTTTTGTATAATAAATTAAGTGAGTAAATCTAACATCGTAAATTAATAAAATTATGATACACGGTGTTTACAGACTCCTCTGTAGAAAAAATTGTTTGCAGTTATAATTTATAACAATGTTATCTTTACTCCTTTACATAGCAAAGTACAAATAATATGATTTTAAATTTAATTAAATTAATAATTATTATAAATTAATTTTTTAAATTAATTTTAAAATTAAGTTGTATTTTTTAAATAATGCAAAAATTTAAATTACAATATAAAAACTCTGAAAATTACTTTAAAGTTAAAGAAACTCAAATTTGTACATAATTTCATTCTCGCACCCGTATACGTATATTTATAAAAACACTTTGTTTTTGTATTTTAAAGAAAAATTAGTCAAATTATTAAAAATTAATTAAGTTATTAAAAATTAGTTCAATATCAGAAATTTTAAAATGAATCTGGTTTTTTTATTCATGCTTCTGGTATTTCTAATGCTTTCAACACTTTCATCGAAATTGTTACGGACATGAGCAGACTTTAACCTATCTATGGATGTAGTTTTTCTTTTCCTACCAAAATTTTGAAAAATTATTCAGCGCGAGGCATTACTTGAAAGAGACCTGTGTATGGCAAGCTTAATTTATAACTGCCCAGTTCCTCACGATTAAAAATGTTAAAGCAACTGATTTCAGAGATAGTGTTTCTCAAATCTCCAATAACGACCGGTTTTATGTTTAAAAGGATCCAAGGCAATGGGCACTCTTCCTTTGTGGAATATCCTTAATTCACAAAGGTAGATGAAACCGCTTTACAAAACCGTTGGACTACTGATGATAGATAGACGTATGTAATTTATTGGAACCCACAATTCCGAAAAAAAAAAAAGAATTGTGTTCCTTGGTTTGTCGTTATGGTTCGTGAAACTCTAAACCTAAATATCCAAACGTTAATGAAATTATTCGCTTCTGCTCTAGCGGTTATGTTACGTAATGGAATAGTTTCCGGCCAGCGAGTGAAACAATTGCGAATGGTTAATAAGTGAGTGAAACCACTGAATGGGAAAAGACTCACCAAATCAATATGGATGTGTTTCAACTGTGTTATGATGAAAACAATTTGAGCAAAACCACAAATAATTTGCGTAGTCTGATTAAAAGATTAGAAAGTAGAATCAAACAACTTCACGTTCTTGTTATAGATCCAACAGTCGATCAAGATCTTTCAATTTTCGAAATAATGTTTTCGTCTGAAACAGAAAATGTGTTGGTACCATAAGAGGCTTCGTAACAACGCGAAAAATGTATCAAACCGTATGTTAGAGATTTTTCTGCTGCACATTCTTCGCCAAAAAACGAAAAGGCTCACTTCATATTGAGTGGTAAAGTAACACACAAATTTTTGTTGACTATTTGTTTCTGATCTTGGTTATTGATTGATATTGGAGCAGAAATTTCCCTTGTACTTAGAAAATTCTTCAACAATAGTGTAATAGTGATTGTAATATGAATTTGCTGCTAATGGGCATTCCTACTTTTGGATTCAAATCAAAAGTATATTTAAATTTAGGTAGATTTAAATTCGATCAAATTTTTTTATCGCTGCGGTCGATCACGCTATTTTAGGTGCGGATTTTTTGTTCAAATTTAAGTTGTACTAGTAGATATACCACAAAAACGCTTAATTGACCAAAAGACATTAATAGATGTTAAATGTCTTTATTCGTAACGTGTATGAAACACATCTAGAATTTCTCCAATTGTTTATGACAACGAATTTCTCACCTGCAGATATTAATGAAGAAGTTAGACATGATGTTGTTCATCGCACCGTAACCAATATTCTTTTGCTCACCCACGTCGTCTAGATCCTCAAAACTTCAAAATCGCGAAATATAATTTCGATTTGGCGATTCGGTTTGGAATTGGTCGTCCTTCGTCCTCATGCGTAGCTTTCTCTCTATATGGTCCCGAAAAAGGCTCCTGGGGAATGGCGACCATACGGAGATTACAGACGGCTCAACGCACTTGCGATTTTTGACAGATATCCTTTGCCAAATTTGCAAGATTTTGCAACAAGGATCTTAATGGTTGCATTATATTTCCGAAATCGATTTAGTACGCTTATCCTCAAATTCCAGTATTAGAGTCCTACATTTACGAAACCGCTGTAACTATATGATATATTAATTGCCAAGGAATGTAAGGAACATCTGCGATTAGTTTTCGCGAAGTTAGATGAGTACGGGATGAATGTGAACTCCACAAAATACATTTTTGGAACTTCCGAGACAAAGTATTTTCTCGCGGTATTTCTGTAACAAAATAAAGAATTCAAACCATCTGTGATTTTATTTTCCCAATTCTTAAAAGAAACTTCAAGACTTTTGGAATGGTTAATTTTTATCATACGTTTATACTCTAACTCAGCAGGCTCTCAATTCTATTGTACGATCTATTGAAAGAATCTAATCATAGGTACCTATGTTGATGCTTCTGATGATGCTGGTGATTCGGTCGTGGATCAAAAGACAAAAGAACTGTACCTCAACTTGGCTAAACCAAAAATTAGGTCTGTTGGACGAAAACAGAGATATTTTGACAGTAGAAATACTGGACAAGATATTTAATTTAGTTTGATTATTTGAAACTCCAGACGTATTTCCGTTACTATTTTTATGTCATGATGAATATTCTTTATGATGATTATCACTCCTTTTATGTCATGAAGAATATCCCCTAAGTGGGTTTGGGGAGTAAAAATGCCCACAGCAGGCATGCTTTGGGTACGCCTTTGATCCAAAATGGGCGGCTTCGTGATCTGCGTCTGATTTCAGACGGACTGCAGTAAAAAAATGTGGCTGGTATCAATTGTCTTATAAATAAATACGAAAAGTCCAATATGAAAAGTACAGCAGGAATATTAAAATATTGTCTGCAGAGACCACGGCTGTCGGCGAGGGGTTGACTAAATGTTCAAGACGTTATTAGCGTATTCATGAACTTAGCGTATTAATGAACATAAAGAAGACGTTATTAGCGTATTAATGAACTTGTTTGTCAAGAGCTTAAGGTCCCTATGAACTTTTGTAACTTTGGCTAATCAGCTAATCTACGTCGCCAAAAAATAAAAATATTAACGGATCACCAGCCACTTTTTTTTGCTCTTAGCAATAGAGAGTAAAGGAAGGAAAAGAGAACATAACTACAAATAGTGTCAAAAGAATACACAAATCTGAAATTAAAAATATTGATTGACACGAACTCGTCAATTATTTTTTTTGATCATAGTCAAAAATAAAAGTTTTTGGTATAAATATACGCAGGCGTAATGTTTAATTGCATAAATCGCCATCTTGTGAAAGCAAAAAAAAAAGTTGAGAGAAAGCAGCTATTAATTCAATGCGGTGACTCCATTTGGATTCATCATGTGTATCAATTTGCATAAGGAAGCTCTCTCTGTTGACTGGGTTTTTTCTATTAATTCCTCTAAAATACTATTAGTATTAAATACTGTAGTATTACCAATAACAATACTAATTTATTGCTCTCTCATCTGTTAGCTCTCATTCAAGAATTATATTCTTTGAATTTCAAATAAAATGCCTGGTTGAAGAAAAAGTTTCTCTAAAGGTTAGCAGACTTTAGCATCATAAAAAATGTACACAAAAATAACAATAAAGTAGTTTGGGTCAGCTTTATTCACTATGAAAATAAAAACTTGATTATGGATAAAAATATTTCTAAGGGTAAAATATCAGCTGGCGTTTTTGTCAGTGAATTTAGTAATAAACATACATATCTATGTCAATAATAGCTTATGTTCATTTTGAAAATTACAGGCTAAAATTGACTAAGTATGTATGTATATACATAAGTTTTTATGGATTACATTTTATGGAATGTAACTAATTTGGCTTCTAAAACCGGCCTGATATTCTCCAATTTGTTCTTCATATATTGGCTTAATTTTCTAATATAAAATATTCGACAATATTTGGTAGGCGTAGTTTGTCTCTGATCTTGTCTTTTATAAAACATTCACATTCTTCGTCGAACCATTCCATTTCTATTTTTCATGACATTTTGATATTGTTCTTTGATATGGTTTGCTCATATTTATCATTGTCCCGTCTAATTTTTTGGTTCCTCCTCTTTTTACTATATATGATATGCTTTGTCTCATTTATGTAACAACTAGGAAATGGTCGGTATCACAATTAGCAACGCGAAATGTTTTCGCATTTGTAATTGATGAAACCCAGCTTTTCCATATTACTACATGATCGATTTGATTTACTTCATTTGTTCCTGGTATTTTCCATCTACCTTTACAAATATTTTTTCGTTAGAAATCTGTACTTATTTGTAGTTGTTGTTTGCATGCGAATTGACATAGTCTTGCCCGCTTTTGTCGGTTATTTTTTATAAAATGTTTATTATTGTAATTCATTCTGCAATGAATCGGGAATAATAATAAATAAGTAGATAAATAAATAAACAAAAAATAAATAGACAACAATAACCAGCAGTATAAAATAAACAGAGAACTAACGAATGTCGCAAAAGAAATAGTTAATGGCTACAATTCCATCATAAGACAATTAGAATCGAGAGAAAATTATTCTCAGACAATATTTAATGGTCTTGTTCCTCGAAAGTACTGGAGAGCTCTAAGTAACGCCAGCAGGTCTTAGACTCAATGAAGGGAAAATCCCAATCTACACCTCCCAGTGGTGAGGAACGGGCAACGGTCTTCAGGACCGGCTAACGTAGATGGGGCCGAGTGGTTGTCGGGATAAGCAACCGGACCAGTTTACTGGACAGGGCATCCTTATGTCCTGGGAGTGAGAAATCACTCCCAAAGGCGGAGGAACTTCCCGGGGAAGTCAACGGCACAGGATCAGGCAGGCAAGGGGAAACCACCTGATTACAACAATTCCCACGAAAGCACTTATGTTTAAATGAAAAGGAAAAATAGAAGAAAGCTATGTGACCCGTTTAGCAATCGGCGCTACTCTGATTCCGGGTTGGAGAGTGTCAAATTGGTTACCGGGCATGCAGGAGTGGAGGAGCGGGCTCTGCATGCAAAATATGCTACCGTCTCCAAAATCAAACTCAGAAATAACAACATCAACATAGCAACATGGAATGTTAGGGGTCTACTTCAAGCAGGAAAACTCGAATTGCTAGAGAGAGAGTTATTAAAACAAAAAATTGATATCTGTGGCATAGCTGAAACACACTGGAAAAGTACAGGACATTTCCAAACAGACCATCATAAGATCTTTACAACTGGTGATAGTGTTTCTTCGAGATGCGGTACAGCGTTCATTGTTAGCAAAAAAATAGCCCAACACATTACATCGTACGAAATTATCGATGACAGAATTATTAAGATCTCTGTAAATGCTAAACCTATGTGTCTCCATATAATACAAGTGTATATGCCGACATCTGAAGCAGAAGATGAAGAAATTGAGGCAACATATGGGAAAATAGAAGAAGCGTGTAAAAAAGTACCAAACAAGGAACCGTTGCTTATTATAGGAGATTTCAATGCTAAGGTCGGCAAAACATATGACGAACAACTGAAAGATGTTGTTGGAGCTTATGGCATTGGAGATAGGAATGAACGAGGAGAACGCCTGTTACAATTCTCTATAGACAACAATTTCTCTATAATGAATACCATGTTCAAGCATCATCCGCGTAGATTATCTACTTGGACACATCCGAACCAAATATATAAAAATCAAATAGATTACATATTGATCCGTAAAAGATGGAGAACCTCTGTACGAAACGTGAAAACTAGACCTGGTGCAGATTGTGATACCGACCACAAGTTACTGGTATGCAACTTTATGCTTAAACTTGACTAGATGGAATAACTGCAGAAATGAATGGACTAGATGGAATAACTGCAGAAATCTTGAAAGTAATGGAAGATCATGCCATAGATCACTTATTGGCCCTGTGTAATATTATATGACAAACAGGGGTATGGCCAGATGACTGGGTGCATTCTATATTCATACCAATTTATAAAAAAGGCTCTCCTCAGATATGCTCAAACTATCGCACAGTTGCACTTATACCACACGCCAGCAAGGTATTTCTACATATTATACATGAAAGATTAAAAACCTTCCTCATGCCAGAAATATCAGAAGAACAAAGCGGCTTTGTCCCCGGGAAAGGAACTAGAGAACAAATATTAAATGTACGGCAGATCATCGAAAAAGTTAGGGAGTACAATTTGACCGCTTTTTTATGCTTTGTTGACTACAAGAAAGCTTTCGACTGCGTCAAATGGGGATCGCTGTGGATGATTCTGACTCGGATGGGGGTTCCTGGTCATTTGGTAAAAATAATTCACAGCCTGTATAACAACAACACCGCAACGGTTAGAGTCAACCAAATAACGTCAAACACATTTTCAACAAAGGGGGGCACAAGGCAGGGCTGCATACTTTCACCATTGCTGTTTAACATCTATACCGAATATATAATGAGGGAAGTATTAGACGAGTGGGAAGGCGGAATATCTGTTGGTGGAAGAAAAATAAGTAATTTACGCTAGGCGGATGATACACTCATTCTAGCCGAAAATGAATCCGAACTAGGTATCGTTATGCAAAAGCTAACAACAATAAGTAGCAGATACGGTTTAGAAATTAACGTAGGAAAAACAAAAGTAATGATTATAGATAGAGCGCTAAATAATCAACCAAATATGACTGTGGCCGCTGGGTATGAAGTCGTAAGTAAGTTTAACTATTTGGGCTCCGTAATTTCAAACAATGGGAGCTGCTCAGACGAAATAAAGCGGAGGCTTACAATAGCAAGAACACAAACAGTCAAGTTAACGAAGATTTGGAAAGACAGAAACATAAGTAAAAATACAAAGTGTCAACTAGTAAATGCTCTGATATTCCCCATAGCAACTTATGCCGCAGAAACATGGACTATAAAGAAAAGCGACAGGAAAAAAATCGAGAGCTTTGAGATGTGGGTGTACCGAAGAGTGCTTAGAATACCATATACAGAACACCGCACTAACAATTCGGTATTACAAGAGCTAAATGTTAACCATAGACTGATGAAGAAAATTAGCGAGTCATATTTGAGATATTTTGGCCATATTGCTAGGCGTAATGGAAAAATGGAAAAATTGATTGTTGAGGGAAAAGTTGATGGAAAAAGAGCTAGGGGTCGATCACCTAATAGATGGATAGATCAAGTACGAAAACTAACACACAAAACTGCTGCAGAATCAACTCACCTTGCGCAAGATCGGAATGCTTGGAAGGAGTATCTAAAACATAACATCGAAGATTAAACACATAGTGCCACCACGCCCTGAACAGGGTAAAAGGAAGCAGAGAGAGAGAGAGATTTAATGGTCTTACAATCTTAAAAGAGGAAATAAAAGAAATCACTCTAGCAATTCAAATAGCTAAAGTAGGAATTGTAAACACTAATTTACTTAATAAGAATGACATCAATTAGTTGAAGATACTAAAGCTCTGCATTGCATAAATGAAATTGAAGTTAGGTCCACAATCAACAACAATAAGCAATAAATTGTCTTTGAACACCAAAGACGAATCATTTGAAATAATAGGAGAATGCAGTCTTTTTAAAAATGTAACCACTTGCAGAAAGAATCAATTGGAGAAGTTAAACGAAACGCACTGCATATATAAATTAATAAGAGGAAAAAACGCCAACAACAATACAATCTTTCTAGCAAACTTAATGGAGAAATCGATAACTTTAATACGACAATGCAACTTAAGGACAACTATCTTATTCAGTATCATAATAAGACTATCATAATCAAAGGAAAATCCTTTGAAATTCTTCATGATGATTATCACTCCTTTTATGTCATGAAGAATATCCCCTAAGTGGGTTTGGGGAGTAAAAATGCCCACAGCAGGCATGCTTTGGGTACGCCTTTGATCCAAAATGGGCGGCTTCGTGATCTGCGTCTGATTTCAGACGGACTGCAGTAAAAAAATGTGGCTGGTATCAATTGTCTTATAAATAAATACGAAAAGTCCAATATGAAAAGTACAGCAGGAATATTAAAATATTGTCTGCAGAGACCACGGCTGTCGGCGAGGGGTTGACTAAATGTTCAAGACGTTATTAGCGTATTCATGAACTTAGCGTATTAATGAACATAAAGAAGACGTTATTAGCGTATTAATGAACTTGTTTGTCAAGAGCTTAAGGTCCCTATGAACTTTTGTAACTTTGGCTAATCAGCTAATCTACGTCGCCAAAAAATAAAAATATTAACGGATCACCAGCCACTTTTTTTTGCTCTTAGCAATAGAGAGTAAAGGAAGGAAAAGAGAACATAACTACAAATAGTGGCAAAAGAATACACAAATCTGAAATTAAAAATATTGATTGACACGATTGTAAATATTGATTGTAAATGCTAAACCTATGTGTCTCCATATAATACAAGTGTATATGCCGACATCTGAAGCAGAAGATGAAGAAATTGAGGCAACATATGGGAAAATAGAAGAAGCGTGTAAAAAAGTACCAAACAAGGAACCGTTGCTTATTATAGGAGATTTCAATGCTAAGGTCGGCAAAACATATGACGAACAACTGAAAGATGTTGTTGGAGCTTATGGCATTGGAGATAGGAATGAACGAGGAGAACGCCTGTTACAATTCTCTATAGACAACAATTTCTCTATAATGAATACCATGTTCAAGCATCATCCGCGTAGATTATCTACTTGGACACATCCGAACCAAATATATAAAAATCAAATAGATTACATATTGATCCGTAAAAGATGGAGAACTTCTGTACGAAACGTGAAAACTAGACCTGGTGCAGATTGTGATACCGACCACAAGTTACTGGTATGCAACTTTATGCTTAAACTTCATTGCATAAGTAGATCGCAGCAGGGGCAAAAACTCACGATTACTGATAGGGATGGGTTTATGCAAAAGTTAATTTCAACGTCACCTGATAACATACAAGAAACTGAAGGATCAAATGAATATTGGAACAAGTTCAAAAAATGGATAGTGTCAGCCGCAATAGAAAGCAGAACGATACAGAGGCAACAAAAACAACACTGGATTTCAAATACCACGCTGCAGCTTGTTGATAAGAGAAGAGAATTACGTCACCACGGTAGAACTACGAGTCCAGAAGAAATCAAAAAGCTGAACAAACAAATTAAAAAAGCTTGCTTCATGGACAAAAACAACCACATTGCGAAAGTTTGTGCCGATTTAGAGAGATACTCCACACAGAATGATACAAAAGAACTATTTAAAACGGTAAAGTATCTGGTGAAAGAATTCAATCCTCAAAAACAAATCATAAAAGATGAAAATGGAAAAACGTTTACAGATGAGAAAGAAGTTGCAGAAGTATGGAAACAATACTGTACAAAACTGTTCAGTACCAGTGTTAATGATGTGTCAAATCTGCAGTTTGAGCAAGAACTGGAACCACAAATAATAAAATCTGAGGTAAGAAGCGCAATAAATAAACTAAAAAGCGGAAAATCGGCTGGACTAGATGGAATAACTGCAGAAATCTTGAAAGTAATGGAAGATCATGCCATAGATCACTTATTGGCCCTGTGTAATATTATATGGCAAACAGGGGTATGGCCAGATGACTGGGTGGATTCTATATTCATACCAATTTATAAAAAAGGCTCTCCTCAGATATGCTCAAACTAAAAGGTATTTCTACATATTATACATGAAAGATTAAAAACCTTCCTCATGCCAGAAATATCAGAAGAACAAAGCGGCTTTGTCCCCGGGAAAGGAACTAGAGAACAAATATTAAATGTACGGCAGATCATCGAAAAAGTTAGGGAGTACAATTTGACCGCTTTTTTATGCTTTGTTGACTACAAGAAAGCCTTCGACTGCGTCAAATGGGGATCGCTGTGGATGATTCTGACTCGGATGGGGGTTCCTGGTCATTTGGTAAAAATAATTCACAGCCTGTATAACAACAACACCGCAACGGTTAGAGTCAACCAAATAACGTCAAACACATTTTCAACAAAGGGGGGCACAAGGCAGGGCTGCATACTTTCACCATTGCTGTTTAACATCTATACCGAATATATAATGAGGGAAGTATTAGATGAGTGGGAAGGCGGAATATCTGTTGGTGGAAGAAAAATAAGTAATTTACGCTAGGCGGATGATACACTCATTCTAGCCGAAAATGAATCCGAACTAGGTATCGTTATGCAAAAGCTAACAACAATAAGTAGCAGATACGGTTTAGAAATTAACGTAGGAAAAACAAAAGTAATGATTATAGATAGAGCGCTAAATAATCAACCAAATATGACTGTGGCCGCTGGGTATGAAGTCGTAAGTAAGTTTAACTATTTGGGCTCCGTAATTTCAAACAATGGGAGCTGCTCAGACGAAATAAAGCGGAGGCTTACAATAGCAAGAACACAAACAGTCAAGTTAACGAAGATTTGGAAAGACAGAAACATAAGTAAAAATACAAAGTGTCAACTAGTAAATGCTCTGATATTCCCCATAGCAACTTATGCCGCAGAAACATGGACTATAAAGAAAAGCGACAGGAAAAAAATCGAGAGCTTTGAGATGTGGGTGTACCGAAGAGTGCTTAGAATACCATATACAGAACACCGCACTAACAATTCGGTATTACAAGAGCTAAATGTTAACCATAGACTGATGAAGAAAATTAGCGAGTCATATTTGAGATATTTTGGCCATATTGCTAGGCGTAATGGAAAAATGGAAAAATTGATTGTTGAGGGAAAAGTTGATGGAAAAAGAGCTAGGGGTCGATCACCTAATAGATGGATAGATCAAGTACGAAAACTAACACACAAAACTGCTGCAGAATCAACTCACCTTGCGCAAGATCGGAATGCTTGGAAGGAGTATCTAAAACATAACATCGAAGATTAAACACATAGTGCCACCACGCCCTGAACAGGGTAAAAGGAAGCAGAGAGAGAGAGAGATTTAATGGTCTTACAATCTTAAAAGAGGAAATAAAAGAAATCACTCTAGCAATTCAAATAGCTAAAGTAGGAATTGTAAACACTAATTTACTTAATAAGAATGACATCAATTAGTTGAAGATACTAAAGCTCTGCATTGCATAAATGAAATTGAAGTTAGGTCCACAATCAACAACAATAAGCAATAAATTGTCTTTGAACACCAAAGACGAATCATTTGAAATAATAGGAGAATGCAGTCTTTTTAAAAATGTAACCACTTGCAGAAAGAATCAATAAATAAGAGGATAAGAGGAAAAAATCATTAATAAGAGGAAAAAACGCCAACAACAATACAATCTTTCTAGCAAACTTAATGGAGAAATCGATAACTTTAATACGACAATGCAACTTAAGGACAACTATCTTATTCAGTATCATAATAAGACTATCATAATCAAAGGAAAATCCTTTGAAATTCTTCATGATGATTATCACTCCTTTTATGTCATGAAGAATATCCCCTAAGTGGGTTTGGGGAGTAAAAATGCCCACAGCAGGCATGCTTTGGGTACGCCTTTGATCCAAAATGGGCGGCTTCGTGATCTGCGTCTGATTTCAGACGGACTGCAGTAAAAAAATGTGGCTGGTATCAATTGTCTTATAAATAAATACGAAAAGTCCAATATGAAAAGTACAGCAGGAATATTAAAATATTGTCTGCAGAGACCACGGCTGTCGGCGAGGGGTTGACTAAATGTTCAAGACGTTATTAGCGTATTCATGAACTTAGCGTATTAATGAACATAAAGAAGACGTTATTAGCGTATTAATGAACTTGTTTGTCAAGAGCTTAAGGTCCCTATGAACTTTTGTAACTTTGGCTAATCAGCTAATCTACGTCGCCAAAAAATAAAAATATTAACGGATCACCAGCCACTTTTTTTTGCTCTTAGCAATAGAGAGTAAAGGAAGGAAAAGAGAACATAACTACAAATAGTGGCAAAAGAATACACAAATCTGAAATTAAAAATATTGATTGACACGAACTCGTCAATTATTTTTTTTGATCATAGTCATAATTTAAAAATCTATTTTTATGGTAAAACTACAGTAAATAAGATGCATCCCAAATATTTTCAATATTCAGGATCCAATTACAATCATCAAACAGAATAAAGCCAACGTGATAAATTGCAGTCTGAAGTTAGTTCAAACAATCCAAATCTGAACAATCGAAGAAACGCTGCATCACGGGAACAGTCAAACGAGATTGCATCATAAACAGTCAAAACAAACTGATGTTGAGGAATAAACACTTCATTAAGATAAATAAACACTTCTTTGCTAGTACTGTTTCTTAGCATTAAAAAAATAATAATAAAAATAAAAGTTTTTGGTATAAATACACGCAGGCGTAATGTTTAATTGCATAAATCGCCATCTTGTGAAAGCAAAAAAAAAAGTTGAGAGAAATCAGCTATTAATTCAATGCGGTGACTCCATTTAGATTCATCATGTGTATCAATTTGCATAAGGAAGCTCTCTCTGTTGACTGGGTTTTTTCTATCAATTCCTCTAAAATACTATTAGTATTAAATACTGTAGTATTACCAATAACAATACTAATTTATTGCTCTCTCATCTGTTAGCTCTCATTCAAGAATTATATTCTTTGAATTTCAAATAAAATGCCTGGTTGAAGAAAAAGTTTCTCTAAAGGTTAGCAGACTTTAGCATCATAAAAAATGTACACAAAAATAACAATAAAGTAGTTTGGGTCAGCTTTATTCACTATGAAAATAAAAACTTGATTATGGATAAAAATATTTCTAAGGGTAAAATATCAGCTGGTGTTTTTGTCAGTGAATTTAGTAATAAACATACATATCTATGTCAATAATAGCTTATGTTCATTTTGAAAATTACAGGCTAAAATTGACTAAGTGTGTATGTATATACATAAGTTTTTATGGATTACATTTTATGGAATGTAACTGATTTGGCTTCTAAAACCGGCCTGATATTCTCCAATTTGTTCTTCATATATTGGCTTAATTTTCTAATATAAAATATTCGACAATATTTGGTAGGCGTAGTTTGTCTCTGATCTTGTCTTTTATAAAACATTCACATTCTTCGTCGAACCATTCCATTTCTATTTTTCATGACATTTTGATATTGTTCTTTGATATGGTTTGCTCGTATTTATCATTGTCCCGTCTAATTTTTTGGTTCCTCCTCTTTTTACTATATATGATATGCTTTGTCTCATTTATGTAACAACTAGGAAATGGTCGGTATCACAATTAGCAACGCGAAATGTTCTCGCATTTGTAATTGATGAAACCCACCTTTTCCATATTACTACATGATCGATTTGATTTACTTCATTTGTTCCTGGTATTTTCCATCTACCTTTCTTCTTCTTCTCGGCGTCACAGTCCTGGGTGGACCAAAGCCTCTGCAACTATTGCCTTCCAACGATCTCTTTGTTTCGCTATTTGTGTGTAATTGTTAACTTGCATTTCGAGTAAATCTTTTTCTACTGCTTCTAGCCATCTTTTACGTGGGCGCCCGCGCCCTCTGTTTCCTTGGGGTATACGACTAAAAGCTTTTTTCACGGCTCTCTCTTCTTGCATGCGAACAAAGTGTCCTAACCATTGTATTCTTTTTGATTTTATGAAACGTATTACATTTTGGCCATCAATTAAACTATCTAGCTCATTATTATATCTAATTCTATAGGTTCCTTCTTCCATCCTTATTGGGCCAAAAATCTTTCTTAATATCTTACGTTCAAAGGAGGCAATCATATTTGTGTCTGTGGATTTCAGAGTCCACTCTTCGCAATTATATGTGAGAATTGGTCTTATAAGTGTTTTGTACATTCTCAATTTTAAGCTTTGCGTTAGAAGCCTGGATCTGAACAGTTTTATATGGGCAAAAAAGGCTCTGTTTGCAGCTTGAATTCGTTCTTGAACTGCTACAGTTCTGCTACAGTCTTTTTGGTTACTAAAAATCATTCCCAAATATTTAAATTCTTTTACAGCTTCAAAGCGCTGATTTCCCAAAATTAAATCTTGACCTTGTCTGGTTGATTTTGTTCGCAGCATATATTTAGTCTTCTCTGGGTTAATATTTAGTCCAATATTTTTTCCTTGCCTCTCTAATATTTCGAAACTGTTTTTTGGTTCATCTAATCTTGTACTTATTATTACAACGTCGTCTGCATATGCCAAAACCTGTGTACTTTTATTAAAAATTGAACCTCCAGGATCTATATCTTTTATAATTTCGTGCAAAACCAAGTTAAATATTAAAGTAGATAACGTATCCCCTTGTTTTACCCCCGATGCAACAGTGAAGGGCTCAGTGCAACTTCCTTGGATAAGTACCTTCGCCAATGTTCCGGTTAGGGTACATCTAACTAAATCAACCAGTTTTTTAGGAATACCGCTTTTCTGTAGTATCTGGTATATCCTTTCTCTATACACGGAATCAAAAGCTTGCTTAAAGTCAATAAAAAGACAGTGTATATCAACAGAGAATTCATAAAATTTTTCGAAAATTTGATTTAGTATAAAACATTGGTCCGTCGTGGATCTATTCTTTCTAAAACCACTTTGGTAATCCCCTATGATTTCTTCTGCGAGAGCGCTCATTTTTTTGTAGAGTATGTTCGTAAATACTTTATAGCCGACATTTAGAAGCGATATACCCCTGTAGTTGTCGCATATTGTTTTATCGCCCTTTTTGTGTATGGGAACAACTATACTTGTCAGCCATTCTTTGGGTAGAATTTCGCTCCGCCAGATTTGAACGACCAAGGCATGCATTTTGTTGCACAGTTCAACACCACCATATTTTAATAATTCGGCCACAATAGAGTCCTCGCCACTGGATTTATTGTTCTTTAGCCTATTGAGAGCCTCCTCAACTTCATATATAGTGGGAGGATGAATCTCGTTTTCAACGGTGTAATATATCAATTCGGTGCTATAATTTCCTACGTTTGAATCTAGATTATTATTGTTTACCACTTCGTTAAAATGCTCTTTCCATCGCCCCAATATTTTGTCCTTTTCCCTTATTCTTGCACCGTTTTTATCTTTGCAGACATTTGTCCTGGGCTTGAATGTTTTTATTTGTTTTCTTATGTTTTGGTACATGTTTCTCGTTTTATTTTGATTAAAGTCGTTTTCAATTTGTTCTATTTGCTGTCTCAATTTCGTTTTTTTTTTTACGCTTTAGAATTTGCTTAGCATTTTTTCTTTTTTCATGATAGCGTAAGAGATTACTTCGGGTAGGCCTTTCAAGGTATTTAGTACGCGCTTGGTTCTTGATTTCATTGACTATTGCACATTCTTGGTCATACCAATCGTTATTACTTGTAATTTTTTTGCCTATTATTCGTTCTGCGGTTTCAGTTACGGCATTTTTTAGTTTCGACCAGTTTTCGGAGACAGGTTCATCATCACTGTATTGCCAGCTGTTCAGTTTTGTTGCCATAGAGCTCTGATAGCTCGCTCTTAGTTCTAAGTTTTCTACTATTTTTTCAGTGTCCCAGATGGTTCTTCTAAAAGCGTTCTTGTTTATTACTTTTGAAATTCTCTGTCTCAGTTTGGCAACGACCAAAAAGTGATCAGAATCACAATTTGCACCTCTAAATGATCTTACGTCAATTATTGATGTTGCGTGTCGTTTGTCAATTAATACATGATCAATTTGGTTTGCATTTGTAGATCCGGGAATTTTCCATGTTTGCTTGTGAATATTTTTGTGGGGAAAAGATACACTGCTGATCCACAAACCCATGCTTGCTGCGAAATTACAAATTCTCATACCATTTTCATTTGTGGCATCGTGTAGGGAGTACCTTCCACACACATCGGAGGTGAAGCTTTCTTGGCCTATCTTGGCGTTAAAATCACCTAAAAGAATGATAATGTCATGACGACTGATTCTGTTACAGAAATTCCCCAGTGTGTCGTAAAAATCATCCTTTATTTGTTCTTCAGCATCTTCAGTGGGAGCGTGCACTACCATAAAGGACATATTTTGAAATTTTCCCTTTAGACGCATGTAACATATTCTATCATTTACTGCTTCAAATTCTAGTATAGAGTTTCTTGTGTTTTTGTCTATGAAAAAGCCAGTACCAAACTGACCGGGCCTCTTTGCTCCACTATAGAATAAAGAGAAATCTTTTTTCTTTATTTCTCCTTGCCCGGAGAATCTTATTTCTTGTAGTCCAGCTACATTTATTTTGTACTTTAGTAGTTGTGCAGCTATTTCAGCCATTTTACCAGGCTGCAACATTGTCAAAATATTCCATGTCGAAATTTTCAAATCAATATCCGTGAGTGAATGCATTGGTCTGTACCGTAAAATCCTATTATCGTTCCGAGGCCTTGTTTGCAGGTTCATTACAGGTTGTTTTTTACGAGGCAAAGTTGTAAGCATTGCGCCCAACCCCCTACCAGGAGGACCAGTTCTAAGTATTATAACCCCTTAGAAGAGGGTGATCTGGATATACCCCCAGATACTGGGTCGGCAGAGCCTCGTTCGTAAAAGCAGGGAGCACCACGGGCAGGTGAGGTTGCCATTTGATTGGGATATGTATTCGCGTCCTCAATCCTTGCACCTCCATCTACCTTTACAAATATTTTTTCGTTAGAAATCTGTACTTATTTGTAGTTGTTGTTTGCATGCGAATTGACATAGTCTTGTCCGCTTTTGTCTGTTATTTTTTATAAAATGTTTATTATTGTAATTCATTCTGCAATGAATCGGGAATAATAATAAATAAGTAGATAAATAAATAAACAAAAAATAAATAGACAACAATAACCAGCAGTATAAAATAAACAGAGAACTAACGAATATCGCAAAAGAAATAGTTAATGGCTACAATTCCATCATAAGACAATTAGAATCGAGAGAAAATTATTCTCAGACAATATTTAATGGTCTTACAATCTTAAAAGAGGAAATAAAGGAAATCACTCTAGCAATTCAAATAGCTAAAGTAGGAATTGTAAACACTAATTTACTTAATAAGAATGACATCAATTAGTTGAAGATACTAAAGCTCTGCATTGCATAAATGAAATTGAAGTTAGGTCCACAATCAACAACAATAAGCAATAAATTGTCTTTGAACACCAAAGACGAATCATTTGAAATAATAGGAGAATGCAGTCTTTTTAAAAATGTAACCACTTGCAGAAAGAATCAATTGGAGAAGTTAAACGAAACGCACTGCATATATAAATTAATAAGAGGAAAAAACGCCAACAACAATACAATCTTTCTAGCAAACTTAATGGAGAAATCGATAACTTTAATACGACAATGCAACTTAAGGACAACTATCTTATTCAGTATCATAATAAGACTATCATAATCAAAGGAAAATCCTTTGAAATACAGAAATAGAAACAAAGTATCTAATATCAAAGCTGCTTCACTAAAATGTAACACAAAGTGGAACCAAATTTAACTTGGAATATTTGTAAGATTTACATCAAAAAAATATTCGCAAATTTGATCACCTTCTGTTCAGCCATCAAGCATTAACCACCATTGGAATCAGTATGATCACAACAATTATCATTATTATTACTGCCGTACTTGTAAAAAATATTACGAGAAAAAAAAAACAGAAAATTTTTATTGTGCCCAGTATAAAAAGTTCAGTATCCGATATGAGTATCCGATATACATTATCACGCGATCAAACGGGATAGGCAAAATTTTTTATTGACTATATTTGATAGCTGTCTTTAAGTCAAGTACCATTTTAATATAGACATGGAGGCTTCAAATATGTACGCTTGAAGCAGTCATATAAGTGGAGTATATATACATATTATTAAATCAAACTGTGTATCTACCATTGAATTAGAAATGCTAAAGAAAGGAACATCGTTGTTTCTACTCTCTGTAAAAATTAGTATCTTATCAAAAACTTTAGGTAAATCTTTTTCTTTGCTCTAAGCATTGTCAAACTGAAATTAACATTAACTGTTAATTACCGGTAGCCGCTAAAATTTACCGGTATCCAAAGCCAGCGTTTTTTTCTTAATTTTTGTTACCGTTTTCTTCCACACCGTACGTTGTAGGAGTCTGAAATTTGAACAGCTTTTAGACACTAATAAACAGTTCATTTCGTTAGAAGTAATTTTTTTAAAAAATGTTATTAAGTACTTTTAATAAGTAAAAATTATAGTTTTAATACAGATATCCCCAAAATATTTTTGCATCTATTTTTTATAAAGTATAATTCTGATTTTGTCAACATGTAGTTTTTTTGCTTTTTTTTAATTTTATGCAGATCACTTTTGTTATCAAAATTTAAATAGTTTTATGATTATCTCATTTTTGAAAGGTGGTAGGTTATTCATGTCCATTTCTCACTTTTTAAATTAGAAATACATAGGTATACTCGTATACTCGTACGTTACATTTAAATTTTTTTAATGTAAAGACATTAAAGCATTGTAATTACAAGTAAAATTATGGACATTATTGTTTTTTATTTTAAGCAAGAATAAATGTTAAATTTGAAATAGATGTAATGCAATTATATACATACATATTTTCACATATACGTATACACATATTCGTATATTAGTTTGTGCACCAATATGTAAAACAATTTTTGTGATATGTCGTTTAAATGTCATTGATTTTCATTTCATTTTTTCTAGGTTTAATTTTACTTGAAAAGTTTATTTCAACTCGCAAAAAGTTTAATTCTATTCGCAAAAAGTTTAAGGGTTAATTTAATCTGAAAATGTTACAAAAAGACTAAAAATGTAAAAATAAAATAAAACACAAAAATTATTAGGAATAATTAAGTGTTCGTATTTGGTTTTGCATTTATAGAATATTCACAAATGTGTCTTGTTAACATTCTAAACAAGAAATTTTATTCACTTTGTGTTCAATGTCCTGATTCCTATATTTTTTAAAATTGTACTTTTTGGAAAGTACTTGAAAAAATGCATAGTGATAAAACCCCTATAACAAGTTGATAATAAGTCTGTCAAGTATAAGGTTTTTAAAAACTATAAAATTTCCAAAAATTTATAAAGCTTTTGCATGGAAAGCGCCTGGGATAATACTTTTTGAACAAAAGTGAGAGAAAATGATGACGTTTTCATTTACAAAAAAATTGTCATCAACAAAAATTTTTTTTAAAAAAATTTTAATTAAAAATAATATAAGATAAACAAAATGAATTCACAAATGGTTTTTTCTAAGTTTCGCACTTTCAAAATCTAAAATCAAAAAAATTTTCAGTTTTTTGCATTTCCAAAAAATATTTGTTTATGTTTGATTAATATTTTGAAATTTGAAGTTTATCACCATTTATAAAGTTTTTAAAAGTTTTTTAACTTTGCCGTCTACTTTATTTTTTTCAATTGAGACTTTTTTTTCTTTTTGCGAGAAATTGCGCCTTTGTTTCTCGTATTTGAGTTTTTTCAAGTTTTATGCCAGACAGACCTAATATATCAATATATTATGCTAGTATTTGAATACATGTGTATGCATATATTATGTACATGTATCCATTTTCTTTCAAATGAATTTCGAAAACTCAATTAAAAATTATAAACCCCTATAATTCCTTTCAGGCGTGGGCCTGATGTATTCGTCGCCCTAAGCGGTTCCTAAAAAGTGCGCCCCCCCTTCAACCGTTTCACCTATTTTATTACTGTGAACAAAATTTAATAGGCATTGCACATTGTGCATCATAAAGCATTTTCTTGTACCTTTACTATGCTGAATTATAAAATGAAAGTCTGGAACTAAACTTTAAATTTTTTGTTTTATAAATTCAAAAACAAGATAATTTATTTTATTTGTATGTTTTTTATGAAGTTATGATCAGATTTATATCAATCATTTAAACTTGATTTTTTGATTTTAACAACCAAAAAATTTACTTTTTGACGTAAGTGAAACTTATTGTAAAAGGTTTTATGAAAATTATATCAAATGAACTTTTTTGAAAAATTTATTTACTTATATACTTAAATGATTGTACATAACGAAATTTTATTCGTAATTTTAAATTTACGAATAAAATTTGGCTTTTTATTTCACAAATCGCCTGAGAAATGAAGCAGCGTATAAAAAAAGTTTCGACTTGCATTCAAAAATTTAAGGAAAATCAAAGTTTCGTTCTAAAATTTATGACTTGAAAACTAAGCTTTTTATGTACATTGGTACAAGCTTTTATACTGCTCATTAAATTTTGTAGATTTTATTAAAATAAATGCATTTTTAATTTTGGAGTTAAATGTGTGAAACAAATTATTGCGCCATTTCATTTTACTTTTATTGTTTGGATGATTTACATAAGATCAATAATTCAACATAAAAATTCTTAACATTCGCTTGATTATTAAACAACATTTTTCCAATTCAATATAAGTAGTAGATATTACCAATGAATATTTAATGCTGTGATTGATAACAGTTTTTTCAAAAACGAAAGCAAAACATAGTAGTAGAAATTCATATCATGTAATTTTGAAATTCATTCAAAATTTTTGTTGTTAAACAAAGAGAAAATCAAAGTATATCTACTTATAAGTAATTCGACTCGTTCCATTCCGTTAGTTTTCGTTTGCATCTTGCTTCCAAATTCTTAAAATATTCCATTTTTTTTAGAAATAGATGGTAATAAGAGTTGTGTAGGCAAGAAAGAAACAAAATATTGTAAACAAACGAGTGTATCAAAAACATTGAACTAAAATAAAATTAAATTAAGTTAGGTAAAAATTTTGTTATTTTTATTTTGATAATAACAAAATTTATTTTTCATTTTATAAAATTTATGTAAAAAATACGAATGTATGAAAGCAAAAGAGTTTGAAATTTCATGAATGAATGTACACATGCATGTACCCGGTACAGTAGATACACAGTATCAGGTAGTGACATAGAAATAAAGTAATGTAAAAAGAAAACGTATGCATACTGATTACTTTATGAAATATAATTATTACCGATTCATGAGAAATATGTTTTAAATTTATTAAGATTGAAATAAAAATAAAAAATTTAAAAATAATTTATTCATTTTATTTATTAATAATAATTATTAATTACAAATGCGTAACACTAAAAATTTAAAATATTTTCAAAAGTACATATGTATTTACCTCTCCACATCTCTTGACAACAAATGAAATTTTCGTGTCGGCTTTTTTGCCTCACACAAAATATTACATCCCAAACACTTCAAATAATGTTTACCCATTATTATAAAAAAATTTTTTTTTTTCGCAACTACTTAAAATTTTTTTTAATATTATACGTCTTTTGAAAATATATTGTTATTATTTTTATATAAATTATAATAATTTTTTTAAACACTTTTTTTCCGCTTCGCTTTTATAATATGAATTCACCTTTTTGCCACCTTGTACTGGAATGAATTACAGAATCTATTGTGTCGCTTTTAAAATTCTTAATATTTTTCCCTATACTTTATATAGGAACAAATAATAAAGTGTCGCCTTTCAAAATTACATTATAAAAAAACAGGTTGACATCTATAGCGTAATCTTTCCCTCTCCCAAAAATTCCTATGTGTATAAAAATGAAAATAAGAAGGTATACTGCTTTACTCTTTTAACTAAGGAAATTTTTTGTATACAAATATTGGTGAGTGATTGCATTAGTGTGATGTAAACGGAGAGTCGAACTACTTAATAGTAGATATACTTTGCAGGAAATATTGGTATACACAATCTTAATATCAAGCTACGCATGCCATTATTTAAGAACATTGCTCTCATTCTCTTTTTCTAATTTCTTTCTATTCTCATTCTTAATTTTTGTTTTTTTTTTTTTGTTCTTGTTGTTTACTAATGCAATAGTATACAGAAAAAGTAATACATTATAATAATGTGTTTGTTTGTTTGGTGAGTGGCCGACAACTAAGCGAAAATAAAATTTTGCATATATGAAGCAATTTAAATATAATGTGTACGAACGAGTGTAGCCAGGGAGATCACTAAGCATAATAAAAATTTTGCTTTGTGATATAATTATATGTGTACGAGCGAGTGTTGATAGGGAGCAATCTCAGCAAAATAAAAATCTTGTTTTATGAGAAATTATATGTGTACGCATGAGTGTTGATCTTATTCATATTAAACAATATAAATTATGTGTGCATGTATATTTTTTTTATTTTTATCGTATCTTGCTTCTATCGTAGCGTATCTTGCTTCTATGTATATTATATGAGACGATTTCACTTATGCATATGTAGAATTGAATGTGTACAGCTGTATATTTTCTGTTTATAGGCATAATATTAATATTTTCTGTTTATAGGAAAAATTAATAATTGCAATTCTGATTATTCATACATTGAAAAAAATATTTTGTGTATTCGTACAATAAATAAAAATAAAAGAGAAGTGTAGAGTAAGAAAGTGTGTGAAAAATTTTCATTCTATGAACATTTCATTGTACGGTGCGAAAGGAAAATATATGAAGATCAATACTTAGTGTTTTGCGTACCTGACCGTTTTTTTCATGGTTTAAATTTATGGTTTTTTAAAGTTTTTAATGGCGCCCCTGGTTTTCTGTCGCCCACTGCAAATGCATACTTTGCATATATGAACCGTCCGTCCCTCATTCCTTTAACATTTATTAGATAAAAAATTAATATTTAAATAAAAATAAATAAAGTAAGTAAGTGCAAGAAGAGGAAATTTCATATTGAATTATGAGTTTAACTTTGGTGGAGAAGTAAAAAAAATAATCATATAAAACAAAAAATTATGAACTTAAGAATTATAGCTTTTATTATCTTAAAAACTTTCTTATTATCATTGCTTTAATTGTTTTGTTTTCATTTTTTTCTTCGTTAGATATGCATAGGCATAATGTGTGTGATATACCTACATATTTATAAAACATGGAGCTAATAATACATGGATAGCCTGCGTTCATATATTTCTTACCCTCGACATTCAATGAGAACGACTTCGAAATCAGCTGATGTCGGTGAAACAACGCTCAATGGGGACGGTAAAATTCAACGACCTGTTTGAGATAAGATTGATTGATAATACGGCTTATTGGTTTGCTGCCTCCAGTATTTACTTTGCCAAATTTGTAAAATCAATTAAATAAAAAATTGTTATACAAATCATGGAAGTATAAATTATCAAAAACATTTCGTAACATATTGTCATAAAGGTTTTAAAATAATTTAAATATATAATAATCTAATATAATATATATTATTATATATTATTAACAATATATATAATATATTTTACGCTGTTTACATTAATTATTTTTATTTTGAAAACAAATTTATTTTTAATAACAATTATTCATTACACAGAGCATAAAAGCCATTTCAACAGCTTATTTTTATTGATTTGCAAATGTACAAGTTAGCGATAGAATAATACATAACGTAGAACAAGTGCAATACCAAAATTGCTGACATATCAATGAAAATTTTGTTATAGAAACTTTCTTCCAAAAATTGCTCTTAAAATCAAATTTCATAACCTTAGTATGAAATGACGTCATTATAAAATTGTAAATTGAATTATTTTTTAAGTGATTTACAATTTTAAACTTCTATTGCTCACTTTGTGTGCTTAACATAAACTTATTCCTCAATACTTTTGCAAAGTAATGCAAAGTAATTAATTAATTAATAGTATAAATAGGTTCAATTTGTAGATTAGGGTTTAAGTTTAATTTTGAAAATCAATTGAAGTACAATAAAACATTATTTTACTTGATTAACATTCAAGTAAAACAATTTTTTTGAACTTTGAACGACTAAACTCGTTAACTGGTAACCGTGACAGGGCAAGTTCAGTAGCTCTATACTCGTGGGAACATAGGACCATTCCAGAGCTTGTCGCAACTAATAAGATGCCAGCCACTATATCCATGAGAACATAGTCAAAGGATCTTGCACCGAAGTGATACTCATCATACCAACAGTAGGGTTTTTACAAGCATAAACATTTTTACCTAAACGGGAGCTCTACGAGGTATCCAGCCATCTGAGGAAACGTCGATCCAAGGAATGAACACAATAATCTTCAAGGAAACATCAATCTAAGAGGAAATGTTTTGTCACAAAGGCAACAAAGCAACTGATGAACATTGGATTTTGCATTTTGTACGTGAAGTATATGAAAAAGCGGAATTCAAACTGCTTTAACACAATTGACTTGTTCAGTAATTGCCCAGCTGGAAATGATTAAAAAATTGAAAGTAAGACTCAAATAAATGGAACAGAGGCTCAAAAGTGTGAAAGAAACAGCGCAAAAAGACCTGCAAGGGCTAAAAGATGAAAAAGAACTACAGGAAATTAGTAAACTGCCCGACATAGTCAAGGAACCCTTTAATGGAAATCCTAGAGAATATGTATCGTAGATTCACACAGTAATGCCCGGCATTAGTTTCCTATAAGATATTCGATGAGGATTGGAGCAACATAAAGGCATGTCTATCCTTATGTTATACCGATAAGCGCGATCTTTTGTTATACGATTGCACTTCGGAACACAATTAGCAAACCTGACGCAGAGACAACGCAGCATGAACGAATTCTTTGCAACAGTCAACCAGCAGTAGTCTTTAATAATTAACAAAATTAAAACATGGAGCTACTTGTAGAAACAGGGCATTAGATGTATTTATAAGAGGAATATATGGTGAGTTTGCATGTATGCTAATGATCACCACAAAGGTCCTATAAATGTCTTCAAAAATCAACTAATAAGTGAAGAGAAGAACATGTACGGGTATGTATAACCGCACCCAAATTTCCATCGACATTTTATACAATTCTAAAAGAATAGACAAAGTAATTCGGCTTTGTTTATTCCTTACAATTATACAAGGAAAGATTTATACCAACACTTATCAATGGTATCAAAATGCGGCAACAATTCATTCAGCAATTACAAGAAGTACTTTAAGAAATCTTTCAGAGTTGCAAAATAGGAAAAACCCAAATGTTGGTCAAAGACCTCAGAAACGAAGAGTTATTCAAGAGGAACATGAAAGAGTCCGCAGAAATTGGCGAGAAAACAAACAGCAATTGCTGGAGAAATACTATTTCTCGCAAATGGGGGACAAAATTCTTCCGTATAAAAGATAGATCTGATTGAAATTATAAGATGCCTTCAAGAAGGATTTAAGGATCTCAAAATGAAAGAAATAGTGATATCGCAGTAAATTGATATAATGATTCCATACACTCTTACTTGCAGGAGAACTATTCATAAGAGAAAAACCTTTCCTTTTTAAAAATTATGTCTTTTTAAAAATGACATCTTTTTCGGAAAATCGCAATGGATAAATTAACAAAACTTACTGAATTTCTAATCAAAGGTCAATGAGGACTTAGTAGATCGTATTAAAGGACTCAAGAAAAGAAAATTGACATTAAACAGCAAAACCGAAAAGTACTATATTTTATAAAAAGCTGGAGCAACGGGTTATGACGCGATAAAACAAATAAAGGGAAAAACAAAGCTCTTTTTAAAAAAAGAAGTAGTGGCAAAACACAATGTGACCATCACAACTGAATGAGGCCGCAGAGTTCATAAGGCACTCTACACCTACTATTAACACTAAAGGTACAATAATACTGTATGTTATCACAGTGCCCAAAACCATAGCCAAAGGGGACACATTCTGTATAGTAGAACCTTGTTAGAACTATGAAAAGATCATGGCACGTAAACTTTTGCAAATGCAAAAACAAAAGGAAGACCATTGTATCAACCCACTTACTCAGGGCTTCGCATAAGAACTGCGAATACTAGTATAACATATAGGTAGAAATTGAAAAACTCCAACTCAATATCCAAATTCAACCGAAGCAAAAATGAAAATAAACTTGAGCTATCTACAAAGCTTGGGGCCCAAAATCGCACTGTCACTTAGTGGTGAGACCCGGTAATGGCGAAGAATAAAGGGGTGATTGAAACGATCAAAGTTACATTCTTGTCGTGGTTATGTCTCGCGGCAAATCCCTTGATTTATGAGTTTCAGTCCTATATCTATATGTCAGCTAAAGGCAGGCGTCCCAAGTTAAGATGGAGCAGCATGTGTCAATGACTAGTCATTAATATGCAAACTCTGGATACTAGACGCCCATCCAGTTTAAACGAGCCTTTTCATGGTATGCCGGGCTCTGAAATAGGTGACTATACTTTCCCTCGCTACTCGTGGGAAAAAAAATGGAAGATGGAAACAACAAAAAAAATATCAACAGTAACAATGTCTTCCTCGTTGCAGAGTTTGAATTTTCTAAATTTTATTGTTACAAATATCACTGTATAGTACACAAATTTTTAACTATTGATTTATTGTAATAATCCTCGGTGTGGAGCAAACAAATATTCTATCTCTTTAATTTGTTTTATGATTGAAATTGAAAATACCGTAATTAAATATTTCACATGAATTAGCAACTTTATTCAAAAAAAATCAAAAACTCAACATTATTGTTTTTTATGTTTTCCTTTTAATTTTTTCTATTTCACATTTCTAACTTTTTTTTGATTAAACTTATATATACATAAATACGCAATTTAGAACATTTCAACTATGTATAAAAATGTTAAGATCTCGAAAGTACTATTGCGAATGCCATCCTCTTTAAGATTTCCTTCTTATACAAGGTTACATATCCAGTTAATTAAAAGTAACGTTAAAGTTTAATTCACTTTTGAATTTGACAAATTATTAACTAGTGTTATTAAATTAAAGTGCATCGTTATTGTGAATGTGTGAGTTATACAAAGTTAATAATAACTAAAAAAGAAATGGATATAGGACATAGAAACTAAAATAACTAAATAAGAATATAGGACAAACTACTATGGCAGCATTGTATTGTTGAAAATTTAACGACAGCGTGAAAGTTCTAATTTAAGTCAAGATGACATTCCTAGTAATGAACATAATAAGCAGAAGTTTGTTTATTAGTTAAAACAAAAAAGTGAAATGTACAAAAAAATGTTAAACAAAATAATATAAAATATAATAAAAAAAATTAAATAAAAAAATCTTGATAAAGTAAAAAGTGTTAATAAAAATATTTTAAAAATAAAATACCAAATTTAAGTGAAATAAAGTTGGGTCAAACCAATGGTTTGTATTGTAGCACTTTTCCCTTCAACAAGTGAAGATTCTGCTTTTAACTACAGTCTATTTGTACCTACCACACTATTAAAATTATTTTCATTCATATATAAAACTATTTCTAGGATTGCCTATATTTAGGATGACGCATATATGCAGTCTTTGAAATAAAGCAAAAATTAATATAAAAAGGGGTTAACATAATGCTCGATTTTAAGGGTTAATTGAGTGAGTTAAGAAAAATAATTATATTTTTTAGTTTTATGGAATTTACCGTTAGTTTTTTGCGTTTATAAAAATTTGAAAAAACTTACGGTTTCGGAAATATAAGGTGTCAAAAATTCAAATTTTACAAATTTCAAGAGGCGATAACTAGAGAGGGGGTGGAGATGGAAAAAAATTTTCTTCTAACGAAATAAACTATTTGTTAATGTCTAAAAGCCCCTAAAATTTCAAAGTTCTACATTATGGGGTCTAGAAGAAAAACGAGATCAAAAATTTGGAAAAAAAGAACTTTAGATAACGGTAAATTTGAACGGCCATTTTGTTTTTCTAAAATTTAACTATAGTATACCGCGCTAGGGGAATCAAGTCGCTGCCTTTCTGCGTTTGAAAAATTTCAAAAATGCTTATGGTTTCATTGCAACAAATATTTAAAAAAGGCCATTTTTAGGGTTTTGGGGGGGTATAACTTCTAGAGGGGGGGAGATAGGTAAAAATTTTGTTCTACGGAAATAAGTTTCTAGTGAAGATCTATGTACGTATGAAATTTCAGCTTTCTATCTTCAAGGGTGTAGAAGTTTTGTAAACAAAAAAAGTGTCCACGGGCGGACGGACGGACAGAGTGAAACTAATAAGCACTTTTTTCAAAAAATTTTTTGGAAAAGTGCTAAAAATAAAACCTAACCAACAAAAAAAAAATGCTAATTTTATAATATAAATTTAATCTTTTCCCCTTTTTTGTTTCATATGCTGTTTTAGGAGCTGTCTTTATTCTTCAAGGATGGTCCATATGGTTTCGATTTAATCCATGGAGATGAGCAAGTTGGAGTTAATTTTAGATAAGTATCATTTGAAGTATTTATATTTTTATGTAGGATGTTTTGTGGTGTTTTCTTTGTAGGTGTGACGTCATCATTACATGGAGTATTGACATAGGCATAAACAAACAACAGTGAGAACTACAACAAAGACAATACTAAGGACAATATTAATACTACTACAGTAGGTGCTCAGGAGTCCGCAGAACCAGAGCTTCCGCAGTGGAGGAATTCCTTCTCGTGCCGGTAGAGGAAAAGTGGCGCTTCCAATGGATACGGATAATCTGGATTAACTTGGACTTATTATACAACAAACTGAGGAGGCTCTGAGAAGATTGGAGATCGGAGTGAAAAAGAAAGGCTCGTGAAGCAGAAGGCCTGCGAATCGGATGTTGTGGTCAACTATTCCCAGAAGAAGGATAGGTTAGAAAGCAACATCCCGGATGCAGGACCCTAAAAAAAGAGGTTGATGAAGGGCAACGTTGAGGGAAAGGTCCTTGGGAACATTCCGCAACAAAACGCGAAAATGACTTCTTATTGGGATGCAGTAGTAAAGGTCAAGGTGGCCATCGCTCATAGAGTGCATCCGAAGTCCAGATGAGAAAAATTAAAGTAGACATCATGGATGAGATGGATAAAGTTGTGGATTCTCATCTACAATTCACTGCAGCGTTACAAAAGGTTGAATGGATATCCGTCACATGCAATAATCAAAACACTAGGGAGTGGATAACCAGTGTCTGCAGAAAGATAAAGCCTTGGACGGCTGAAGTCGGTCCTAAAATGGCGACTAGAGGAATGGAAAGACCAACGACCAGCGCGCAAAAATACAAGTGTCCCGGATAAAACAAAAGGGCTCAAGCCCTTCGGAAAGCCTGGAACTGCTTCAAGATTTGCTATTGGAGGGGCTACTTCAGCATCTAGGACGGCAAAGAGAAGGAAAGTCCATGTAAAGCCTTTGTCTAAAGAGCCAAAGCCCATAGACAAGGGCCAGGAAAAATCATATGGCTGTGAGGTGCATCCAAATAACTCTACAGCATGCTAAAGCAGCTACGGATGTTCTGGTTCACAGATTTGTGAACGATTACCTCCTCATCGCCCTTATCCAAGAGCCTAACATAGAGAAAGACCCGGTTAAGGGCCTAACGGGTCAGCTATTGTATAATAATAGAATTGGGGTTAGGCCCGGTTAACATGTCTTCCCATTCTAGTTTACTGCTCCAAGGACGAGCCTGCTGCTTTGGTGAAGGAGAGGTAGCGCGGGGGTTGCACAGGGTTTACTGTATGCTCAGCCTACCCTCCGAGAGACTGTGCTCATCCAGACGAACATTTGAGGGACCTAGTGGAACTCTGTGGAAGGAGGAACTTCCAGTTTATAATTGGAAGTGATGCCAATGCCTGCCTACTTGAATTTACATATAGCAGTAAATTAACGGTTATGGCTGAAGGGAATAGGCCGAAATTCATAAATGCAGTTAGGAACGAGGTTCTTGACATCACCCTTTGCACTGAGTTTATGGACAGTGGGATTGGTGGATGGTATGCTTCAAATGAGACATCCATGTTCGACCATAGGCAGATTAGGTTTGATATCCTGATCTCCAGAGCCTGGTAGAAGAAATGTAGCGTTTGCCTCAATCCACAGATTGGAGTCAATTCGAAACGTTCCTCATGGATAGGATTGCTCCATTCCTACTTTTGTCAGAACAGTGAGGATATCGAACTTACCTTTGCGAAACAATAGAAGGTGCCCGTGGTGGAATGAAAAGCTTTCAAGGCTTAGACTAAGAGCCAGATAGCTCTTTAAAAGGCAATACACTCACGAGATACACAAGGAAATAATAAAAGCGAAGAGAAATTCGTAGAGGGAGTTCTGTAAGGGCATTGATGAATTCCCCAGCAGTGCGCGTCTTCACAGGGTCTTTTGCAAATAGTATGCTAGCGGGTTACTCTTAACGGAACTGGCTGATGGCTCCATGACTGAAAACCGGCTCTCCTAACTCGGAGACTCTTCGGAATCACTGGAATACGGTCATTGAATAAAGGGTATCTTAGCCCAGGAGAGATGACTGGCAATGATCCCGTATGGTTTTCACGACGGGTAGGATTAGGTGGGCTATTTTCTCCTTTAGGCCCTTCAAATCTCCGTCCAATATGTCGCTAGGGCGTTGTTAGAAATTTTTTCATGCTGGCTATGCTTGGGGTTATATCACCCAAGCACGAAGAGTGGCTTAAGTGACATATATTCCTAAGGCAGGTAAGTTATCAAGCTATCACTCAACGTCTTTCCCTCCCATCAATTGAAATCGATGGAAAAAGCGGTTAATAGATTCATACGGGACTACATGACGGGACGGGACAGACTGAGAACCAATCCGTCACACGAGTCTCAGCATGCATATCAATCAGGAAGGTTTACTAATTTTGCCCTGCGGAGTCTTGTGGGGTTCAGGAAAATTCACTGGAAGTTCCAGAGTGAATTTCCAGCATTATCGACATTGAGAGTGCTTTTGATAATACTCCATAATACGTCATCTGTGAGTCGTTCCACAAACGCGGGATTGATGCGAGGACGTGCAGATAGGTTTATCGGATGCTACAGGATAGGATTATTAAGTCCACCATAACTGACGATACACTCTTCATTTCCGCTGCAAAAGAGGCGCCAGGCGAAGTTCTTTCGCGCCTTCTATTTCAGTTCATTGTAGCAGCTGATCAAAACGCTGGTCTCGGCGGCTCCGGGACGCGTGAACGGGGTTACGCCGACGATGTGGTTTACGTCATACGGGGAAAATTTGAGAGCACTATTTCTGATCCTCTACAGCAAAATTTACGTGCTGTAGGAAAATGATGCGAATACGTTAGGTTAAATATAAATTTCAGCAAGAGCATTTTGGTTGCCTTCACCCGACGCAGAAGCAGGAATAAATTAAGGAATCTAATTCTGTTTGGTGGACGTATCAGATACTCTGGGAAGGTGAAGTATCTGGGGCAACCCAGGATGATCACCTCTCCTGGAATATCCCTATGGATATAGTTATAGGGAGGCCTACAACTTCGTTATGGACGTGAAGAAGCTTTATCGGTTGGACCTAGGGGAATGGACCTAGGGGAATATTTATGGCCTTTGCTGGGTCTATCGTCAACTTCGCGTCGATTGTATGATGCTGTAAGACCCAGCAAGCGGGTGTGGCCAGGCTGAAAAAGCTGCTGAGGTTTACAAACCCGAGAGTCACCGGGGTAACGCGGACGCCTCCCAACGTTGCATTGGAAGTGATGATTGGGTTGTCACTATGTTGCACACATAGTGAAGTAGATAAGCTCGGCTAGTAACATACCAAGTGAGGACGAGGCAGGGCGAAAGCTGGCCCAAAGACTCACAGAGACTTCATTGAGAGCGATCCGACTGTAAGAACAACCATGTCGGATGCCTGTCTGCCGCGGTACAATTTCGACTGAAAGTACAGGGTTCCATTTCTCGATCGGTGGACGTGGGATCGGGGCGACACGGTTATTGTGTCGGGTTTGAGCGTGTGGTACACAGACGGGTCCAAAACGGAGTTGGGTATGGGATCGGGTGTATACGGTGTCTGTTCGGACAGGCGTGTATTTGTGGCCCTAGACCCGTATTGCGCGGTGTTTCAACCCGAAATATATGCGATAGAGATCCGCCTGAGGGTCAATCTAGAAAGAGGGTATAAAAACCATATCATCTATGTGTTCTCAGACAGTAGGATGACATTGTTGACGCTTCACTGGGCTCAGGTTACATCCAAGCTGGTCTGGAACTGCTTTACTTCACTTGTGGAATTGATATCGGTGAACGCAGTCACGCTTATTTGGGTGCCGGGTTACAGCAGGCATGTAGGCAACGAGATTGCCGATGGGCTGGTGCTCAAGGGATCTGGGGCTGACATTGTGCAGCCGCTGCCTTTCTGTGATCTGCGTTCCTCCGCCGTGGAGGCTAGGCTTGCTGCCTGCTCGCGGCGGTATGCGGCCTTCACTGCGATGGGCACGAAGGGATGTCGTCATGCGGAGGTGTTTCTTCCGGCGTGTTTCGGTAGATTCACCGCAGAGTTGTTGGCGATGAACAGCGACCGGATTCGCGCTATTGTAAATTTCTTCACGGGGCACTGCTCAGTGAAGCATTATTGCATACGCTGGGGAAATCGGTCTCCTCCTTGGCCAGAACTTATTGGGGCTGTAACAAGACCGCTGTGCACATCCCTTGCGACTGGGATTTAGATGGGGATTCCTGATCGTTTGGGAATTGCTGTCCAACTTTCTTAGGGATGTCTCCGACTTTTGGACGGGGATATTAAACATGGGAGCGTGGGGAGGCTGCAATAAGTTAAGAATGGCTGCGGTGGCTCGGGGGGTTTTCCTGCCCACTTGGTTCACTTGAAATCTACAATCTATAATCTATCTAAACAGCTTAAATCTTGATAACGTGAAACAACTACAGAAACTCATTACGAATGACATTATTGGAATTACCACAGACTTCAGCGTAACATCAGTTATTCTCTTAGTAGCAGTAATACTGACAGCAAGGAAACTTATGATGAAACGTTCTACTTGGAAACCATTAATTATAGAATCAACCAGAATCCAACTTAATGATATCATAACGGAGCCAATTAGCATTTAACCAACACCAAAAATCGATCCATGGGTCGTGCATTTTTTAGAGGGTGAGAGTTAACGAGAGAATCGGACACAACGTAGTACACGCGCAAAGTATGAGAAATGAAACCAAAAATGCTGACAGATCAATGGAAATTTTCTTACAAAAACTTGCTTTTAAAATTTAATTTCATGATTTTTCGTAATTATAAAATTGTACTTTAAAACTTTTATTTTTTAGGTAAATTTTAATTTTAAATTTTTATTGCTCACTTTGCATACTTAGCATAAAATTATTTCTCATACTTTTAAATGCAAACTATTCAACTAATTAATCCACATATTATAATTCATTTGTAAATTAGAGTTTAAGTTTAATTTTGTAAATCAATTGAAGTACCATAGAAATTCGGATTAACATTCAAATAAAATTATTTTTGTAAACTTCGAACAACTAAAATCGGTAGCTTGCAACTTATTTACAGAACTTACAACACCATTCTTCATTATTTCTATGTATAAATTTCTCTTTTTAACTAATCATATGTAGCCAAATATCTTAATATAACATACCAGATAGGGGCTTTTTTTTGACGTATCGGGTGTTAATAACTACATTCACTTGAAAAACTGATAAAGTTTGTGGTTGTAATTAAAATACTTAATTTTGAATTATTGGGTGTTTTTGTTAATACCTGCCGCAAATTAAAAATTGTGTAAAAATCTTATATATCTATATGTTATTGAAAGTTGGAGTTGAAATGATGAAACCAACTTTTCATTTTGATTCACATTCAAAACCTGAAATAGAGGTTAATGCAAAAATACTCAGAGCACAGGTCTATTGAGGAATTTCGAGGATAAAGTAATGAGGGGAAGCAATTTAAAGTGTTTCTAGAAAAGCTGACATTTCATCAATTATATTTTAATTATTATTTGTGGAATTTCAAATTTAAACAGTTTCGAAAGATCTAGTGAATAAATGTATATTTAAAATTTGATAATATGCATACAATAAATAAAAAATAATCATTGCAATTTTAGAAAAATAACAAAATATACATAGCTTGGATTATAATCACTAATATTTAAATTTTTTTTTAAATATTTTGTTTACCGACCGCATTGTATACAATAAGGTGAGCTTTGTGATGGCAACGAATTTTTCATATCGAGTTTTTCGTGGGAACGCACTTCTCCATGGTAGGGAAGCGTAAATTAGCTATTTTTGTCACCCTGTCGGTCTGTTGGTCTGTCTGTCTGTGTGTGCACGCGTGTATCTCAAGTTCGGCTTGACCGATTTTGATGAAATTTTATATGTAAGTTTATTTCGACTATGACACTGTGAATGAGCTCGAAAACTGATTTGCGGCCGATTTTACATTTTTTTCCATATCTACAGAACGAATTGATGGAATTTCTTGAAATTTGATATTTGAATTCTGGTTGTTACCGAAACTAACTGGCGAGCATTTCTGGTGAAACTAACTGGCGAGCAACTGGGAATTTGGGTTGCACAAAGCGAAACTCTACTAAGATCCAAATTTACATTTTTTTATAGGTATGTTTACTATAATTTTACTAATGCCTCAAAAATAGGAAAGAAGTATTTAACAGATATTTTTATAATATTCTATAACACTTTCACTTAGCTAGACAATACACATTGCGGTCGGTTATATGCTAACCGCATCAGATTTGTTTTTCTTTTACTCATCCTAAAAGTAAGGAACTAACAAATAAATAATATATATATTTATATATATATATATATATATATATATATATATATTTTTTATAATATATCCTAACTGATATATTTTCGCATATAAATAATGTAGTATGTAAACTGTTTTCGAAAGCAGTTTTTTCGCTTGTTCAAGGAAGAAGTGCTTTTTAACCAAGCATTGTTTTGATCCAACTTTATTTTTATATATATGTATGTACATATGTGCATTAGGAACTATATAATGGCTGACAGAAATATTTTTTTTTAAATGATTTTTTGTAATATCGATAATTATATAATGGAAGATAGAAAAGCCTAAAAGCTTAAAATTGAAAAAAAATGATTCACTTAGAAAACTTTCGAAAAAAAAGGTAGAAATTACATAAATGCAAACAATTTTTATGGAAAATAGGGAATTGTGTAGTGAAAAAAATGAAAATGATGAGAAATGAAACCGACAAGTATGAAATAGGGATTAGCTGAATGTCATCATGCAACTGCACTTTATAATATTTTATTGCTCTGTGATATCTGTACGAATTTGTTATCCTATCTATGAGAGTTATAAATATCCCATAGCTGACATAACATTCCAATACCATTAATTTATGGAAAATTTCAGTACTGTGTACTTTTTGTGTACAAAATTTCAGTACATTTTAATATTTTCTAAGATATGGCCAAACTACTATTGAAGTTGCACCGTAGCTATCACAAGGGGTCAAGAAATTTCAACGATTTTCATCACACACAACAGCCCTAATCATACGTTTGTTTTTACGAGATTTCTATATTTCAATTCTAATAATTTCTGAGATAAAGCGAAATAACTTTTGGAATTGTATGGCAGCTACCAGAAGGAGCTAATCAATTTCACCTACTTTTAACAAAGGCTTTGACCCTACTAAAATATTCATTTGTGTGAAATGTCAATACCATAGCTTTTATAGTTTCTGTGAGATATAGCCAAATAAGTTTTGAAGTTGTATAGTGGCCATCAGAAGGAACTTTAATGATCTTTATCAAACACATTGGCCCTACTAATACGTTCGTTTGACGGAAATTTCAATAACGCAGTATTTACAGTTTCTGAGATATGGTCAAATAAATTTGAAAGTTTTATGACAGTTGGTTCAGGTATACAAGTTGTATACCCGAACCAGTACCACGATTATATCCAATTTAAATGAGGCATTTACTATAATAAATCATTTGTGAAGAATTGGTGAGCTTAACTCAATTAGTTTTTGAGTTATCTTTGGGACGGGCGGACAGATGGAAGGATAGAGAGACTGACAAAGCTAAATCGACTCAAAATTCGACGCTGATCAAAAATATATACTTGAGTCTATATCTCAGGCCATTATTTCTTAGCGTTACAAACGGTAAGGCAAATTTGGTATACTCTTTCAACACACGTTCGTATGAGTATAATCACAAGGATTAAGCAAAATAAGAATGTACTTAAAAATTGGGCAGAAATATTACAATTGAAATGCATGTAGAAAATATTAAACATTGTTTTGTAAATTATTTTGCTCTGGAATTATTAGGAAAATAACTTCCGCTTAGTGGCCTAAGAAATACAATGTATGTACATGTACTTATATCGTTTTAACTTATACATACGTAAGTATTTTCACTCTTATTTTAATTTTATTATAAATTCTAATACTTCTTTGCTGAAGCTAATCTATCATTTCAGTATTCGAAACATTTTACTTAAATGAATTTGTTAGTTAGGAAATTTGAACATATATATGTATGTAAGTATTTTACATAAAATTATAATATAAATGATTTTGGCTATGAAAAGCAAAGCAAATTTATGATAAACGAGAAAAAAAATAGAGTTGACCTTATCAACTCTGTGATACCCGCACGAATTTGTTATCGTATGTGCGAATAAAGATGCCATAACAAACTATTGGGCAGACTATGACTTTAAGTTGCCGTATTACCATATTAATTTATGCAAAATTTCAGTACTGTGTTTTCAAAATACTGTGTGTGCCATACTACTATTGAAGTTGTATGGCAGGTACCAGAAGGAGTTAAGTAATTTCAACGACTTTTATGAGACACATTGACCCTACTAATATATTCGTTTTTGTGAAATTTTAATACCACAGCTTTTGTAGTTCCTGAGATATAGCCAAAAAACTTTTGAAGTTGTATGGCAGGTACCAGAAGGAGCCAAGTAATTTCAACGACTTTTATCAGACACATTGGGCCTACTAATATATTCGTTTGTGTGAAATTTCAATACCATAGCTTTTATAGTTTCTGAGATATAGCCAAGTAACTTTTGAAGTTGTACGGCAGGTACCAGAAGAAGCCAAGTAATTTCAACGACTTTTATCAGACACATTGGCCCTACTAATATATTCACTTGTGTGAAATCTCAATATCACAGCTTTTATACCCCGATCATGTCCAATTTAAATAGGGTTCTGGCACTTACTACAATAAATCATTTGTGAAAATTTGGTGAACTTAGCTCAATTAGTTTTTGAGTTATCGTTCGGACGGACGGACGGGCGGACGGACGGACAGACGGACAGACAAAGCTAAATCAACTCAGAATTCGACGCTGATCAAAAACATACACTTGAGTCTATATCTAAGACCGTTATTTCTCAGCGTTACAAACGGTAAGGCAAATTTAGTATACCCTTCGAACATACGTTCGTACGGGTATAAAAAGGGCCATCAAATTGAAGTCTTAACAATTGGCACACGTTTAAAGTGATCTCCCATCTATAAAAGGATTTTTCCTTTACAAAAATTGAAGGGTATATTTGGAAAATTGATAGAGTAAAATTGATAAAGAGGATGACAAAGATTTTCTAGAGGCCGCATGTAATACCTACCTAATTTGAATTGTGATGATTTACGTACTTGCTTATGTACATACACATTTACAAACATAAAACAAACGAGCTTAAATGCTTCCTTAATGAAATAATTTTTGTAGTACTTACATATAATCAAACAAACATATATATATATATAATACGTATTGAGTTACATATTGCGTCAAAGCAATGAAATTTCTGATTACTTATTTTTATTATCTTCTTATGGCTTTGACTCTTTGATTTCAGTTCCCACTCGCCCAATTTCAGGTCTTTGTATTGATCATCTTTTTGTTAGGGAACACAGAAATAATAAACACGATTTTGTTGCAGATATATTAGACTTAGGAATTACGGATCATTGCATGTTAAGTTTAACTATACCGAATGACTCTTTTAATGGTAAAGTTTTTCAATCTGTTTATAATAGTAGACCTGTAGTTAATTATAATCCTTTGAGAAACCGGTTATTATTTGAATTTTGGTATGATGTTTTTGCTGTTGATGATCCTTCTTTGGCTTATTTACGTTTTTATGAGACTTTAAATTTTCATATAAGTAATTCTAGTAATGTTATTCATTGAAGAGCACCTAGGAGACTCAAACCTTGGGTGAGGAATAAGCTATTGACTTTATTAAAGAAACGAAATAGCTTAAGGCTAAAAGTTAAAAAAAATCCTACTAGACAATTTTTATTGGTTAGGTATAAAAAAATTAGTAAATTCATAAAGGAAAAAATCAAAAGTTGTAAGGATAATTATTATTTAACTGAATTTGAGACTTCTAAAGGTAATTCAAGAAAGGAGTGGAAAATTATAAATTCTATTCTTAACAATGACTGTGCTAAATCGGATATTTGTTTAACTATTAATAATGAGTTGGTTAATGACCCTAAAATTTTGGCTAATTATTTTAATAACTTTTTCGTTGATATAAGTGTAAATTTATCGTCTAATTCAAGTGTTCATAGTTTCGGCTTCAGTGTTTTAGATTTGAAATCTGACGTTTTTCAAAGAAAAAGTTTTGGTTTTTAGCCTTTTACCTCTATAGAAATTAATAATATTATTAGGGGGTTAAAAAATTCAGACTCTGTTTCTACTCGTTCTTTTTCAAATGTTTTATTAAAACAAATTTCATTTTTTATTTCTGATATTTTGTACTATATTTTTAGTTTAAGTGTATATAAATGAATTTTTCGAAATGATTTAAAAATCGCTGAGGATTTCCTCTTTTTAAGAAGAGTGATTCACAGGATTCAAATAACTATAGGCCTATTTCGCTTTTACAAACTATTTCTAAAATTTTTGAAAAAGGCATGAAATCGAGAATTGTTAAATTTTTAGATAAAATTAAGTTTTTTAGCAATTCGCAATTTGGGTTTCGCCATACATTAAGTACAGAGGATGATACATTAAGTACAGAGGATGCTTTACTTAAATTTTGCAGCGAAATTTATAAAGGCATAAATAATAGTTATTCCTGTGCAGCCCTGTTTATTGACATCACCAAAGCATTTGACTCTGTTTCACATGGTCTTTTGCTGGAAAATATTTATAATTCTGGTTTTAGGGGCTTTGTTTATGTATGGTTTCGTTCATATCCTAGTAATAGGAAACAGAGGGTTAAAATCGAAAATGTTTTGAGATATACTACTGAAATAAAATGTGGAGTGCCACAGGGTTCCGTTTTGGGGCCTATTTTGTTTCTTATATTTATAAACTCATTGCTTGATCAAAATTAAGGGGAAAGCTACCGCTTTTGCAGATGACTCTGCTTTCACCTATTGTGAAAAAAATTTGATGGAGGTTACTGCGGCTCTGAATTTTGATCCAAATTTAATAAGAAGTTGGTTTTTTCTCATAAACTTGTAATGAGCAACAAAACTAAATATATTATATTTAATTTAACACAATGTTTTAAAGTTGAAAGTGTTGTTTTATATAAATATTTGGGCATTTATATTGACAAAACAATGAATTGGTCGGAACATTCACGTTATTTGAATAATTATTTTAGGAACGTTGTAAGAAATCTTTTTCAATTGAATTGGTATTGTTCTATAAATGTTTCAAAAATGGCTTATTTTGCTCTTTTTTAATTCGAAGCTTCAATATGGTATTGTTTGTTGGGGTGGATCTTATTTTAAAGAATAGATTTACACCTAGTATAACAAAGAATAGATTTACACCTAGTTTGTCATTATTTAAGTATTTAAATATTCGTCCTCTTCGTCATTTATATATTTTTAAATCTTTAAAAGTTTTTTTCATGAGGTCTGGCTCCTTGGTGCAGAGGTTTTATTCTAATTGCAACCTTAGAGTTAATTATATGAATATGACAATTGTTCCAAGAGCTAGACTATCTCATTTTTCACATTTTTATATATTACTTGCACCCAAAATATTTAATTTGTTGCCAGTAGATCTCAGGAGTTTTCGAATTTTATCCGTTTTTGTGAAGTCTCTTAAAAAATGGTTATATGGTTTCGACCATAACGATATTGAATTTTTATTGAATAATAGATAAATTTCATGCATATTCCAAGATTTCTATGTAGCTTTAAATTTATAAAATTTATATGTGATTTTTAATTAATTATGCATGTTTGTTATATATATAACGTTAGTTTTGAATTGAATTAACATGAATTTTTTAAATTGAATTTAAATTATATTAAATTTCAAGAATTTATTCATTATTATGTAATTTTTACTTTTATTGGTTTTTATAATTATTTGAATTTTTTGATATTTCCTTTTTTTTTAAATATAACTTGAATTCTGCTTAGCTTTTATTGTGATTCCCACCACAAACGAAATTTTGTAATAATTTAAAAATTTTTTTTTTCTGATATAATGGCCCTTCGTTACTTGCCTTTATAGTGGCAATAGTTGGGACCATCCTTATTTTTTATTTTTAAGTAATTCTATATATGTACATATTAAATTGTAACTATTTTTAGTTTTGAATTTTGCAACTTTAAAAATAAGGAAAAAAAATAAATAATAATAAATAATAATAATATAGGTGTTCATTAAAAAAATGCCTCTATATTTTTTTACAATATTTAGCTGCAAATTCCTGATTTTTTTTACATGTACAGGCATGTGTATGTATATACATTTATGTACATAAATACATTTCATAACCATAACAGTACATATAACATAAATAGATGGTCCATGTAAAATGAATGTTCAACCTTCAAAATTATTTTACAATTTTATCGAATTTTCTAGCTATTGTGAAGAATTATATACATATTATTATTTAAAACAGGCTCCTGCGAACTTTACAGAATTTAAATGTTAAAGGATTACGCAGCCCATGGGATTTTTTATATACATAAATATGTGCGTATATTCATATGTACGCACAACGTTTTATGAATATGTACTTATATTCATATATAAATACAATAAAAATGTGGAAATGCTTCAAGAAATGTGTTAAAAAATGTTAGTATATTAAGCAAAGTGATTTTTGAATTATTTTTCAAAACGTTTGTAAATACTAATACTGAAAGTATGTTTAGAAACTTTTTAGAAAAGAGGAATAGAATTATTATTATTCATTTTCTAATATATTTACATATGTACATATGTCCGCTTTTTTATTCAAAATATTAGTACACAATAAAATGTCTATAAATATATGTACATATTATATGTATTTATGTTTATATGTTCAAAAATATTTTTAACATTGCTACCCATTTTTCAAATTTTATACTACATACTTAAAATGCTCCACTCTTGTCGTAACAAATCTACATATTTATATATTGTTAAGTTTGTAATACTGTTGTGTATAACATTGCCATACATACATAAGTGCGATATACATATTTAAATTAATCATATATACATATATTGAATGTATGCATATTAAACGTATATAGCAATAAGAATATAATATTGTACATACATTATTATACGTCTATAACAATAAGGATATTACAGTAATATAATATCATAACCTATAAAATTTTTGCAATTATTTACTTAATATGTATTGGATATACCGTGTGTACATAGGCATATATGTACTGTTATGTGGATATATGTATGTACATATGTATGCATTTAAATTAGAACATTTCTCAATATCGTATAAAAGTATATATGTATGTTTGTGTGTATGATTATTATTTTGCTTTTTAAAAGCTATTTTCACGAAAATTTTAAAAGCTTTGTGTACTTAAATGTTTTTTTGTGTAATATATACTTTAAACTTTTTACAGAAAACGGAACAGTACGTACATCCAAATTGTACATTTTAGTTGATTTTAATTAACAAAACGCAAAAAACATAAAATACAATATTCAAAAAAGTGAAAAACTAAAAATTTTTTTTAGTCAGCCTAAAATCAAGTACATGTAAACATAAATAAAATACAATGTTAACTTATAAATTAATATAGCGAGTTTATTTACTTATGTAAATTTCTTAATTATTCAAAAGCGGTGCCTAGAATTTCTTTTGTAAGAAAATGCAGAAAAAAAAATATTTTAAACTTTTATTTACATTTAAATCAAATTATATATTTAATATATCAATTTGTTATAAGTGACACTTTTTTGATACAATTATATTATTCAGACCGAAAATATAAAATTCACATAATATGTCAGCATGTATGTATGGCGTGTTGTTATACTATAAAAAAATATAACATTGTTATGTATAATTCAATCATAATAGCGAAGTATATAACGTATTGCATTACAATTTATTGAAGTATATTTATTGAAAGAGTTTTTGCCGATACTAAATAAGAGAAAATATTATAACCTTTTTCCCAAGAGCTTATTACTTACATATACTCTGCTTGAAGGAAATTTAGAATATAGTTTTGTATACATGCGTATGTATATAAAATCTGTAAAACGATAGGTTAAATTATAAACCTAATAAAGTTGGGTCAAACCAATGGTTTTTAATGTAGCACTTTTCCCTTCAACAAGTGAAAATACTGCTATATTTTAAAAAAATACAAAAACAATCTATGCATACCTACTACTGTACTGAAATCACCTTCATTCATATGCGAAACTATTTCAAGAATTGCACCCATTTAGGATGAACGATTTATGCAGTCTTTGAAATAAAGCAAAAAAATTTCAAGAGATGTTAACATACTGAGTTAAGAAAAATTATATATTTTAATGGCATGAAATTTACCGTTAGCTTTCTGCGTTTATAAAAATTTGATAACGCTTACCGTTATGAAAATACAAGGCGCCAAAAATTCAAATTTTACAAATTTCGAGGGGCGGTAATTAGAAAGGGGCCGGAGGTGAAAAAAATTTTTTTTAAAAATAAAAAAGCTAAAAGCTATTAAAATTTCAGACTTCCACAACCTGTGGTCTAGAAGGAAAAAGACATTAAAAATTTGGAAAAAATGGATTATAGATAATGACAAATTTTAACGGCCATATCTTGTGGTTTTTAAAGTTCAAACATGGTATGCCGCGGTAGAAGAAACAAGAATCTGCTTTGCAGCGTTTGCAAAATTTTAACTTTTAGAGAGGGGGAAGGTGTCCACGGATGGACGGAAGGTCAGACGGAGGGACCCATGGATGGACAGAATGAAATTCTTTAAGCAAATTTTTTTAAAAAAGTTTTGGAAAAGAACTGAAAATGAACCAAAAATTTGATGTAGAAATCCCAAAGAATATTATATATTTGGATAAAATATATGACACATATTTTGTACAATTACTAGTTTACATACATATTATAATTGTATCAGTGTGTTATCTGCATTTGAATATTCATATACATATATAGTTCATATATATGCATGTAGATAACTTAAAAAATGTCCTTGCTTGTAAAATTTTAAATAAAACTTTTAATTCTATAATATTATTATTAGTACGTGCTTGTATATAAAAACCGGATTTATAATAATTTTTTTTTGAAAATTTGTTTAGTTAAAAGCTCTTTTGCGAATAATGCAGTTCATTAAAGAGGTTATATTTCATATATGTATTGATATGCATACATACAGAAACACTATCCATAAGCACTGCTTAATAAAGATATGCAATTTAACAAACATATAAATATTGATTTACACATGTATATAAAAAATATGTTGATATTTTACGTGCGCCTACGCTTTGAGAGTAATCTCTTCAAAATAACTGCATATATTCGGTAAAAGCCCCTTCATTCTAGTTTTTGACAGGACAATAAACATTTGTATGCACATGTTTCTGAAAATTTTAAGACACTCTCTTCTGCATGTTGTTGAGTGTGTTATATCTATGAATTTGTATGTATTTTTATTTCTGTATTGTATCACTGAAAAAATTTTGATTGTTATTTTAATAAAACTGTAATTAAATTAACAAAATTGTCTAATAAATTTAAAACAATTTTAATTGTCACGAGAAAAAATAGAGTTGACCTTGTCAACTCTGTGATACCCGTACGAATAAATATGCCTTAACTGACTATGGGACAGACTATTACTTTAAGTTGCTGCTAATATATTCGCTTGTGTGAAATATCAATATTGCAGCTATCATAGTTTCTGAGATATAGCCAAATAACTTTTGAAGTTGTACGACAGCTACCAGAAGAAGCCAAGCAATTTCAACAACTTTTATCAAACACATTGGCCCTACTAATATATACGCTTGTGTGAAATTTCAATACCATAGCTTTTATGGTTTCTGAGATATAGTCAAGTAACTTTTGGAGTTGTATGCCAGCTACTAGAAGGAGTCAAGGAATTTCAACGACTTTTATTGGACACATTGGCCCTACTAATATAATCGTTTGTGTGAAATTTCAATACCACAGCTTTTATAGTTTCTGAAATATAGCCAAATAAATTTTGAAGTTGTATAGCAGCTACCCGAACTAGTACCCCGATCATGTCCAATTTAAACAGGGTTCTGGCACTTACTTTAATAAATAATCTGTGAAAATTTGGTGAACTTAGCTCAATTAGTTTTTGGGTTATCGTTGGGACAGACGGACGGACGGACGTTATTTCTTAGTGTTACAAACAGTAAGGAAAATTTAGTATACCCTTCGAACATACTTTCGTACGGGTATAAATATACGTTCAAAAACAAACGATTATTAAAATACGGGAAAGTTATTGAAATAACTGCTGATGGCAGTAACGAAACGAAGGCGAAAAATTGAGACCGGTCATTAATTCAATAAAATTATTGTCAGTAGAACATTCGATTGTTGTTAAAATTATAATAACCAGCAGTCGATTTGATAGTAAATATCATTAGTTTGATAACTGAAGTTGTAAAATTATTAGAAATGGTTGTTAATTCAATATACAATTACTATTAATTAAAGGTACATGTTATTACTATAAGAATCAGAATTATTATTTTGGCAATTTTTGTTGTAAGTTTAATATATGACTATTATTAATTTAACTGCGTATATTTTTACTTTAGTAATAAACACCATCAATTCGAAGGCACTTGTTTTCAATTTTTGAATATATATACAATATATTTATATTTACGAGCAATCATTATCATACTTACTACGATAATGTATTAAATTAATAATGAGGGTTGTCACTTTAAGAATGTTGTCAATAATAAACATTTTAATGATAAAATTGTGTACATAACTTCAATCAATTTAATACAGTGGAATCCGCTTATAGTCACTACTGTTTATAGTCATAATTCGGTTACAGTCAACAATTTCGTTGTCAACATCTTTTTTATTATATTTTCATGTATTTTCATTTGTTTATAGTCACAAACGTTTATAGTCACATACGGTTATTGGATCGTATTTTTTGTGAACCATATTGCTTAATTCATATATTTGACGTCGCTTATAGTCACATACTCTGAACGCCTATTTTTTAAAGCGGTAAGTAGTTTTACTACCTACTTTACGGCAAATAGTTTAATTACAATATTTGTTGTCGAATTTGTAGCGGCAAATATTGTAACTTAAATATTTTTTTCTGTCACTTTTGTGTATGTACATACATAGGTACATTATTTCCACAACAAAAATTTGTCATTAATTTAATTTGTAATTCAAAAATTTAAAATAGTGTTTGAAATACGTACATAGAAAGGTAATTAATTTTATTTTTTATTCTGTGTAAAATTTTGTAAATCTTATTTTAAGGCACAATTTTTTTTTTCTACTGACGCTTATAGGCATATGATGCATGACTATAAGTCACACATTTTTATGAAATTTTTTGTGTGACTATAAGCGGACTCCACTGTATATAGTAAAAATTATTTAAAAATTATTTTTATAAATTTATTGCATTGCCCTGGTAAGTATAAGGTCACCGCATTAAAAAATTTTTCGGAACTGCTTGAATCAAGCCAACGTCGATATATGTTGTATGTTTTTCCTCAATTTATTTTCTATTGAAATTATATTTTAGTTTGAAAAAGACTATTAAAGAAGTAGGTCCTTTTCGTTTGCTTAATATATTGTAACAGAAATGAACAATTAAAGGCTTTTAATTGCTCTATTTTAAGCTCTTCTAACTAAAATCTTAAAAATAATTTTTTGCATAATTAGAGTTGATCTTTAATAAATTAAAATTTTCCGTATGTAGATTTATTGGGTACATGATATTAGTTATATGTATACACAAAAATGTAACCAATAACAACAAATTATTATTTCTATACTATGATTTTTGCAAACTTGGAAGACATGGAATTTTATAGCATATAAACAAAATTTTAACAATGTTTTAGAAATTTAGACATGCTACGATTTTTTAAAGTACTGTTTTTATCCAAACTTGTCAAAGATATTTCGTATTAATTCTAATACGACAATTAATCCATAAACACTTTTTCGATCAAAAAAGTTCGCTTTGTTACATTAAAAAATTTGTTCTCTATATCCCATTATTTTTCATGTATTTGTATTAAAAAACTGATTATATCGCGAAAGGAAGAATTTTAAATTTAAAACATACGTAACATATGAACATTAAACCTAGCTAGATTGAAAGAATTTGAACAATAGTTTTATATAGACTAATAATTCGGTATGAAGTTCATAATCCCTTGAAAGAGTTTTCTGCTGTATAGATATTTAAACATATATTCCCGCTAAGCGTTAGATTCTATGTTGATTTTGGTAAGTGCCGTTGTTGCTTTGCACAATTATGAAAGAAAGAGAAAAAACCACCAAACTTTCAAAAATTGTTCAAAGTGCCAAATTGTCTCAAAAATTTATTTCATCTAGTTTGCTTGGATTTGATTTTGTAATCAGATTGCCAAGTTATATTTACAATTTATATCTGTAAAGGTTGACTGAAACATTTTTATTTGTTTTTGCGAAAGGCTTACACTCAACAGGTAACTCAATTATACCTGCTCTTTATATGTTATATAAAAATATTTTTAAATATTTTTAGATGTAAATGACTTAAAACTTAAAAGGATGGTGATAATTTTTTTTCTTCATATAAACTCTATACATTTTTTTAAAAATCATATATGGAAAATCAGAGTTGCTTTCTTTACTTGGTGGCCTTATACTTACATTTTATATTACCTTATATACATTTTTTTCATCTGATTCTGATATTAAAATAAAATAGTTTTATTTTTAAATTACGAAGAAATGTTTGCGGTTAAAGTAAACGAAAATGAACAATATTTCAAATTTCATTTTTAACTAACATTTAATTTTAAATGTAAAGCTCATATTATATTTTAAATCAAATTTTATTTACAAAAATTATTTGAACATTGAAAAATTAAATTTTTACATACGAAGTTCCTCACAAAAAAATGAAAATGTAAACTAATTCACATCATAATAATATAAAAAAATCTGATGTGGTCAGCATATAACCGACCGCAATATGTATTGTCTAGTAAAGTGAAAGTGTTACAGAATATTATAAAAATGTCTGTTAACTACTTCTTTCCAATTTTTAGGACATTAGTAAGGTTATAGTTAACATACCTAGAAAAATGTAAATTTGGCTCTTAGTAGAGTTTCGCTTTGTGCTACCCGAATTCCCTGAAATGCTCGCCAGTTATTTTTGGTAACTACCAAAACTCAAATTTCAAGAAATTCCATAAATTTCTTCCATAGATATGGTGAAAAATGTAAAATCGGCCCGCAAATCAGTTTTCGAGCCCTGATCTTTCCAAAAAATCTATATGTTCATTATTTTAATACGAGGAATTTAAATATTAAATTTCAATGAAATCGCTGTATTATTTCTCTTTATATAAACAAAAATGTATATGTGGCCCGTAGTAAACGCCAAGTTTTGCGGATCGTCGAGCAGAGCTTATAAATGAAATTTGAAGGAAATCGGTTGAATATTTTCTTCAAAATGGTCAAAAATGTAAAACAGGCCCGCTAAAAAGTGCAGTTTCCTAGGCCTGATATATCACAAAAGTTGATCAATCCGTGCCATGGTGGAAATAAACTTACATATAAAATTTCATCAAAATCGGTTCAACAGAACTTTAGATACAAGCGTGCGCACACAGACCGACAGACCGACAGACGGACAGACCGACAGGTTGCTAAAAATAGTTTATTTAGACTTCCCTGTTATGGAGAAGTGCATTTCCACCGAAAACTCGATATGCAAAATTTGTTGCCATCACATAACCTACCTATTGTATACACAATACGGTCGGTAATGAAATTGACTTTAAATTGATCTAATATAAGACTCACTTATTTTGTCAAAATAAAGAATTTAAAAAGTCTAACTTAATATAACATATTCAAGTAAAAGTATGCATCCATTATTAATTTATTAATTAAAAAAACGCAACAATTTAATTCTATTGTAAATTTTTAATTTAAATAAAATTAAAAAATATTTAGCAAACACTATTGCAACCGCTGCATTTCGTTAATTAAATTTGTAATGTCTGGATATTTATTTTTGATTTCAATTCCATAAAAAATATTTTGCACGAAGCTCCAAAATAATGTTGCAGCTGTTCGATATTAAAAATTTAAAATATGAAATATTTCAATACAAGAATCTACAGCTCTGGAAACACAATCTGTTTCATATTTTATACTATTATATTATACAAAAATTTATTCAAAATTACTCATTATATCATTTATTCATTTATTTGTTCATTTATTTATTCATTATTTATTTTTGCTGATTCAATGATTTTGTTTTTATATTTGGGTTAAGAAATCGTTCATTAATTTTTTACGCATATACAGTTGTATGAAACGTCTAATAAATATACGAGTATGTAATTTAAAGTTTGTTTAAGCATTCAAATAGAGTAGCTATTAAAAGAACTAATTATTTGCGTTGACATAATTTGATTAGGCTAGAATAGGTAAAACAAGACCAAATAAATATAACATAAATTTATATGAATATAAAGTATTTGTTACTTTTTTTTAGTATTTAGTAATGGTGGAATTTAGGCGATTTCAAAAATCAATTTTTTCATCCCTTTGTGACTTTAAGTATTATTTTCTTTTAATTGTATGAATAATATAAATAATATAAATTTTTTTGCTTATTTTAGTAAAGAAGTTTAATTGCTTTATTAAAAATCATAACATAATATTTCACTTTAAAATAATTTCTATTTTTTTTATTTTTTTTTAATTTTTCTCTTTCATCAATTTCTTTTCTTTTTTTTTATGATTTCAGTATTGTAATTTACAAAACTTATCATCTCTTCAGGAATATTTTAAATACAATACTAAAATCAAGCATTGAAGTGAAATCGAGAAATTATTATTATATTATAAAACATTGAAAGAGAGAAAGAACTCAAACAGTTACTTGAATGATATTTTTTACCACACTTATTAAAGTATTTTTAAATTATTACTTTTGTTATTACTTGAGCAAATACCACTATCAAAATTGATATTTGTAGTAATTTCAATAGTAGGGGTTACTATTTTAATAAATTAAGTTGTCGAAATGATCATTTATTGTTATTTTAATATGTTAGTATGAGTAATTATTTTCTAACTTTTTATAATGTTCTTTACTCTCTTTCAATGTCCTAATTCTCTCTTCCGTAAAGTACCATTGAAAGCAATAGTAAAAATTGATAAAAAGATTATTCGTTTTTATTTTAATCATACATGTTATTAAAATAATAAAAGTTAGTAAGTAATTGATACCCACATTTAACAAAAAATAATAACAAAATTACATTTATAGAAAAAAGGTAAAGGTATATTTCATTAAAACATATTAAGCACACATTTTTTCAAATTTATTTGTATGTTATAATATTTGTCCGGCTTCTAACAATTCATTATCATTTTCATGTTGTAAATTTGAATTCAAATATAAGAAAACGTTCTTTCAACATTTGAAGAAGAATAGGATATATACCTAAAACTCCAAGACGCAGTCAAAACGCAAAAGAAAAGCAGAACATGTAGCGAAAAAATTGAAACTGCATTTTGTAGACATCTGATCAAAATTACCAGAATTTTTAATTCCCTAGCAATTACTTCTTTTTTTTCAGAAAAATATATTCTGGTAAGAATAATTTTGAAATTAGTAAAATATTTTAAAATATTTCTTAAAACAATTCGAGGAAACACAAAGGCAAGAACAAATTGTTTATTTACTAAGTCTTTTAGTATTTTTATACCCGTACGAACGTATGTTCGAAGGGTATACTAAATTTGCCTTACCGTTTGTAACGCTAAGAAATAACGGTCTTAGATATAGACTCAAGTGTATGCTTTTGATCAGCGTCAAATTGTGAGTTGGTTTAGCTTTGTCTGTCCGTCCGTCCGTTTGTCCCAACGATAACTCAAAAACTAATTGAACTAAGTTCGCCAAACTTTCACAAATGATTTATTGTAGTAAGTGCTAGAACCCCATTTAAATTGGACATTATCGGGGCACCGATTGGGGTAGCTGCCATACACCTTCAAAATTTATTTGGCTATATTTCAGAAACTATAAAAGCTGTGGTATTAAAATTTCACAAAAACGAATATATTAGTAGGGTCAATGTGTCTCATAAAAGTCGTTGAAATTACTTAACTCCTTCTGGTACCTGCCATACAACTTCAAAAGTTACTTGGCTATATCTTAAAAACTATAACCGATTATCAACCGATGTGCTTGATAAAATTCGTTAACATTTCTTCGCTCTTTCTGGTAGCTGCCATACAACTTAAATAGTAGTTTCGCACACACAGTATTTTGAAAAACACATAGAACTGAAATTTTGTATAAATTAATATGGTAATACGGCAACTTAAAGTCATAGTCTATCCCATAGTCAGTTATGGCATCTTCATTCGCACATAGGATAACAAATTCGTACGGGTATCACAGAGTTGATAAGGTCAACTCTATTTTTTCTCGTTTTTATTATAATTATTTAATTACAAGAGTACTTATTTCAAAAATTTCAAATACAAAAATAATATTTTTTGAAACAAAGAGTTATTACAAGCCAATTCAAAAAACAATTAACGTATAAAATGTTGTGCAATTTTTTTTAACGTCATATTGATATTCCAAAATGTAGCGGAAACTTAAAACTCTTTTTGTTATTCTGCAAATATTTCAACACATGGATTCACTTTGTTCATCTTGTATTATTTGTACTTCAATTTTGTTTTATACTTTCGAAATTTTAAATGTACGCAAAAAGGTGCAATTGAAGGGTATTTATCAACCGTGAGTCACGATTCGTGACTCTCACAAAAATAAACTTTTGTATTCAAAATTCAATGAATCACAATCTCATAAACACATTCCATAAAACACATTTTCATAAACTTTAGCTTTTTTATTTCAAAGCATAAGTTCATAAAGCATAAGAGGAAATTTAATAGTTGTGCAACCTTTTTAGCATTTTCCAAAAACATTTTTGAAAAAAAGTGCTTATTAGTTTTACTCTGTCCGCTCGTTCGTGGACGTGTTTACAAAAATTCAAAAATTCTATACCCTTGAAGATAGAAAGCTGAAATTTAATATGTGCACAGATCTTTACTAGAAACTTATTTCCGTAGAAGAAAATTTTTACCTTTCTCCCCCCTCTAGAAGCTGTATCCCCCAAAAACCCTAAAAATGCCATTTTTTAACTATTTGTTGCAATGAAACCATAAGCATTTTTCAAATTTTGCAAACGCAGAAAGGTAGTGACTTGCTTTTGCTATTGCGGAATACTATAGTTAAACTTTAAAAAAATAAAATGGTCGTTTAAATGTACCATTATCTAAAATCCGTTTTTTCCAAATTTTTGATGTTGTTTTTCTCCTAGACCCCCGATTGTAGGAGCCTAAAATTAGCAGCTGTTAAACACTAATATCTCCACCCCCTCTCAAGTTATCGCCTCTTGAAATTTATAAAATTTGAATTTTCGACACCTTATATTTCCGAAACGGCAAGCTTTTTTAAATTTCTATAAACGCAAGAAGCTAACGATAAATTCAATGGAATCGAAAAGTTTAATTAATTTTCTTAACTCACGCAATTAAACCTTAAAATCGAGCATTATGTTAAACTATCTTTATATTAATTTTTGCTTTATTTCAAGGACTGCATAAGTTGTTCATGAATGAAAATAATTTTAATAGTGTGGCAGGTATACATAGTCTGTATTTAAAAGCAGTATTTTCACTTGTTGAAGTGCTACTATACAAACCATTGGTTCGACCCAACTTTATTTAAGTTCTGCGGGAAGACAAATAATAATTACCAAACTATTTTCGGATTTTTTCGTAGGCTTTTCGCCGAATCTTATATTTTTCAAATAAATCTTAATGCTTTTCACCACATTGATAACTATTCTAGAACTACCTTTACAAATTTTGTAACTCTTCTGCGGTTGAAAATTATCTTTCCAATTTGGGATCTAGATCTGGGATCTCTAGGACCAGATGGAGTTCTTGTCATTATTTTAAGCAAATGTAGCTTTTCTCTGGTTTCCCCTCAAACTAAATTTTTAAGGAAAGAGGTTTTAATAATACATCAAAATTTTCCAAAAAATAGGCTCTGTAAGAAGCACAGTTGTGCGACTCTAAGCAATTTTTAACAAACTATACTTTAAATGGATAAGTTAACATATCATTCATAAACCACTACGACCACATCATAATATGCAGATGGGGTTCAATGTTGGGTTTATTAAACGTTGCCCAAAGGAGTTAAATTATCCTTATGTCTTAAAATCTATGCACTTGTGAATCGTCCGCTATCATTTGGAATATGCTTCACAAGCATGGTCACCCTATTACAATATACTTACATTTCAACAAAATTGAGTTTATTAAAAAAAAACTTTTTTTTAAGTTCGCATTACGTCTACCTTGGAAAGGCTCCATTATCCTTCTACCTTATAAACATCGAGTCAAATTAATTGACTTACCCACGCTAAGCCAGCTCTCGTTTCCCTTATCTTTTCATGGTTTCTTTTCATAGGATCAATTATGGGAAACATAAACCTATCAGTATGATGAGTTTATGCAACAAACGCAGACTTGACTTTTTACTAACGAAAGACACGATGAAAAAACTTTTATTTGTTTATAGTTAAGTATTGTTTCTTTTAATTCTTGTTTTAAGTTTACATTGTTTATTTTATTTAATGGAGTTAAAGTACTAATAAGTTTTTATATTGTATAATTTTCAAAATTAATGTTTAACTCAATAATTATTTGTTATACATAGTTTAAAAAGATATATGTGTTCTTTAGTTTTAATTTTCGTAAAATGTTTGAGCAAAACATAAATAAATAAATATTAAATAAAAAAATAGGTAATAGAAACATAATTGGTACATGTACGTTATTTACATCAAGAATATACAGTTTTCCGAATTGGGAAATATACAAAAAAAAAGCAATATTTATTAAACTCAATATTTCTAAAAATTGTTTTATATTTTTTTACCTTTTACATTTTGGGAAAATCTTAAAAAATATTATCAATTTTTTAATGTTTTTACAACACAAAACTATAAGAATGTCTAGTACTAACATTCTAGAAAGATAGAATTTTCACTTTTTCCAACTAGAAATTTGAAAAAAGTTGATTTTGTGGGAGATTTATGATATTAGAAAAGGGCCTAAGGGGGGAATAATGCATAAAAATACGTGTGAATCTGTAAAATGTCACTCTCTCTCTCTTAGAGTCCTAATATAAATGAACTCTTTATATACGATTGGATATAAATACTTAATACCTAAAATATTAGAAGAATTGGGAATACTTTTTTTTCATTTACGTTTTTTCTTTTTATTTTTTTCCATATGAAGAGAATAGGCTGCCATTACATTTACGCGCTCCGCCATCAAGTTTAGCGGGTATAATATAATGTTCGGTTCTTTGTTTCGATTATCCTTTGTTTAAAAGATAGGTGGCATTGAAATTCATTTTAAGAATATATATATATGAGAATGTAATCAGAGAAAGAGTTGGAGCTTTGGACGAGTAATATAGTGAGCAGTGTTCCCACTTGGATACAATTGTATCCATTTGGATACATTTTTTGCTTTAAATTTAGCTTGGATACAAAGATACTCAAATCTGATAAAATGCCGAAATTGGCTACATTTCAAAATTTTGCTGAAATATGGATACATTTATTCTCTAAACACTAAATAAATGTTACAAAACTGTTAAAATGCTGCTAATATTAAAACGCGTAATTGCTCTATCTTTCAAAAGTGTTATTTGCTGACATTTCTAAGCAGATTTCCGAGTTTACTAGAAGAAAGTAAGAAATCTGCTTTATTAAATGAGTGCTGCCTCTTCCTGTATTCAAATCTAGAACATTTAGACAAGAACGTACCAGAAATATTTTGGAGTAAGCTAGTTGTAATAGAAAATGCATTGGCTGTACATATTTTTTAAAATTTTTCCGTTTTAATGGTGAATTGTCTTTAGCACATAGTGCAACAACATACATATATGCATTTGTTTTTTCTGAACTTAACTTTTAACACATTTAAAATATAATAGAAGTTGTATGTGATTTCTTAAAGAATTTACTATAAATAAAAAAACCAACAACAGGACGGCTTGGTATAAAAATTCTGCTTTATGAGGTTGGATACATTTTGGATACATTTTTTCCTCGAAATTGGATACATTTTGTTTTTACCAAGTGGGAACACTGATAGTGAGACGAATGAACAGTGAGATAGAGAGGGTGGAGAGAGAGGTTGATGAAAGATAGAGAGAGATACAGCGAGATTTAGATGAAAAGTGAGAGGGAAAAGGAAATTAAAGTTAGAGAAACAGGAAAAAGAAGAGGAATATAGAAAAGAAGAGCTGAAGAGAGATTGATGAGAGGAAGAAGGTAAGGGAGAAAGAATGTTAGAGAAAAAGAGAGATAGAAAGAAAAAAAGAGATAGATAAAGAAACGGAGATGGAATGGGAAAGAGAGATAGAGAAGGGAGAAACTTGTTTTGAGATAAACTAAAGAAATGAAAATAATAACTAATAGAACTTTCAAGCAAAACTTTTTGCATTATTTTTCAATCAAGTTGTTTGATTTTGTTTATATCCGACGTATATTCTAAATTTATTTTTACCTTTTTAGTATATGTCCTTAAAAAAATTATTTTATACATATTTTGATTAAGATCTTTGCAAAGATCTTAATCACCGTACTTCACTTAAAGCCTCAAAATTAATTTTACTGTCTGATCTTATAATAATAATAATCACGATTATGATAATAATAATAATAATAATAATAATAATAATAATAATAATAATAATAATAATAATAATAGCAGTAATAATAATAATCATAATAATAATAATAATAGTAATAATAATAAAAACAACAATAATAAAAATAATAGCCATAATAATAACAATATTGGTTACGGGCACGGTCGTGCTGCAAACAGTAACAAAAATGGCGAATACCCTAACTTTGTTCGGAGCGCTACTGTTGCAGGGGCAATTGCTGTTAACTCATCTGCTGAAGCCCCCTCTTAAATGTATTTCAACTCACTTGTACCACCTATGGTTCGTATGACAAAAAAGTACTGTTAAGCCGGCGATAATGTTTATGTGCAATTACGCTTCGGGGATCGCACACTGAGCAAAAATCATTGCGAAATGATCCAAAACATATATCATTTCATAAACTTTCACTATAAAATGGTCCATTCGCGTTTTTGGTAAATTTTAAAATGGAAAATTCTAAAAAATAAAAAAGCTGCAAAATTATAACTTTTCGCTGATTTTTCATATCATAAAAAAGTAAAAATTGCAATGACATATTGCGTTTTGTTTTATGTTGAATACTCGTAATATATAAATTTACAAGCTCAAATATATGAATTCAAATATATTACATGTAAATTTTATTTTGTTTTTGCTCCATGACAAATATAAAATGAAAAATAAAAAATGTAAATAATGAATTTGCGCCATACACTTTTATATTGAAAATATGCAAATATTACATCTTTGCGATATAAATTTACCCTGTAACAAATATGAATTAATATGCCCAAAATAGTAAAAACTACATTGACGCATGCTTTTTGTACCTATACATACACATATATTTACTATGTATATGTATGTGATTCTTGTACCTGTAAAATGGACAAACAAGAAAATACAATTTTTCAAATTAACGTAACATTTTTATTTTAAACTATTATTATTTCATAGGCCTCTTGCATCTTTATATTTCGGCTACTCGTTAAAAAAATCAATGTTGTTTTTTGTAGATTTTATTTCCTTTTGTCTCAGATAAAAATTTTTATCCCATTTGATTTTCACTTCATCTCAATCAAAAGAATCTCTGCTCAGTGTTGTTTTTCACCACTGCAGTGTGGTATAATCTACATCACAATTATGACTATCTTGGCTTTAAGTAAGTGGCTCATAAATTCTTCGTTTTCTCTTTGCGTAAATGCATTAATCACGCAAAATTTTACCTCCCAGGTTTTTCTTTGTCTGTCACAGAGTGATGTCCTTCAACGACAAAAAATTTACATTTTCAAATATATTGTGATTTCCTAAAAAAAATTGTAAATATGTAAGTACTACATAATCAGATATCAAACAATAAAACTTTTTTCATACTAAAACCACAAAATACAACAAAATATTTATCCAATGTAGCCAAAATTTTATTTATAATAGTAGTTTGTTTTAACTTTCGAAAAACATAGCAAAAAGAATTGAACGAGTTTATACGAGTAAACATAATTAAATTAGATAATGATCTACAAATATAATGAAACAAACACGTAATTTAAACTGACTTTTGAAAAAAAGGAATAATTCCGTTAAGTTCCATTCCAATTGTAAACTATAGAGTTCTTAGTCAAAGTCATTTGTTTCGTCCGATTACTGAATGAAATATTCTTGAGTTGGGTTTCCATTTTCTTCAACATTTTCGTTCTCCATTACCTTATTTATTAAATAACAAAAATAAGCTTGTAATATTGTATATGACGTATGTATGTGTATACTTGTACCTATGATATTTGAATATTATATTATTATCATAAGTACACTTCGATTTAAAAATTTATTAATAGGTTTTACCTGGTTTAACAGTGGACTTTTTTTTTATCAACGACACTTTCGTTTTACAAACTTTAGTTCACATATGAGCGTGCTTAAACGCGATCAGATTTTAAATTTCTTTGCAAATTTAAAGGTACGTAAAAAAGACATTACGTCATATGATTTTACATGAGTGCGATGTCAGTATATATATGCATTCATTGTAATTTCACAATGGCAGCGCTTTAGTTTTACTTTGTGGATTGTTAAATAATAGCTGATCTCTACAAATTTATAAAGCTGTGTTTGAAACAAAAGTAATAGAAAAATTATAAAGATTGTGTATCAATTTACGTGGCATGTAATTTGGGACTCTCAAAAATTTTACATTTTTGAACTGCGTATTGATAACGAAATATATAAATGCACAGTGAAAAATATAAATCATTGAATTGTTAGAAAAACGATATAAATTCATATATAACATATTTGATTTTTCAATATTTTTAAATTTTTTCAAAAAATTTAAAATAAAAAGAATAATTTTACTATGCAAAAAATTTACATTGAACATTGTAAATTTTACATTGTGGTTTTTCACTCAGTGCATCGTTTATGATAATGTAAAACTCGCCTTGCCTATGAGACATATTCATCGTATATCGTCCAAGGAGGTTGGAGTAAGTGGGTTGACTACCTGCAGCGGATGAAGGCATCCAACTACAGGTCTTTCCGTCCCTCAGCTCCCTCAAAATCCAGCTTAAAATGTTCGTAAACTTGTAAAATCTTCTCGAAATAATCTGATTTCGATTCACCCACCGGATCTTGGTAGCATTTTAATAACTTTGGATAATATTGCAATTTATTATCAAAATGTTCGAGGCCTTAGAACTTAAACTAGGGCTGTGCTGCTGAACTCTTCCATAATGGAGTGCGACTTTTTTGCTCTGACGGAAACATGGTTGACTACTTCTGTTAATAACCTAGAGCTGTTTGGACCAGCTTTTTCAGTATTTAGAAGGGATCGTTATGGGAATGTTTCTCAGGAACATGTTTCTAAGAGAGGTGCAGTTGCAGTTAAAAACTCATTTTCCGCTAGTACTTTCGATATTTCCGGCTGCAACAATTTGGTGATTGCAGTTAAAATTGAACGAACTTCTAAAAAAGTTGTGTTGGTAAATGTTATATACCATCAAATTCTAGTTTTTAAATATATTTCAAATTTTGTTCAATGATTGAAAATATTTACAATTCTACTAGTTCACACGACGAGGTTTTCTGTTTTGGAGACTTTAATCTTCCTAAAATAACGTGGACAACACATGACGATGAACCATTTCTGTTTCTAATATATTTTGGTGGCGAGCTGGAATTATATTTTGTGGATTTCTTTTACTTGAATAACTTACAGTAAATTTCGTCAGTTTTGAACCATCAATCGAAGAAATTGGATTTGGTTTTTACTTCTGATTGGTGTAGTTGTGTACCTATCGTTCTGCCAAATCCATTCCTTAAAGTTGGCTCCTTTCATCCTCCGATTTAATTTTCATATTGTGTTAACGGTCAACCATGTACGGACGAGGCCCCTTCCTACCGGTTTGATTTCTAAAGGGCTAATTTACAATATTGAGTGATTTCTTTTCTGAGTCGATGAAGAGTAAGTTGTATGAAACCATATTTGCTGCGTTTGAGTTATTTATTTCTACCATAAGGAATAGATTCCGATTCTGGCTCTCCATCGTTTTCTAAGGAACTGAGAAGGTTGCGTAATATAAAAAACAAATCTTGGCGCAAATATCATTCTTCGAGGAGTTCTAGTGATTACGGCAACTTTCAGCTTGCGTATAATACTTTCAAGGTAGCAGCCAAACAACATTATTATATGTATGTTTTAAGAATTTCTGACGAGATTATACATAATCATAAACTTTGGAAATTTATTAATCATAAGAGGAAATGTGATAGCTATCCAACTTTTATGAAGTTTAACGGTTCTTCAAGTAATAATTCTAAAGTGATTTCTGAACTTTTTCGTGACTTTTTCGTCGTATAGTACTCTTCTAATCCATTTGCAGCGAATTTGGATGATTTTCGATAGATAAATAACTTTCCTAAAACCACTTTTTCCAATTTTGCCACAAACTCGACTGCAGTTGAAAAATACCTACTCGACTTAGGTTCTAACCATTTTCCTGGGCCTGATGGTATTCCGGAAATAATTTTGAGTAAGTGCTGTTCTTCTTTAGCGACTCTGGAATTTTCTCTTCCGTTTGGATGGAAGCCTTCATTAGACCAATTCATAAGAAGCGAAATAAAAGTGGTGTCGTAAACTATTGTCTTATTGCTAAACTTTCGGCCATTCCAAAAATTTTTGAACTAATGATATATGATGGTATTTACTCCTATTGCATTCCATTTATAAGTAGTTACCAGCACGGTTTTCTGAAGAGGAAATCAACGTTGACTAATCTGATGGAAGCTGTTTCTGCTTTTTTAAATAATATGGAAGATGGATGTCAAACAGATATGACTGATTTTAGCAAAGATTTTGACGTTTTACCTCAAGATCACTTCTTTTGAAGTTGAGTTTATTAAGTTTTCCCAATAATTTTGTAAGTTGGGTAGGATTTTATCTTCTGGAACGTAATATAGGATCCTTTTTCGTTTATCGGTGTTATGCCCTCTTGTGGCTAGTTCTGGAGTTCCCTAAGGCAGCCATCTGGGTCTATTGCTATTCATCATTGTTGTTAATGACGTAGCGTCCGTTTGAAGTACAGTTGAGTGTTAGTTTATGCTGATGATATAAAAATTTTCAAGAGGATTCGGTCTGTAAGTGACGAAGTTTCTCTTCAAAGTGATCTGGATAACTTTTGCAGTTGGTGCACTAGTAACTTGAAAATCGAGGTTAGCAAGTGTGCGCTAATGTATTATAACTGGCAGACACAGCCAATAATATTAGATTATACAAACTTAGGGGTTTGCTTTGATACAACTATGCGGTTGGCAAGGCAAGCTCTATGTTGGGATTAATTAAACGCTGGTCAAGGGAGTTTAATGACCTCTATATTTCGAAATCTCTATATTTGTGTCTGGTTCGTCCCCATCTTCATATGCCTTACAAATTTGGTCACCCTTTTACAATATTCATATTAATAGGGAGGATCCTATTTTTCTTTCTCCTTATGAGGACAGGCTCAAATTGTTTGACTTAGCCGCTTTAAGTAAAAAAGTAAAAGACGTGATGTCGCTAACGTGATATCATTTTTCAGCAATCTGTTTTTATCTGATCCCGACATTTTTAATAAGATCGTCGTCAATTCTAATGTTAGATCATAGAAGTGATTATGGGAAACACGAACCTGTCAGTAGAATGTTGAACCTGTGTAACAAGCTCAAGAATATACTTGATTTCACTTTAACAAAGGACACTATAAAAAAGGCTTATTTTCTTACAGATTATTCATCCATTTTCTAAACGATTCTAACTTAATTAATAATAATACATGTATTGTAATATTAGAATATTTGTAATCTTTTTTATTTTTTTATTTTCTATTTTCAATTCAATATAGATGTTAGTTTTCTGTTCAAAATATGTAAATTGATATGAATATTATATTTTAATATGTTTGAGTTAAGCATGTAAATAAAATAAAATAAACTAGTTATATAAGAGCCGGTTAGCGATTTAACTCGGTTAAGAGAGGTATATGTTTGTTCTTCTTGAAACAACGAAGACCAAGATTACCTACAGCTTCATCCACAATGCTTCTTTACATTTTTTAAAAAGTTTTCTAACTATTTTCTTACCGAAATTACATTTTGAATTTTCTGTTGCATTTGGCTATCTACAGTTTTTTAAATTTAATATCGATCTTAACAATTTTTTTACGCAAGATCAAATGTATGTATAAACAAATGTACGTAATTTTAAGTGAAATTTTTCATTAAAGTATTTTTTTAAACCTCCACTTTGATGTATGCTTCTGGGCACAACAATCGACAAGTTTTCTTCTAACTTCAAGAATGTAACTTTATTAGATCACCGTGGGCAGAAAAGTTCGATGGCTCATCGAACCAAGCCGTCCTCAACTTCCGCATTGTTGCATGTATGTAGACGTAAGACTTGCCAACATTTTCTAAAACTGGAAGTATGTAGCTTGAGTAGATGCAAATTTTATTTGGTTATTTAATTTACTTTTTTATTGTGAGTTAAGATGAATAAAAAAGATCATTGTCACCTTAACTCACAATGAAACAAAAATAAAAAAGGAGTGTTGTTTGATATTTTTTTTTCGAGTGTTCTGCAATAGTATGGGTACCTATATTTGTTCAATATCATTTATAATTCATACAAATTGCCTTTAATAATTTTAATATATTTATAAGTAGCTATTTTTTCTTGCTTAATAACATAAAACAATGTAAATTCATATAAAATCAAAAAACTTTTTTTTATTATTAAAATTGATCTTGTTGATCAAGTTACAACAGAAAAATTAAGTAAACTAAATTTTAACGCAATCGTTAAGATTTTCAAAGCATCAAGTATGTAAATAATATAAGATAATATTAAAAAAAATCTGATGTGGTCAGCACGAAACCGACCGCAATGTGTATTGTCTAGTTAAAGTGTTACAGAATATTATAAAAATGCCTGTTAAATATTTGTTTCAAATTTTTAGGGCGTTAGTAAGCTTATAGTTAACATACCTAGAAAAATGTAAATTTGGCTCTTAGTAGAGTTTCGCTATGTGCTACCCGAATTCCAGATGCTCTCCAGTTAGTTTCGATAACAATCAGAACTCAAATATCAAATTTCAAGAAATTCCATCAATTCGTCCCGTAGATATGGTAAAAAATGTAAAATCGGCCCCCAGATCAAGACTCGGTTAAGAGAGGTATATGTTTGTTCTTCTTGAAACAACGAAGACAAAGATTACCTACAGCTTCCCTATAGATTACCTACAGATTACCTATAGTTTATTTCATTTTTTAAGCGTTTTAATCTCTAAATTACGTTTGGACACACAGAGAATGATATTTCGTACAAAAAAAATACAATTTTATATACATATGTTCTTATTGAAGTAAGGAAAAATGTTTTTAAATCTCATCTCATCTTTAATATAATAAAATATTTTTAAATTTTTCATTAGAAAAAGAAACACAATGTTCAAAAAACGAAACGTTGTGACTTTTTTCTACATAAATAAATTAAAAATTCTTGTTCTAATATTCAAATAAATTTAATTATTATATTTTAATAATTTCAGATAAAAGAATATCATGAATAAAGTAAACCGTGGATAACTTATTTTAGGATAATTAATTAAACATTGATTACAGACAAGAATTGATATAGTCAAATCAATTGTTTTAATACAATTTTTGCTCGTTTTCTAAATAACAATTTTAACAGTTAGATTATTGTATACATACATATATATATATATATGTGTACTATACGATAGATATTTCATGTGTCGTCCGATGTAAATAAATCTTCATGCGATCAAACAAACATCATTGCCGCGCCATAAGGCGATATTTTTTATTTTTTTCAGCAATCGCCTTGTTGCCCTTAGCTATAGTATATCTAGTAACAAACGAACAGTTTTATAAACTCAAAGGATATGAGGTAAGCATTGATATCTTAAAATATATTAAGTATACGTTATTTTGAATAATGATCAATTTTCATATTTTTTTGTAATTAATTAAAGGTATATATATGTATGTATAGTTAAAGATATACCTACTGATGGTGGTAAATATTTATTTCGCTATATTGTCGTAGATAGTAATATGTTCGCTTTCAGTAACGACGGTAATGCTGCAATTTCATATTGCATGCCTTCTTTGAGCCCGTTTCGGGCTATGTATGAATCACTGAATTCAGTTTGGACCATTGTATATGTCTATCTTTTTGAATTAACTTTAAAACTATATTGCTAGGTCATGGAATTCAAAGTTTGTTTCACATATTTATTTATATGAAACCTCTAATTTTAGATGCATTTTAGATGTACGTAGATCAAAAATTAAAGGAAAAATTCTACTAATTTACATATGTTTTATGAGTGTGTGGTGGAATAGAATAAAAACTTTTACTAAAAATGGTCTTAAGTTAGAAGTGTTTTTAAGATTTTACTTAAAATACATATGCAATATATTGATTGTGTTGTGTTACTTAAAGTACATATGCAATGTTTTTTTCGAATATTTTATGAATCTTCGAATATATTTTTCGAATATATTTTCAAATCAAAAAACCATGAAAATACCACATAAATTATTCAAGCAGTTTTTTAAGTTTTCTTCGTAATTTTGTATGTAGTACATAAAAAACATTCCAAGTTAGAAGATTGAGTTCGACTAGTATGGGAAAGCTTATTACATAATTTTTACAATGTATTATAAAATATTTGTTAAGTTTGCATTATAATATTGATGATCCTATATAACTTTTCCAAAAGTTATAAGGTTAATTTAGGAACGCAAACGATTCACATTACTTTAGGCTTTCACAGAATTTTGATATTGTAAATAGTTAGTCAACAGTACATTATAGTGTTTCAACTAAAACCTTTATAAAATAATTTAGAATTGATGGATGAAAACCGGAAACTGTAAATTTACCTATTAGGATTCAAAATTCATTACCCACATGTAACTTTTTTGTGTTACGTTAAATTTGCAATAACATATTAATTTGTTATCCAAAATATTGTAAAATTGTTTTTGAAGTTATATGAAAGATATTGTAAGAACATGCAACCATAGCCAAAATACAATAGAATGCGGCTCTATTACCTAATTCATTTATGTAAAATAATATAACTCTTTAATACGTCGGTAAGATATGAATAAATTAGTTCTACTCTGGTGTGGCAATGAAAATGCTTTTTAATGATAGAAGGGGCTTTAACTTTTTCGTAAAAACCATAGGCAAACGAATATATAAAAAGAAGATACAATTTATAACTAGCTCTGGTATTATGCCTTCCAATGAAAAATAGTCTTGCAATGCCCCAAAGTATATCTATGAATTCGACTCTCCGTTTACATCACACTAATGCAATCACTCACCAATATTTGTGTACAAGAAATTCGCTTAGCTAAAAGAGTTAAGCAGTATACCTTCTTATTTTCGTGTTTATATACATAAGAATTTTTGGCAGAGGGAAAAAGTACGCAATAGATGTCTACCTGCTTTTTCATAATGTATTTTTAAAAGCGGGAGTTATTTATTTTTTCGTATATAAAGTATAGGAAAAAATATTAAGAATTTTAAAAGCGGGACTTTTATTTCTCTAACTTATTCCAGTACAAGGTGGCAGAAATTATGTATCCATATTGCAAAAGCGAAGCGATTTAAAAACAAAATTTACATATTATATGTATATAATTTGAAAAAGACAAATAATATTAACAAAAAACTTAAAATTTGTAATTAGTATTTGTCATTACGCTATTGTAATATAAACTATGAATTTTTTTATTATACCCGTGCGAGTGTATGTTCGAAGGGTATACTAAATTTGCCTTACCGTTTGCAATGCTAAGAAATAACGGTATTAGATATAGACTCAAGTTGATTTAGCTTTGTCTGGGCGTCCGTCCGTCCCAACGATAACTCAAAAACTAATTGAGCTAAGTTCACCAAATTTTCACGAATGATTTATTGTAGTAAGTGCCAGAACGTTATTTTAATTAGACATGACCGGGGTACCGGTTCGGGTAGCTGCCATACAACTTCAAAAGTTGTTTGGCTATATCTCAGAAACTATAAAAGCTATGGTATTGAAATTTCACACAAGCGAATATATTAGTAGGGCCAATGTGTTTGATAAAAGTTATTGAAATTGCTTGGCTTCTTCTGGTAGCTGTCGCACAACTTCAAAAGTTACTTGGCTATATCTCAGAAACTATAAAAGCTGTAGTATTGAAATCTCTCACAAGCAAATATATTAGTATAGGGCCGATGTGCTTGATAAAATTCGTTAACATTTCTTGGCTCTTTCTGTTAGCTGCCATACAACTTCAATAGAAGTTTGACACTCACAGTATTTTGAAAAACACATAATACTGAAATTTTGTATAAATTAATATGGTAATACGGCAACTTAAAGTCGTAGTCTGTCCCATAGTCAGTTATGGCATCTTTATTCGCACATAGGATGATAAATTCGTACGGGTATCACGGAGTTGACAAAGTCAACTCTATTTTTTCTCGTTTTTTATAAATTGCTTAATTTCTACGTCTCGTCTACACTGCGGCTTGACGTGAAATCGGCTCAAACTTAAGCTGCGTTTTTCCTATGTTAGCTTGAAAGCCCAAAAACGACGTTTAGCTATTAAATTTCGAATCATTATTAACATTTCAAGTCAAGTAAGCGACTTGATTGAAGCCGGCTTCAGGTCAAGTAACGTGAGACAATAATAAGCTTGAAGCAGTATGAAATTTTAAATTTATAACTATTACTTTCATATATTCGAATGTTTGTACCTAACTTTTATGAAATGAAAAATAAAAAAAAATGTTTGTAAAAAACATTAAACAAATAAAAATAACAAAATTTTTACCTAACTTAATTTAATTTTATTTCAGTTCAATGTTTTTGATACATTCGTTTGTTTACAATATTTTGTTTCTTTCTTGCCTATACAATTCTTATTACCATCTATTTCTAATTAAAAATGGAATATTTTAAGAATTTGGAAGCAAAATGCAAACGAAAACTAACGGAATGGAACGAGTCGAACTACTTATTATAGATATATACTTTGGCAATGCCCTACTCCAGGGATGGCAAACCTTTATCGGACTGCGTGCCAAAAATAATTATTTTAGAAAAATGAAAATACTCGCGTGCCTTAATATAAACAAAATATATTTGTCATGTACACAAATATGTCTTATTTATTTATAACTGACATAATCTTATTTATACATACATTATATATATAGAATTAATGAGATTTTTGTTGTTGAATTGCGGCCGCTAAGTTATCAATATCAGGATGATAATTAGTTGTTTTTAAAGGAACTACAGGCTTCACTTAAATTATTTTTGGAAACAATTTTATCAAATATAATTTTTATATTTTAGGCAAATATTATATCGGAAATATAAAAAAATTTGCACTAAAGTTCGCTGTGCCAGAGAAAGTAGAGACGAGTGCCACCTTGGGCACGTGTGCCTTAGGTTCGCCATCCTTGCCCTTTTTTTTCCTTCTTCACTCCTAGGAGGAGTATAGGGCTAATGTATAATATCTATCATGCCCTAGTTTCTACAGTCATAGAGAGTTAGCTAGGTAGGTGACTAGCCTACCGTAGTTTTTTTTTATTTATATTAAATATTTCAGTTTATTAATATTTACTGTTTATTTTTCTTAGTCTTTAATATCGAATATTATGAATATTTGAAAATTACTTGTATAATATTTATTAGTATTGCATATTAAGTTATATAATATTAAATATAATTTTTATAGTGACCTGACCGGGGTTTGAACCCGAGACCCTTCGGTTAAAGGGCCGGTGCCATAACCACTGCACCAATGATCAGTGCCCTATTCTATACACTGCATAATCCTTGCCCTACTCTATACAAAATAGACGTTCTTAAAAATTCAACAAATTTGCATTCCCATAAAATAACGCAACACTAATTTTTTTTTTCTAATTCAAATTCTTACAAAACAATATTAGCATGCCTTATCCAATATCCGTTGTAACATTGTTATGAAGTGGGAACTACGATACTACCACAAAGAAAATGGTACTCCAAGTTTTCATTTTGGTACTCAAAATGAAAACTTGTTTACTGGTAAAAAAGGAAAACGGAAAAACATAGTTGACCCAACGAAAACAAAAATTATTTGATTTTAAAAATAAACAAATAAGTGTGGTGTTATTAGTAATAAAAAAAATTTTTTTATTCAAGTAATTTATTTAACAAAAAAATATTTTGGAAATGAAGAAATGTAAAGATATTCTCCAAATATTAATAGAAAAGCTAAGCTCTTAATCCTTTCGATATGGATATTTTGTAAGTTCTGAACATCCATTTATGAGTAATATATCGTAGCATATCACAAAATTTAATTCCGTTAAAGAATAATTATACGTTATGCAAAAAAATTACTTTTCAGGTTTAAGAAAAACTTTAGAAACGAACGAGCTTTCAATATATTTTAAATGAACTCGAAGTTGCGTTGGATTCAGTAATTTTTGATGTTAAATTACACAAATTTTATTGTAAATTACAGTAACTACACTTATATTTTAATAACTTTTTGACTTGTTTGTATTATTTATTTTAAAACTTATTTGCGGAGAATCTGATTGTAAAAAAGTGATGTGGGAACACAAAAGTTATGAAAATGCGGACTCATAGTTTATTCATAACTTCTGACGTTTAATTTTGAAAAGGTTTGGATCTTGGAATACCATTTTTTCTATACCCGAAAAAAAGCATTACGACGGGTCTTGGAATAGGCATATAAGTTTTTATTGAACAGATTATACACACAAATTCGTCAAATTTTCATTTACACAGGCAATTGTAACGCTACACTTTTGTTTTTCCAAATTTCACCTTTATAAAAATCGATCGCCGAATAAGTAATTTAAACGTACATAAAAATACGGTGGAATTAATTAAACAAACTAAGTTCTGATTCGAATTTGAAGTGTTCACAGCAAACCTTTGATATTGAAATTTAATTCGTGAAATACCAGAAACTATTTACAATTAAATGAAATGTGTGAATTGTTAAATCTAAAATTAAAACAATATAATGTGTAATTACAAAAAAAAATTAATTGTAAATTATTAAATTAAAATTTAATTCATAATATACTTATAATCAAATACTAATCAAATTATCAAATCAATTATCAGTAATTATCAAATACTAGATCAAATGTGTTAATTGACAAATCAAAATACCAAATCGATATAATGTGTAGTTATAAATAAAAGTGTTTTGAGAACTGACAAACTTTGTTTTTTTGGTTCAAATTAAAACTAAGCACAATTTAAACCAATTTATGTTCATGATTTTCTGTTTTTTTAATATAAGTGTTGTATTTATTGTTAAATTCAGGATTTAAAATAAAATTTAATCAAAGGGTAACTATTTGTGACATTAAAATTTCAGTTAAAAGCAAGTTTTACAGTCTAAATTGCTAATCGAAAAATTTTTACAGCAACCCCCAAATATATAAGCAATACTAAGGCAAACCGTGAATTTAAAAAATTTTAATATTCTTTATTTAAATTTTCATTGCATTGAATTTCAGTTTAAATTGAACAACGGAACATTTTTAATGTGACTTTTTTTCAGAAAATAATTTTTTATGTTCCAGAATTAATATGTACATATTTCATGTAAAAAATGTCTGTTTAATAATATATTGTTTAACATGAACTCGTGTTTTGAGACAATTTTTATGTCGCACTATTATTCTCAAAATTACTCTTTCATTAATATTTTTTTAAAACTATTTTTTAAAGTAAATTTTATGAAATTCGAGCTAGTTTCAAAGTTTTACAGTTTATTTATTAATTATAACATATTTAACCCAAACATTTTACAGGAAATATTACAATTATTGCATTTCAACAAAAGGTTTATAATTCCATAACTAGTCGTGTGTGCTTGCATTGCAAGCCTTGCAAGTATTATGTCTGTAGTTTTGAAATTGTGTTCCATTCTGTGTCTGAGATATTTTAATTTTACTTTCTTTCTTCAAAAACACAACCGTGATATACATATGGATAATTTTTTTTCCTAATATTTTATAAGATAAAACTTAAAATAAGAAATGCTCTTAAAAATAATTACAAAAAAGTACATAATTAAACATATAAGTAGTTCCTTTGACATCTCATATCTTTTGAGTAATTTATTTCAGAACCTCGCTTTGAGTTATATCGCATAAAATCGTAAAATACCTTTGACAATCAGCACTTTAAGCAATAACTTACCGTATACGCATAAAATAATTTGCTACTAAATCCATACACGTATGTATTTGGATTTTGTAATACATGCGAATAAAATGCGTGAATGTATAATTATTTAATACTAATACTATGTATGGTATTGCGTATAGCATACGATTTCTATGCAAAAAGTCCCAAGTTCGAAACCTCAAAAATGCGATTTGCCAGATGAACTTTTTTGTTATTGGCAATTTTATTTTTTAGCACTTTTCCAAAAAATTTTTGGAAAAAAGTGCTTATTAGTTTCACTCTGTTCACACGTCTGTCCGTCCGTCCGTCCATCCGTCCGTCCGTCCGCTCGTCCGTCCGTCTGTCCGTGTGTCTGTTTACAAAACTTCTACATTGAAGATAAAAAGCTGAAATTTTGTATGTTCATAGATCTTTACTAGAAACTTATTTCCGTAGAACAAAATTTTTACCTATTTTTACGTTTTTCTTCTAGACCCCAGCCTGTAGAAGCTTAAAATTTTACGGGCTTTTAGACAATAACCAATAGTTCGTTTCGTTAGAAGAACATTTTTTTCCATCTCCTCCCCCTCCCAAGTTATCGCCTCTTGAAATTTGTAAAATTTGAATTTTTGACACCTTATATTTCCGAAACCGCAAGCTTTTTCAAATTTCTATAAACGCAAAAAGCTAGCGGTAAATTCCGTGACGTTAAAAAATATAATTATTTTTCTTAACTCGCACAATTAAACCTTAAAATCGAGCATTATGTTAGCCCCCCTTTATATTAATTTTTGCTCTATATCAAACACTGCATAAATCTGTCATCCCAAATATATGCAATGCTAGAAATAGTTTTGTATATGAATGAAAATAATTTTAATAGTGTGATAGGTATACATAGACCGTATTTAAAAACAGAATTTTCACTTGTTGAAGGGAAAAGTGCTACAATACAAACCATTGGTTTGACCCAACTTTATTTAAAATGAAATTAAAAAAGCTTTACCCTTACAAATCAATATCAGCGAGTTTCCGCTCTAAATATTTTTTTGAAAATACCCTATTTGAAAAAAGTTTAATGCAATAGAATAACATTTTTTGTAAAATTTTGTCCTAAAAATATAATGTCAAGAAGTTTAATGTACACTTATGTTTTGAGTACTAATACATTTTGCAGCAGATCGCGAAAACAATACTTAACTAAATGCGTACGTACATAAAACAATGTAGATTTTATTAAATCTTCACGATTTTCCTAAGAAAGTGTTCACTTTTTGTTATAACTCACACTTCCAAATCTGAATTTACTTACAATATTTATACAACCAAAAGTAAATAAAAATTATTCTACTGGATGTAGTACCATTTTGTAAAAAGCAGTCACAAAACATCTTGGGAGGGGGTGAAGGGGGAAGGTGGGTGGCTTTTTCTGGTACCTTAGAAAACCCTTTTTATTGTCTTTTGTCCCATGTGTTTAGCCCTTGACACCTGAGAAGTAGCTGTATATATATGTATAATGTAAAATAGGATGGGTTTTGAAGAGTTATACGAAAAATGAATAAAATATAGAATTATAAAGGCATATTTAAGGTACCAGAAGGAATTTCTTTCTGATAACCAGAAGGTTATTGGATCGATGCTAGCCTGGATATTGTCGTATTTTTCTTTTTTTGGATTGTTTTAAATTTTTTTTTTCTACTTTGTTTAAATTTTTGTTTTATTTTTTTTTAATATATAAAAGATAAATATTATTACTAAAATTTAAAGAAAATTTTCGAAAAAGTATTGTTATAATAGTTTGAAAATTCGCAAAAATTTTAAGTACATAAATATGTGCGTATATTTTTTTAAAGCTTCCTTACTAATTTTTTTAAGCTTTCTATATGAATAGAATAATATTCAAAACTGTGGTTTGGCATATAGAAATAAATTTTAAATACATAATTATTAAATCAGTAAACATACAAAAATAAATTTTTCAAATAAAGAAAAGGTTTAGGCATAAATAAAATAATATTTCTATTCAAATATATGTATGTACATATATTCATGTACATATATACTTACTTTTGACACCTGAGAAGTAGCTATATACATATATATATATATATATGTATATAGCTACTTCTCAGGACATTTAAATAAAAACAATTCAAATTTACAATACAAAATAAACAATATTTGAAGTTTTATATTGGCTTAAAATGAAAGGAAGTTAAACAAGGCCTTCTTCAACGTTTGTTTTGACTTGACAATCTGAAATCAAGTAGTTTCTCTTATTTGTTATATAAATTAGGCATAATTCAGATGTTCGTATTTCTTATTTTCTGTTCTATGGAAAGGAACTGCAAAAATATCGGAACCAACTTAAAACTGATCTAAATTCTTTTAGTCTGAAATGTTTACATATTAAAATTATTGACAAAATA